>NC_092758.1:62396324-62738824 GCF_047496795.1 Chiloscyllium punctatum
CTATGGGTGCAGGAACTTTATGACTCTAATTCTCTTCCTCAATTCTAGATGTTTGCTATGGATTGGAAATTAGCAAGTGTACCCTGCTGTTCAAGAAAGAAAGGAGAGAAATAACAGGAAAACAGTTCGTCTGATATCAGTGCGGGGGGGAGGGGGGGTCTATTGTTTAAGCTGTTGATCACAACACACTTTGAAAATCATAAAATGATTAGGTGCATCATATGGTTCCATAAAAGGAAAATTGAATGTTCAAATCTAATAAAAGTCTTTTGAGCATGCAATTAGCTGAGTAGATTTGATGTGTAAATATTCATTTAGTAGTGCAGAAAGTGAGTATTGCTGAAAAAAACATTTTTTGAAGCTGACGTGTGCAAGACAAAAATGTGTTGGTTTTCAATAATAGACAACATTTGGTATATTTATATCCTCAGAAGGCCTTTGATAAGGTGCATCACAAAAGGTTGTTATTGATGGTTAAGGCATTTAGGGCAATGTATTAGGAAGCAAAGAAAATTGTTTAATGGACAAAAAACAGAGTAGGAATACATGAATCCATTTCAGAATGGCAACACATAATTAGAGGGGTCATGCATGGATTAATAATTGGGTTTCAGCTGTAAAAACTCTTCATCATTGAAACTAAGACATTATGGGATGACTTTATAATACTGTGGCATTTTGATAATAGCTGGAATTTTTATTGCATGGCTGTCTGCTAGGTGGTCAATTGAGTTAATTAATTATCCAACCATGGAGCATGTTCTGCCCATGACTGCAGTTTACTTGGATTGTGAGTGTCCATCATAGCATGGTTGTCTGCCAAATAAACCCTGGCAGCCCTCCAGTCTATCCCAGGAGCAAGGGAATCCTTGGAAGCCCCTTTCCAATAAGCCCATGCATCCAAAAAAAAACATCCAGAAAAAGGGATGATCCTGCCTGGTCCTAACTTCTTCAGAAAATCTCCATGGTCTTTGAGGACACTCCTTCATGATGCAGCCTCATTATGGCTTCCATGAAGGTCAAGCTGGCAAGGCTGCTGGTTTGTTGGTCCTCTGATTGCTTTGGAAGTGTGCCACTATTCTCAATTGGATGGCAGCCCTGACAGCCCCTGTTAATTGGCTACCATTGGCCAACTACCGTTCCAGAGACCTACTCCCTCTGGACCAGGTTGGTTCTGGCTTTCAGGCCCACTCTTCTGAAATCATGGAGGAGGAGAAAGTGAGGACTGCAGATGCAAGAGAATCAGAATCGAGAGTGTGGTGCTGGAGAAGCATAGCAGGTCATGAAAGGCTTATGCCCGTAACGTCGACTCTTCTGCTCCTTGGATGCTGCCTGACCTGCTATGCTTCTCCTGAAACACACTTCGGCCTTTTTATCATGTCAACTTTCAATTTTATCTCAAGAGAACAATGCCAACTTCTTCAATCCACCATAGAACTGGTACAAGGGATAAGGGACTTGATTATCTTAAATCGTTCCCATGATCTCTCTGAAGCTTTCTAAGTCTTCCAAAACTGTATTGCCCAAAATTGTTGCTGAGCCAGTGTTTGATAAGAGTTATTGAATGATGGCCCAATCTGAAAGGTTTCCTCCAGCTCCTTTTCTTTTATGTCCTTACTTTGTAGTTTAATGTAACTGAAGCTGACTTCTGGGAGTTCAGTGTTAATTAATAACTTACATTTTAAAAGAGTATAACAAGTATTTTAAAAAGATCATAAATTCTGCGGAAAAAAGATGTTGCTGATGCTTTTTGTCTTGCTCTTGACAGATGCAAGAGGACCAAATTTCAAGCAATCAGAATTTATATTACTGGAGGAAAAGGTGCTGGTTGTTTGGCATGTCAACATTGATTGGCCAATATTCTAAAAAGTACAATGCTCAAATATATTCCTTTGCTTGCAGAATTCAGGTCACTGCGTATAGATATATGTCAATTCTAGCTAGTGTAAATGAGCCACATTTGTTTGTATAAAAGATTGCAACTGTTTTGATTGGAACAAGCTTGTGAACTTAAGTGTTATTGTACTTTATACATCTGCTATAATTTTCAAAACTGTTAGTTTTGCTTAAATTAATCTGGATAATTAAAACGATTCTTTTTTAACTACTTTAGTGCTTGCTTCCCTTATCGTTAACTCAGTGTTTCCACCTATTGATCAAATGCTGAAATTGCAAGTTAAGGAAATTGAGCTGATGAGACAACAGACCTCTAGTATTCAATTTGATAGCTTGAACAGGAACAATGTAACTATTTATAATTATGATATGCTAGAAAATTCCTTCAAATAGGATGTTGAAGTGCCAATGCTGCATCATTAATGGTTACGTTATATATCAAAAAGAACATTACTGTTTTTCACCTTGCATTTTTAAAGCTTCATTCACAGGATGAGGACCTTGCGAGCTAGATAGGCATTCATTGCCCATCCCTAATTGCCCAGAGGGATGTTAAAAGTCAACCACGTTGCTGTGGGTCTGAAGTCACATATAGTCCAGACCAGGTAAGGATGGCAGTTTCCTTCCCTAAAGGGCATCAGTGAACCAGATGGGTGTTTCTGACAATTGACAATGGAGTAATTGTCATCCTGGTCTTAATTCAGATTTTTATAATTGAATTCAAATTCTACTAACTGCCATGGTAGAATTCAAACCTTACATTATTGTATAGTTGTATTCATTTAATTGAGGGAAAGTCTCGGAACACATTCTTTTGTTCTATAGTGCAATAGAAACTTAGCCACTGAATCCATCGAGTCAGCTCTGACATGCAATCAGGTCATGACTCCCTCAGCTTAAGAAAGTTATCTCCATATCTCCATATCCATATCCAAAATTCTCTGTTTTTTGAATCCTTCCTTCTTTAAGTCACTCCTTAAAATCTATCGTTGCGACCATGCTTACAGTCATCCCTCCTATGAACAACTTCTGGGTTAATTTTTATTTTTCTGATGCTTCCTGCCAAGCACCTTAGGATGTTTTCTTACTTTAAATGTGCATATAAATGGAAAGGTTTGATATCAAAGGCATAATAGGACACTGGAACTGGTACAGGTGTGGCATCCATCATTCTATTGCTTACTAATACTAAAATAAAATCCGACTAAATTCACAGATAAGTTACTTAGTAAATGGATTGCTCAATGAGCCATACATTTCAGGGAATCTCAGGTTACATCAATATCTATGATTTGGAGATGCCGATGTTGGCCTGTGGTGTACAAAGTTAAAAATCACACAACATGTGCAACCACCTGACGCAGGAGTAGCGCTCTGAAAGCTAGTGTTTCCAAATAAACCTGTTGGACTATAACCTGGTGGTGTTTGATTTTTAAATCAATATCTATGTTTGTGAAGTTTACTGATCACAGCCTGGTTGGAAAATGGAGTGAGACGTGATGGCAGTTGCCACAATTGGTCTCAGCACCAGTTTCCTCATCCCCATCTCCATCCACCCATTCTACTCTTTGCTACCTTCCCCCACCCTCCTCGCTGACCTATCACCTCCATCCATCCATTCTACTCTTTGCTACCTTCCCCCACCCTCCTCTCTGACCTATCACCTCCATCCCAACCCCCATTCACGTATTGTACTCTTTGCTACCTTCTCCCCAGCCCCACTCCCATTTATCTCTCCACCCTGGAGGTTCCCTGCCTCCATTCCTGATGAATGGCTTTTGCCCGAAATGTTGATTTTCCTGCTCCTTGGATGCTGCCTGACCTGCTGCGCTCTTCCAGCACCACTTTAATCTGGACTCAGCACCAATCAGACAAAGTTTATGCTTCTGATTCCTATTCAATAACTGTTAAGTGCACTTGCATGATATTGGATAAGAACTGGATCATTTTGGTAAGAGAACTCCTCACAACAACATGATTTTCAACATTGATTGTCAAGGGTGAAATAAAACCTCATTTGAATCTGTGAAGATTTTCTCTGACAGTTTTGAATGGACAAAAATAGTCCAGGTGGATTGTGATTGAGGAGCTGCTGATTTCCATGGAATTGCATCCTCAGAAAATACAATGCCTTTAGGAAATGGGAAAATGGGAGAATAATCAGGGCAAGGGTTGGGGCAGCAAGCAAGTGATAAATAATTCCATGCCAAATGATGCTCTAAGGCACTGAATTTCAGAGTGTGCCTCAGGGATTTGCATTCACAGGTCCAGAAATTTAATTATTCTGTGCCTGTTTTTACAAGCATAAAATCAAAACCTAAGTTTCCAATTTAGTGGATAATGTGTCTGCACTATTATGCACCACCCATTCTATTGGTTAGGTTCCCCTGTATATCATGTATATCATTCACCATCTATACTTGAAACTAACATTGACTCTATAACATATGTCAATCAAGGCTTAATATTGATCCAGGTTCCTTTACCAAATTGGACTTTGAATGGTCACAGCATCCATCCTTCATGTATCTGTTGATTTCTTCAGTTGCTTACTTCTAAATCAAATCTGAAATAAGTTGCCATTTGAAAGATGGTGTTAATTTTTACTTATCAGTTGTGACATCACGATGAGTAGGAGCTCATCTGGCTGTACATTAAATCCACAGGCCGCTGGTAGGTACCATTTCTCTTCACCTACCTCACTTGGGGATCTCGCTGGTGTCCATACCAGATAATCTTGCCATTTCACGTGAGAATTAAGTTTTACATGGGGCCATGGACTGTTTCGTCACTAACCTCCTAAGGCCTTTCTTTTATTCTCTCACAGGATTTGGGTGCCATTCACTAGGCCAGCATTTAATTCCTGCCCCGTTTACCTTTAGATTTGAACTGTATGCATTAAACAGGATTGCGTTTGAGTTGGTCACAATCCAAAATTCTGGCTGTCATTTCCTAACCCATTTTTTGCCTGGCCCTTTGTTGCCTTTTAATAACAGATGGCTTAGTAGGGATCAGATCACAGGAACGCGCCTCTATTATAGGGGACTGCTTCAAGATATGTTTGAAGGATATGAGATACAAAAAGAACCCAACCCAAAGAGGAACCGTTTTGGAAATACGACCAGAGTGTGGCCAACAAAATGGGTTCTGTGAAGGAAAGGAAGGTGAAGAGGCAGAAGTTTAAGAAAAGGGAAGAAATAAATCAGGGTAAAGCAGATAAACCTTTTTTTGTCATGTAGATTGCAGTGGAAGACTTTTAAAATGCACATATAAGAAGCTGTATCTGACTTCTTGAAGTAGCTTCGTTCCTTATTTGCTAAAGACTCGCTGATAGTTGAGACAGTCACTCAGATAGTTGATAACATTGTTACTTAAAATAGAAACGATACTTAAATAGCCAGTTGGACCAGCTTTAGAAGATATTTGAGATTTGGGATAGAACAAAGACTGTTGTGGTTCTGTTCGCCGAGCTGGGAATTTGTGTTGCAGACGTTTCATCCCCTGTCTAGGTGACATCCTCAGTGCTTGGGAGCCTCCTGTGAAGCGCTTCTGTGATGCTTCCTCTGGCATTTATAGTGGTTTGTCTCTGCCGCTTCCGGTTGTCAGTTCCAGCTGTCCGTTGCAGTGGTCGGTATATTGGGTCCAGGTCGATGTGCTTAGTGGTTGAATCTGTGGATGAGCGCTATGCCTCTAGGAATTCCCTGGCTGTTCTCTGTTTGGCTTGTCCTATAATAGTAGTGTTGTCCCAGTCGAACTCATGTTGCTTGTCATCTGCGTGTGTGGCTACTAAGGATAGCTGGTCGTGTCGTTTTGTGGCTAGTTGGTGTTCATGAATGCGGATCGTTAGCTGTCTTCCTGGTTGTCCTATGTAGTGTTTTGTGCAGTCCTTGCATGGGATTTTGTACACTACATTAGTTTTGCTCATGCTGGATATCGGGTCCTTTGTTCTGGTGAGTTATTGTCAGAGCGTGGCTGTTGGTTTGTGTGCTGTTATGAGTCTTAGTGGTCGCAGTAGTCTGGCTGTCAGTTCAGAAATGCTCTTGATGTATGGTAGTGTGGCTAGTCCTTTGGGTTGCAGCATGTCCTCGTTCCGTTGTCTTTCCCTTAGGCATCTGTTGATGAAATTGCAGGGGTATCCGTTTTTGGCGAATACATTGTATAGGTGTTTTTCTTCCTCTTTTTGCAGTTCTGGTATACTGCAGTGTGTTGTGGCCCTTTTGAACAGTGTCTTGATGCAACTTCGTTTGTGTGTGTTGGGGTGGTTGCTTTCGTAGTTCAGGACTTGGTCTGTGTGTGTGGCTTTCCTGTATACATTTGTGGTGAATTCTCCGTTCGGTGTTCTCTGTACCATCACGTCTAGGAATGGGAGTTGGTTGTCCTTTTCTTCCTCTCTAGTGAATCTGATTCCTGTGACTGTGGCGTTGATGATCCGGTGTGTGTTCTCTATTTCTGTGTTTTTAATGATTACAAAGGTGTCATCCACATATCTGACCCAGAGTTTGGGTTGAATTTGCGGTAAGACTGTTTGTTCTAACCTTTGCATTACTGCTTCTGCTATGAGTCCAGAGATGGGTGAGCCCATGGGTGTGCCGTTGATTTGTTCATATATTTGGTTGTTGAATGTGAAGTGTGTTGTGAGGCACAGGTCCAGTAGTTTGAGAATGCAGTCTTTGTTGATAGGTTCACCAGCTTGTTGTCTGTTCTGTATGTCCAGCAGGTTGGCTATTGTTTCTCTGGCTAGGGTTTTGTCGATAGAGGTGAACAGTGCCGTTACATCGAATGAGACCTTAGTTTCTTCCTTTTCTATGTGTATATTTCTGATGATGTCCAAGAATTCCTGTGTTGACTGTATAGAGTGTCTGGATCCACTGATCAGGTGTTTCAGTTTCTGCTGTAGTTCTTTAGCCAGTTTGTTTGATGGTGTCTCTGGTAGTGATACGATGGGTCTGAGTGGAATGTCTGGTTTGTGCACTTTAGGTAGTCCATAGAATCTGGGAGTGTTGTTGCTCTCAGGTTTCATTCTTTGTAGGTCAAACCTGGTTATCTGTCTGTTTTTTTTGTAGGTTCCTCAGTGTGTTGTTTATCCTATTGGTGAGCTGTGGGGTGGGGTCAAACTCCCTCTTTTGGTAGGAGCAAAACTAATGTAGTGTACAAAATCCTATGCAAGGACTGCACAAAACACTACATAGGACAACCAGGAAGACAGCTAACGATCCGCATCCATGAACACCAACTAGCCACAAAATGACACGACCAACTATCCTTAGTAGCCACACACGCAGGTGACAAGCAACATGAATTCGACTGGGACAACACTACTATTATAGGACAAGCCAAACAGAGAACAGCCAGGGAATTCCTAGAGGCATGGCACTCATCCACAGATTCAATCAATAAGCACATCGACCTGGACCCAATATACCGACCACTGCAACGGACAGCTGGAACTGACAACCGGAAGCGGCAGAGACAAACCACTATAAATGCCAGAGGAAACATCACAGAAAAGCTTCAATGGAGGCTCCCAAGCACTGAGGATGTCACCTAGACAGGGGATGAAACGTCTGCAACACAAATACCCAGCTCAGCAAACAGAACCACAACAATGAGCACTCGAGCTAAAAATCTTCTCACACACTTCGAGAACAAAGACTCCAATTGTATAAATAGAGGTTTTGGATATCAAAGTAAACGTTTCTGCAGTAAGATTGGGAGTTACAAAAATTAGTGAAAGTATTTGCATGCTGATTTTATTTAGCAGTGAGCACATTTTGTATATTGTTCTACATAATGCATAAATTGTAGTACAACTCCAAATTATAGTCTTAGCAAACTACATTTAACTTCTTATACACTGCCTTGGTTTGTTTTCTTTTATTTGATTCTTACCTCTGTGTTTTTCAATGTCACTAGGTGGAGAGCCAACTATGAGTCATATAACTTGTCATAACTAGCCGGAGTGATGGATTTCTGCTGCTGGTGATCATAAAGAATGCTCACAAATTTTAGTGCAATGATATGAAGTAATACTTTGACTGGAAAGCATGTTGTGCTGCAGTGAAGTGGCACATAAATCACAGCGAGATGGCGCCACATTGAAGCTTAATGTTTAAAATTAACAGTACAGAAATTATCTGTAATTGATCAATGTAAAAAAAGTGACTTGTTTTCATACTTACTAATTTGGATAATGATGCTGTGAAAATATTTGCTAATACCTATGTTTGTTTGCCAAAAGCTGTATTTGTATAGCATTATTTGCTTAGTTGAATGATTGTATTGTCCAAAGTTCTATTAAGTTGTTTATGCAGTTACGTAGAAAATTGCAGTTGCAGTACCCATGTTCATAGGTACAATTGAATGCTTAATGCCATGGTTAAAATAAAGTTTCGCTTGCAGGAAAAGGCTTGCTGAATAGATTGTTTACATAGAAACATACTAAATAGGGGGAGGAGTAAGACACTTGACCCCTCAGAGGCAAAAGTGAGGACTGCAGATGCTGGAGATCAGAGTCAAGATTAGAGTGGTGCTGGAAAAGCACAGCAGATCAGGCAGCATCCGAGGAGCCTTCCGGACCGTTGATTTTCCTGCTCCTCGGATGCAGCCTGACCTGCTGTGCTTTTCCAGCACCACGCTAATCTTGACTTGACCCCTCATGCCTGCTCTGCCATTTGATAAGATTATGACTGATTCAATTTTAGCTTTAATTCCACTTTCCTGTCTGAACCAAACTTTGACTGGTTTGGCAGAAACGTACCTGTCTACCTCTGACTTTAAAAAAAATATTCAATGAACCTGCCTCTACCAGTCTCTATCGTGAGTGTGATGTTGGAAAAGCACAGCAGGTCAGGCAGCTTCTGAGGAGTAGGAGAATCGACTTTTTGGGCTTAAGGTCTTAATCAGGAATGATTCCTGATGAAGGACTTATACCTGAAACATCGATTCGCTGCTCCTCGAATACTGTCTGACCTGCTGTGCTTTTCCAACATCACACTCTTGACTCAGATCTCCAGCATCTGCAGCCTTCATTTTTTTCCACAAACTCACAACACTTCCTGATTCATTGCTGTCTTAAATAGGAGACCCCTTGTTTTTAAACTGTGTTGCTAGTTTTTGTTTCTCCCGCAAAGGGAGAAGTTCTCCTGCATCCAACCTGTCAAGCCCCCTCAGGATCTTTTTTTTTCAATAAGATCACCTCACATTCTTAAAAAAAAACTCTACAGAGATCGGTGTCCTATAACCAAGTCAGGGTGGACTGCGATAGGTGGAAGGAGGTTATGGTGAGGATTCTCCTGCTCCTTGGATGCTGCCTGACATGCTGTGCTTTTCCAGGAACACATTTTCAGCTCTGATCTCCAGCATCTGCAGTCCTCACTTTCTCCTAGTTGATTTTAACCTACTGCGAATCCTCTTGCAAGGACGCCTTCCTTGAAGAAGCTCTCTTCCTCCCTCTACAAGGATTTCTGTGAGTCCCTCTCTCACTGACCCCCCAGGTCATCACCTTAACCTCCTTCCACCTATCACATTCCCAACGCCCCTCCCCCAAGTCCCTTCTCCCTACCTTTTATCTTAGCCTGCTTGGCACACCCTCCTCATTCCTGAAGAAGGCTTATGCCCGAAACGTCGATTCTCCTGCTCCTTGGATGCTGCCTGACCTGCTGCGCTTTTCCAGCAACACATTTTTCAGCTCTGATCTCCAGCATCTGCAGTCCTCACTTTCTCCTATAACCAAGTCATGTTTTATTTATGTATGAACAGTCTTGACTATAGTATGAGGGGAAGGAGAGGATTGCAGATGTTGGAGATCAGAGTCGACCATGTGGTGCTGGAAAAGCCCAGCATGTCAGGAATCCTGATGAAGGGCTTATGCCCGAAACATTGATTCTTCTGTCCCTCGGATGCTGCCTGACCTGTTGAGCTTCTCTAGTACCACACTCTTGACTATAGCACTGCCTCATACAGAGTCAGGTACCAGAGTGTCAGTATCTCTGACACTCAGCCTTTTTATGTCAACCAGGGCTCCTGGATTGGACCAGATTAACAGCGCTAGTGGGGGAAATAGTATACTATGAGATCCACCTTGTTACAATCACCACATCTTTCCACGTCTGGATCCATAGGCATAGGTCCATTCTTTATCCTGGGGACTCCCCTGGGGTGTTTTAGCACTGTGTGAGGTTTGTCTGACTTGCTGGCTGATACGGGCGGTGGGTAATACAAGTGAACTCGCCTCTCATGCCAGGAGTATCTTGGTAGAGTTTCACTCTCTTCTTCTAGTAGTAAAGATGTCAAGGCAGCTACTTAGAACATAGAACAAAAAACATAGAACATAGAACATAGAACAATACAACGTAGAACAGGCCCTTTTGCCCTCGAAGTTGCGCCGACCCATGAACTATTCTCAGCTTGTCCCCCTACACTATCTCATCATCATCCATGTGCTCATCCAAGGATTGTTTAAATCTCCCTAATGTGGCTGAGTTAACTACATTGGCAGATAGGGCATTCCACGCTCTTACCACTCTCATTTCCATCAAGGATTTAGAGGACTTGACAATGCTTGATGGAAAGGGTGACTCCATGGGTTCCGGCAGCATTTCTGAATGTTCTGAGGGACAGGGCACATTTTGCTCCTGCATGGCTTGCCAAGTCTCAGCTTTCATATGGTCCACATGCATATTCAGGACTGTTGCACCTACCTGAACTTCATTTGGGTATCCATTTCCATTGAAATACCTTGCAACATGTATGCTCCACTTGCTGCATTTTCCAATGATAAAGCCATTTCAGCACCTGTTTGAAGGCCTGCTGAGCTTCAGTTAGCAAGCATCTTTGCACGGTTACATCAATAATCTCGAATACCAGATGATCTTTAAGCTTCTCTAAGGGTTAAACCAAATTCACAGTCTTCTGCGGGGCTCTCTTAACCTAGTCAAAACCCTAATATGCACTCCCCAATTCTCAGATTGCCAAGTAAAAGTGATATTATTTCAGAATTAGAGGAGGTTTGGGGTCATAATATTCCTTAATTATATTTTGTATATGGTGCCTCATGGAAAATCAGGCTTCTAATCACAGAAAAAGCTGCAGCTCCACAGGCTGTCAGGAGAATTATTCATTGTTTTTGTCTGCCACAATATTATTTGTCTGGAAAAAGGGAGCAGTCAAGCTTCCTAAACAAAGGCATGATTTAAGAAAATGCTGACCCAAATTCAAGGATGACTGTTGGGAGCAGGTTTCTTCAGGATCATGCTTTACTCTCATTGCCATGAAATAACTGTACAGAGACTGGTATCCCATTACTAAGTCATCCTTTATTTACATATGAACAGTCCTTGATCATTGTACTGCCTCAACCTTTTTTTTGTCAGTCTAGGTCTCCCTAATTGGACCAAATTAACAGCCCAATCACGGAATTCTATTTTATGAGGTCCAACTGGCTGACCTTGTTACAGTCACTACAGATACAAGCCCAACTGTCCAACCTTTTGTCATAAGATAACCTCCTCATCCCAGGAATCATTAGAATGAAGCTTGTTTGAACTGCTATCATATAGTTATGTCATATCTTAAATAAGGAAGCTAAAGCTGTTTACAGTACTCTTGAGTAAGGCTGAATTGTATATGCCTCTTCTAGGAGTGATTCCAGATGATACCATATAATATAATGTCGGTGGCCAGCCTATCACTTTTTCACATACCCCCATAATATCGGGTGAGCACAGAAATCAACAGCCCGCCCACCAAATGTAAATAAATGGTAGAGTCAAAAGTACTTGTTAGCAAAGTACTGCATCTTCTTACAATAAAATCATTGTGTTTCCCCACACTGGACATGCTTTTTTTTGTGTGATATGTTCTCAATATCTATACCCTGTTATCTGGCCTCTTGTATTTTTATTGACTATTCTGCAAACACTTCTTCTTTTTCTCAAATATATTGTTCTTGTTCTGCCTGGAATGTCTATTAGCTTAATGGTAACCTGTTCTATTAATGTGCTCTCGGGAATGATTGACAACCTCCGATCTACTGCACACGTGGATAATTTTCTTAAGAGCAAGTTTCTCCTCATTCAGTACATGGACCCTCATAATGGTTAAAATCAACTAGGCAAAACCTCTACATTGGGGAGACTGGATGCCTCCTCACAGAGTGCTTTAGGGAACACCTGCACCAATCAACCCCACCGCCCCATGGCCCAATATTTCAACTCCCCCTCCCACTCTGCCAAGGACATGCAGGTCCTGGGCCTCCTTCACCGCCATCCCTCACCACTGAGCCTGGAGGAAGAACGCCTCATCTTCCGCCTTGGAACGCTTCAAACCTCGGGCATCAATGTAGACTTCACCAATTTCTTCAATTCCTCTTCTCCCACCTTACCCCAGTTCCTAACTTCTAGCTCAGCACCGTCCTACCTGCCAACCTCCCTTCCCTCCTATCTGCTCCACCTTCCCCTCTGACCTATCACCTCCATCCCCATCTCCATCCACACCCACCCTCCTCTCTGACCTATCACCTCCATCCCCACCCCCATTCACCTATTGTACTCTTTGCTACCTTCTCCCCAGCCACCCCCACCCCCTCCCCCACCCCCCCATTTATCTCTCTACCCTGGAGGCTCCCTGCCTTCATTCCTGATGAAGGGCTTTTGCCCAAAACGTTGATTTTCTTGCTCCTCGGACGCTGCCTGACCTGCTGTGCTTTTCCAGCACCACTCTAACCTAGACTCTCATAATGGGTCTTTTATTCCCAAGGCAATCCTATCTCTAAAAGGTTCATTTTTCAATGCTATCACAGACTCTAAAAGCATCTGTCTCCCTTTAAACTCACGTGTTGAATAAATTGCATTTCTATGGGATCCTAAGTTTCAAAGATGTCAAAATCTCCCCTGCCCATGTTCTCTGTTCTTCAGTGAGATCCAGGATGCAAAACAACTTATGGGATCCTTTCCCCAACACTAATAACAGGATTGCAACTCTTATTTGCTTGGTCTTTTTATTTAATTATGCAACTAATTCAGAGTTTGCCCACTGAGTGGAACAAGATCCAATTCAGTCTCATGTCTCATTTCAACAGCACTACAGAGAGGAACATTCACAGCCATTCTGACTCAACTAGCACTAGAAAGATGCAGAGTCCAAAACTCAGGCCACAGCTCATCAATGCTGAGCCTAGGTTCTTTGAGCTGTAGATATTTTAGATGCATACAAAGTTGTCAGAAATACGAGTAAGCTTGAGGATTGTCAATATTTTAGAATATAGAAAAATAGGTCCAAGAAATAGATAAATAATGGGAGAATAGAATATGAATGCAAACTAGCAAAAAAAAATTATAAAAGCTTCTAATAGTATGTAAAAATGACACATTTGGCAAAGACATTTGGATCCATTTCAGGCAGAATCAGGAGAATATATAGTGATGAAAGAGAAAAGAGGAATATCTTGTGTCTGTCTTCACTGAGCAAGATAAAAGAAATCTCCCAGAATTAGATATAGAAAGAACTATGAAAAATGAGGAATTGAAAGGAATTAGTTTAGATACTGCAACACATAAGAAAGCAAGAACTTGGAGACTTTGTTCGAAGGAACAGTCACCCCCTTTAGTTAAATACTTCAGATTTGTTCCTTGGATAGTGACAAAGCATAACTATGAATGAGTCAGGTATGGAGATCCAGAAGACAGGATGGAGGAACATTAACCCTGCACCTATCCAAGAGTTAATGAGAGCAGTGTTTGTAGAGAGGATGAATAAACTATGGCACAGGTGCCATTCATGATGGTGCTGAATAGGAATGTGGAAGTGGATCAATTGCATTAATTGTAGAAATGCACTTCTGAAATTAATGGGACTGAAGGTTAATGAGTTCCCTCGACCTAATATTTTATTTCCCAGAGTGGAGAAAGACATGAGATATAATGATCGATATACTGCGATCATCTTCTAAAATATATATTTTGGTACAGTTCCTGTAAACTGTGGAAGCAAATGTCACTCCGCTATTTAAGAGTGGAGGGAGCAAGAAAACAGATAGCTACAGACCTGTTTTCCTTACATCAAAAGTAGGGGAGCTGTTGAAAACTTATAAAGAATGTGTTAAATGAATACTTGGATAGACAGTTATATCCGGGAACCCCTCACTGCTCGGTTCTACCTCTTTCCCAAGATCCACAAGCTTGACCACCCTGGCCGACCCATTGTCTCAGCATGCTCCTGCCCCACTGAACTCATCTCTACCTACCTCGACACTGTCCTATCCCTCCTAGTCCAGGAACTCCCCTCATACGTTCGAGACACCACCCACGCCCTCCACCTTCTCCAAGACTTCCGTTTCCCCGGCCCCCAATGCCTCATCTTCACCATGGATATGAAATCACTCTACACCTCCATCCGCCATGACTAGAGCCTCCAAACCCTCTGTTGTTTCCTCTCCAGACGTCTCCAACAATACCCTTCCACCGACACTCTCATTCGTTTGGCCGAACTGGTCCTCACCCTTAACAATTTCTCCTTTGAATCCTCCTACTTCCTCCAGACCAAAGGGGTAGCCATGGGCACACGTATGGGCCCCAGCTATGCCTGTCCCTTTGTTGGCTACGTAGAGCAGCTGATCTTCCATAATTACACTGGCACCACTCCCCACCTCTTTCTCCGCTACATTGATGACTGCATTGGCGCCACCTCATGCTCCCGCGAGGAGGTTGAGCAATTCATCAACTTCACCAACACATCCCACCCTGACCTTAAATTCACATGGACCATCTCTGACACCTCCCTCCCCTTCCTGGACCTCTCCATCTCCATTAGTGACAACCGACTTGACACTGACATTTTTTACAAACCCACCGACTCCCACAGCTACCTGGATTACACCTCTTCCCCCCCACCTCTTGCAAAAATGCCATCCCGTATTCCCAATTCCTCAGTCTCCGCTGTATCTGCTCCCAGGAGGACCAGTTCCACCACAGAACATACCAAATGGCCTCCTTCTTTAGAGACCGCAATTTCCCTTCCCACGTGGTTAAAGATGCCCTCCAATGCATCTCATCTACATCCCGCACCTCCGCCCTCAGACCCCACCCCTCCAACCGTAACAAGGACAGAACACCCCTGATGCTCACCTTCCACCCTACCAACCTTCGCATAAACCAAATCATCCGCCTACATTTCCGCCACCTCCAAAAAGACCCTACCACCAGGGATATATTTCCCTCCCCACCCCTTTCCGCCTTCCGCAAAGACCGTTCCCTCCGTGACTACCTGGTCAGGTCCACGCCCCCCTACAACCCACCCTCCCATCCTGGCACTTTCCCCTGCCACCGCAGGAACTGCAAAACTTGCGCCCACACCTCCTCCCTCACCTCTATCCAAGGCCCTAAAGGAGCCTTCCACATCCATCAAAGTTTTACTTGCACATCCACTAATATAATTTATTGTATCCGTTGCTCCCGATGCGGTCTCCTCTACATTGGGAGACTGGGCACCTCCTAGCAGAGCACTTTAGGGAACATCTCCAGGACACCCGCACCAATCAACCACACTGCCCCGTGGCCTAATATTTCAACTCCCCCTGCCACTCTGCCGAGGACATGGAGGTCCTGGGCCTCGTTCACCACTGCTCCCTCACCACCAGATGCCTGGAGGAAGAACGCCTCATCTTCCACCTCGGAACACTTCAACCCCAGGGCATCAATGTGGACTTCAACAGTTTCCTCATTTCCCCTTCCCCCACTCACCCTAGTTCTAAACTTCCAGCTCAGCACTGTCCCCATGACTTGTCCGGACTTGTCCTACCTGCCTATCTCCTTTTCCACCTATCCACTCCACCCTCTCCTCCCTGACCTATCACCTTCATCCCCTCCCCCACTCACCCATTGTACTCTATGCTACTTTCTCCCCACCCCCACCCTCCTCTAGCTTATCTCTCCACGTTTCAGGCTCACTGCCTTTATTCCTGATGAAGGGCTTTTGCCCGAAACATCCATTTCGAAGCTCCTTGGAAGCTGCCTGAACTGGTGTGCTCTTCCAGCACCACTAATCCAGAATCTGGTTTCCACAGCATCTGCAGTCATTGTTTTTACCTAGTTATTTCCTCCATATCCGTTCCTGAGAAACCCTGTGAATGATGAAATGTTCAAATGCAGAGTTCATTAAAAATTGATTCAAAATTATGGATATGCAGTTTTTGCCCACAGATGTTGATTTTTGTTGTTACTTATATTTTGGCACAGATCGAAGAATTTGTGATGCGTGATTAATGATTTCATGGATATACCTGATTTACCATAATGATCCAACTGGGCATAGGTCAACAACAATCTGCCAATGGGAAATCCTCAGAGCTTTAATGCGTTTTTTTATTGAAAGAAGCAGCAATAACTCTATTTGAAATGAACTATTAAGGGACAAAGACAAATGTTTGAAGAAATTCAAAACGATTATCCACGTCTGCGAAAAGTTGAAGCTGCATGAGGAAAACTGCTTTCACATCTGCTTGATAACTGGTTGCTTTATGCACAAGGCCAGAGGATTGCCTTCAGAAGAACTTAAGGAATTAATCACACAAAAGTTATGTCTTTAATCAAGGCAAATGTAACAAGGAACACTGAGGCTACACCTAATAAGAAAGAAAGTTGCAGGCTTTCAATATTTTGAATGAAAAATTTAAGGAATCATCAATCATGTGACATTATGGATTTGAAGGACAAAAGATCTGTTGAAGAAAGCAACTCCAAAATTGTCCTTAAGCAGAACTTCGAAGAACAACACTGCGTAAGACTAAACACTGGACACTTCCAGAGACAGACACTGTTGGTTGGAATCGTAGTTAAATTCCATCATTGATCAAATCATTACCAAAATGAGTTGGGGGGCTTTGTCTTGTTTCATTGAGAGGTAATATTTTCATTGCCATGTGCAATGAAGTTTAAATTATTGTTTCAATACTTGATTGTCTGTGAGATTTTGTAATACGTACATGAATTAAAGGTAATTTGTGGTGATTTACCCATAACAATGTCATGTATTTAGAAATTTCAGAAAACTTTTGATAAGGACCTCGCAGGAGGCTGATTATCAAATTAAAATACATGTAATTTAAGGTCATATACTGGCAAGGATTACGGATTGGCTAACAGACAGAAAGCAGAGAGGTGGAATGAATGAGCCATTCTTGCACTGGCAAGCTAAAACAATTGGGGTATCACAAGCATTGGTATTTGGGGCCCAGTTGTTCACAAGTTATATCAATGATTTGGTTGGAGAGACCAAATGCAATATTTTCAAGTTTGCAGATAACACACGGCTAGATGGGAATATATGCTGTAAGGAAGATGAACCATGGTTTGAAGAGGATTTGGACAGACCTAATGAATAGGCTAGAAGGTGGCAAATGGGATATGGTATAGAAAAAATTGAGATTATTCCTTTAGTAGGAGGAACACATTTCTTCAATGATAAGTAATTAAAAAGTAGAGTTACATAAAGGAGCCATAACATCATCCTGGATAAGTCACTAAAGGCCAACATGTAGGTGGCCAACAATTACCAACATGTTAACAATTATCAGAAGAAGATTTAAGTACAGGAGTAGCAAAGACTTGCTTCAAATGTATATGAAATTGATTAGACCACTCCTGGGATTCCAAGTGCAGTTTTCATGCCTTTACTTTATTATGGATATTATTTCTACAGAGGGAATGCAGTGAAGATTCACCAAAATTTTTCACAGTATGGCAGGACTGTCTTATGAAGAGAGATTGGGAAATGGGGGCTATTTTCTCTGAAATTTTAAAGAATGAGGGATGATGTTATTGAGCCTACAAAGAACTTAAAGGGACAGATGGGGTGGATGTAGGTAAGTTTTATTTTATTTGGGGAGTCTAGAACCAGGGGCCCAATCCCTAAATAAAGGGGACACCACTTAGGAATGAGCCAAGGAGGACTGTTTTACACAGTGGTTTGTAAATGTTTCCCATTCTCTACCCTATCTATCAGAGGTCTGGAGAAGCTCAGTCATTGTGTATGTTAAAAGCAAAGGTTGGCAGATTTCAAAATGCCAATAGTGTAAAAAGACATGGAGATAATGTGGCTATAAAACATTGAAATGGATAATCAGCCATGATTGTAATGAACAGTGAAGAGGTTTGATTGGCTAAATAGCTAACTCCTGCTCCAGTGCTTCTAACTGGTTGCTGCAAATCATATTGGTGTTCATCAGTTTCCATGTGTTACCACTGAAACACATCACTTCCCCCGCCCCAGTTTCTACTGCACTATATAAGTGAATTCAGGATTTATGTTTCAAACTATCAATGACAATTTTTAAAGACATTAACTAACTTGACTAATCAAACAATAAATCTACTGCAGTAACTATATCTTCCCAGTCCCAGTATAACTATTTCACTAGCTGAGAGCGAAATTATAAAACTTACATACGAAACACACACTAATGAATGTTTTGAGACCTCAGCTTCAGATCTTACTCATTTCGCGCTCCAGATCTCAAATGATTCATTGTCTTACAAAATGCCAGTAAAGTTCCTTTCCTCACTGTGCCAACTTTTCACAATCCTCTCAGTTCTGGGTTTATGACTTCATCAAACTCAGCTCTGTAATACTCAGTGAGAATTTAAAATGGTGCACTGAAGAACCCCTGATACAAAACTGGCCAACCACCAAAATAAATTAATGACAATTACAGGTTTCTGCTATCTGGGATAATTCTACAGAATTCAAAAGAGGCTCCTAAGGTCAAGTTTATTTTTGATGCAAGGATGCTAATACATATAGCTTTGAAATAGCAAATAAAAATCTACCATACACCAATTAAACCAGCAAATGGAGCTATATAAGTCATTTTCACTTACTCATAATCACATAACATTCAGTTGGTAGACTAGATAATTAACAAAAATGTTTTTTTTAAATTTATAATCCATTTTTAGCTGTATTAATAAAACTGCAACTGGTCATCACTGTGGGATAGTAAGGATTCTTATTTTTAAAAAACTTGCATTTTAAAATCCTAGCTGATTCATCTATACGGAATTGAGTTTGTGCAGAAACTTGAGCTAAATATGAATCAAAACCTATTCAATTTGCTCTTGGATTTTAATTAAAGCCAACTTGTAAACTGTCTCCTCACCTTTATAGGTTGGTTTAGAAATATTAGCTAGGAGATCAATGTTGAATGGCACAGCGTCAGCATGTTACACAAAGGAATGAAAGCATGCACAATGGCTTGGATTTTGTGATTGCAATGGCAACAAAACCACCAGGACTCACTTTCATTACAACTGTGAAACTAATTGCAACTTCTGCCATTAATTTTGCATGCTACAAACTGCAGAAACCCGGAAGTTAGTGTTGGCAGTTCTTTACTCCTCCACTTGAATTGAAGCTATAGTGGAAACCCCAGAAAAAGTTGTACCTTGTTGAATGACATGTAGTTGGGTTTTAATGCGGCATTAAAAGGCAGAGTAAAATTGCAGTTGTTCCATGCTCTCATCAGAAGGTGGTGGTTTATCTTGAGGGTCATCATACCTCAGCCAAGGTAGGAGGTTGAGAAGGTGAATCTATTAGGTTAACCTTAGCCAGAGTGGGAATTAAACCCACAACATTAGCATCATTCTGAATTACAAGCCAGCCATCCAGCCAAACAAGCTAACCAGTCACCAAATACATAAGGTGAGCTTTAAAACTTCTTTGGTCCTGATAAAATCAGACCAAGTCTTACAATCCTGATTGGGATCCCAATTTCCTCCCACTTTTTAAACTTTCTTTGGAACGATATCAGAAATGGAAGTCAAATTGCTAAAACCGAAAATAAAAAGAAAGTTTTACAAATTGAAAATCAAAGTTTGCATGTTATTCAGCTGGGCAAAATTTGTTGAGTTTTGAAAGCAAAAAGGAGAATTTGAGACTGAACGGTACTAAGAAGCTTTCAGAATTTCAAAGAATGAAATTCTGCCAGGCAACAGCTCTGTGATTGGTTGAGTTGTTAAGTGTTATAAAAAGCTTGTAAATGCCAAGAGCAGCAGAGAGTGAGTAAGTCTTTGGCTTACCCAACCCAAGTAGACTTGCCCAACCACAGATCATTCCTTAGCTAGGGAGATCAATGCTTGGTAGGGAAAGGACAGAGAAAAACAAGAAATCTTAAAATAAATAATTAAAGAAAAGACCTAAATTCAATTATCAAATCAAGACCGACTGTTATTATGCAGACACAGTATGTTATCATTGCAAAAAGTCTGTGACAGGAAAACAACGTTTTGTCTTGTGGCCTGGACTTCTGCTCTTCGGAATTTTGTTTAAACCATCTATATTCTTTTTATACCCATAGAATGTGAGCTAAAACATTTGTCCATGGTTTGTCTGGTTGAGTGTAGGATGCCAGATAGATAAGGGGTTGGATAAAGGGTAAGTTATCTGATTGGTATGTGAGGGGTGAGACGAGAAAGTGGTAAGGCAGAAGCTGGCAGATGGGAGATGTTGGAAGACAGGTAATCGGCCAAGTCGGTTGGCTGGCTGGTGGATAAGGTGGTAGTATGGCAAGTGGGTAAGCAGATGATGTGGCAGATGAGAGGCTGAAGGGTTAAGTTCGGCAGAAAACCAGGTGAGGGGATAGCGAGCCCAGTGGGTGACAGGATAAAGTGGCAAGTGAGCTGGATGTCAGGTAGGGTGGGAGGCGGTAGAGATGTTACATGGAACAGGTAATTAGGTGAGAAGGTATTTTGGATCAGTTACTCGGGGTAGCTGAGGTCAAGTGTAGATGTCAGGAGTCAGAGGTTGCAGTGTCGGGTGACAGGGGTTTCGGGGTTTTGGTGCTGGGACTGAGTGTTGGGGGTATGGATGTGTGGGGGCAGCTTAAATCTCAGCAGTGTCACTTGCTGGAGTGGTGAACAGGTGTTGGAGAACTAATACTTGAGGAGGCTTTGGTCAGATGTTCAGGATGAGGGTCAGTGTGAGTGATTTGGGCCATCAGGTTTGCAGTTGGCCACAAGTTTGAACACATTTCATCCTACTAACATGTCCTGCCAAACAATTAAGTGGGTAAGTAAGTAGGAATCCTACAAGTCTACAAATTTAGTACAGAATTTGGGGCTTTTTGGTAAGATTACAGATCTTGGGCAGTTGCCCAGTTTAAACTTCCTAAACAATTGTCATGTAATCATTGTGTTAGAATCCTGATGTGCACTTTTATGGGTATGTGCAGTCTCCAACTATCCAGAGACCAGAAGATTGGAGCCTAATTTAATATTCTTTGGAACGTCAAATGTATCTGTTGTGATAAACAATTCTGTATATGTTAAAAATAAATGTATTAAGTTTGCTAATAATATTTCATATTCTAACATAATCCCATGGCAATGTCAAAGTTTTTATTTGACTGTTTGTAAAATTATTTTTAAAATTTACAGAATTTTAATTTGTACTTCCACATTTGCCGTCTGTGAGAATTAGAATCATAGAGTTATACTGCACGGAAATTGAGCCTTTGGTTGAATTCGTCCATGCTGACCAGATACCCTAAACTGATCTAGTACCTGCATTTGGCCCATATCCCTCTAAACCCTACCTATTCATGTTCCCATCCAGATGTTTTTTAAATGTTGCAGCTGTACCCACTTCCATCTCCAGCACATTCCATACATGCACCACCCTTTGCGTGAAAAAGTTGTCCCTCAGATCCCTTTTAATTCTTTCCCTTCTCACGTAAAGCCTATGCCCTCTAGTTTTGGACTTCCCTACCCTTGGAAAATGACTAGTTATTCGCCCTATCCATGCCCCTTACAACAGTGTCCAGGGATAAATAGGCAAGGCGAATTAATCCTGGTTCTGGATTAGTGGTACTGGAAAAGCACAGCAGTTCAGGCAGCATCTGAGGAGCAGTAAAATTGACGTTTTGGGCAAAAGCCCTTTATCAGGAATACAGCATCTGCAGTCATTGTTTTTACCCTGAATTAACCCTGGGAAATACAGGGTTACAGCAATAGGGTAGTGGAGTGTGTCTGGGTGGGGTGCTCTTTGGAAGGGTGTTATGGACTTGGAAATCTGAATGACCTGCTTCCACACTATAGGGATTCTATGATTCTATGATTTTATAAATCTTACAAATGTTTATAAAAAGGTCACTCCTCAACCTCCAACCCTCCAGGGAAAAAACATCAGCCTATCCAACTTCTACTAGTAGCTCAATCCCAGCAATATCCTTGTAAATCTTTCCTGAACCTTTTTAAGTTTAATTGTATTTTTCTTATAGCAATGAAGTGGGCTGCTTAGCTTGCTTGATAGTTTCACTGCTATTGGATACTGGCAATTTTCTTGAGTTGTCCCTGTAATGATGTTGACATCAGTAAAAGGGAATTTGTGCCACAAATATTACTAGACCTTGTAAGAACCTTTTAGAGAGCACTGGCGAGCACTCTTACTTCTTCACTGACTATGAAGTCTGGGCCATTGCTGGAACTCTTCTCTAATCATTGAATTCCCAAACTCAGCCCCTTGTAGGCTACTCAGAGCTGCCCAGTGAGTTTAAACGACTTAGGCTGTTGCCTGCTGTAATCAAACTGAGTAGAATATTACTTATTCAGATTCGGGGAAAGAGGAAAAGCTCACATCCTGACAAAGAGCTGATAAAATTCATTCCAGTGAAGCAAATGATTTAGAGTACAGTCAACCCTGGAACTTGAACTTTTAACCTTCTGTTTAGAACTCAAGGCAAATCATTTGAACTATTGGCTTGCGGTAGATATTTACATTTCCATTGCAATTGCTTCACCTACACATAGCAGGCTGCAGCTGTTTACAAATACAGAGATAGCTAAAGGGAAGTGATCTCTACCCTTTAGGCTCCTTTGTACCACCCGAGTGTCACTCAGGTGGGTGACATGCTAATATTTTAAAAATTTATCAGATAGTCCATTGTATTTCTGGGGTGTTGTATAACTTAACTGTGGTGTAATATTTTTCAGTAATGTTTTATGTGCAATTTTAAAACATAAAATAGTTAGCAAAGGCACAGAATATAAATGGCAGTCATCAGTTGCCTGCTTTTTATTTGGATCTTGTCCACTGCATTTTTCATTCTACATTTACCAGTCTTAGACCAAGAGTACAGTATGACTGTAGTCATAGATTGTAGCTTTCTCCAGCATGTTTGTGATTGTGTGTGTGTGTGGGGCAATTGCCAAATACCATGTTTACATCACTGGAGTGAAGCCCATCCACATGGCTTGAATTTGTTTCTTTCCACTTTGGTCTGTTACAACACAGGACAGCTCACATCTGAAGAATTTATAAGTTTATTTTAGATGACCACATGCTGACTCATTTTTGTCACTGTGACATCCTCATTTGCCAGCTTCTAAATGGCTGACATAAAGATTGCTGCTTTCCCAAAATTATATATTCTACTAATTCTGTGTGGAATTGCAAAATGTATTTTACTGCATGTATTGCCTTGAAAAAAATAGAGAGATTCATGCCTGTGTTGCAAAATGTGATCTCTGGGAGGCATAAGTAAATAAAGCAAATTGGAGCCTGACTTCTTTCCTACGACAATTCCAATCTGGCCGAGGTCAACTCTGCTTTCCCTCCACAGATGCTGCCAGACCTGTTGACTTTCTGCAGTAATTTTTGTTTTGAACACAGAGGTCAACATTAGATCTAAAATCAGAACTACACAAGCCTGATAGTGGCTCAGTGATTAGCACTGCTGTTTCACAGCACCAGGGTCCCAGTTTCAATTCCAGCCTTGGGTGACTGTCTGTGCGGAGTTTGCACGTTCGCCCTGTACCTGTGTGGGCTTCCTCCCATAGTCCAAAGATGTGCAGGTCAGGTGAATGGCTATGCTAAATTGTCCATACTGTTAGGTGCATTCTTCAGAGGGAGATGGGCTGCTCTTTGGAGGGTTGGTGTGGACTTGTTGGGCTGAAGGGCCTGTTTCCACACTGTAGGTAACCTAATCTTTCAGTAGATATAATAGGATAGGAAGTAACACTAATGAACTGCAGCATGCTCATCAGAAGTAAGGTGCAAATATGTCTATTGTCAGACATGTGTCATTCTTTTCCACCCGTGCTTCCATTCCTTCCATTCCGCTGTCCCTCTCAACTCAGTGCTCCCAAATCAAGGAAAAATAAATGAATGGAATGCATATAGTGGGAAAATTAAAGAGTGACTTAAAATATCTTGAAACATGAACAATAGCAATGTTCAACCAGGAATGGTAGATTCATAGCTGAAATGCACATGAATTTGATATCTCGACTAGATGTAAAACAGATTAATTTTGAATTTGGATTTAAGTAATGACACACAATTAAAGAATTTGTTTAAAAGTATATGAAGAGAAATGATCCATGTTGAGATGTGTTAAGTGTCATTATTAATAAGCTGACAGTAAAATTAATCAAATTTATGCGACTAAAAACTGGTTTATCCTTGTTTTTGGGTGTGAGATTGCAATTTTCTGTGAACATGGGTGGAATTTTACCGTGGTCCAATTGACAAGGCCAGTGACATGATGTGTGGCAGAATTGGGTGAAAATCCAGTTTCATCTTGATGTCAAGATCATTTTGATTAATCTTTTATGCTTTTCACTAGTGGTGTGGTGAGATTCTCACTAGGCAGTAATGAGTTGCCAATTGACAGTCATTATTACATGTTAAATGCCTTGTTAACAGCCCAACTCACCTCATTAATATTCAGTCTCCCAATTTATTAAACTCCCTGAATAAGTTTGACTTCAGGAAAACTCAGCAAGGAAACCTGAGCATGCACCTGTTGGACTTAGTTTGACACTTGATGCGAATGGCCTCCATGTTGGTAAGCAGGCACCAATATTTCAGGGCATGTTCCATGGTCGATAATCACAGACATGTCATCCATGTCTTCGAGTCATAAAGATGTACAGCACAGAAACAGACCATTTAATTCAACTTGTCCATGCTGACCAGATATCCTAAATTAATGTAGTTCCATTTACCAGTATTTAGCCCATATGCATCTAAACCTTTCCTATTCATGTACCCAACAGATGCGGTTTAAATTTTGTAATTGTACCAGCCTTCACCATCTCTTTTGGCAGCCTATTTCATACACACACCATCCTCTGTGTGATAAAGTTGCCCCTTAGGTCCCTATTATATCTTTTCCCACTCAACTTAAACCAATGCCCTCTATGTTGGACTCCCAGACTCTGGAAAAAAGACCTTTACAATTCACCCTATCATTGCCCTCATCATTTTATAAACTTCTGCTCAAACTCTCATGCTCCAAGAAAATAACCCTTGCCTATTCAGCTTCTGCCTGTAGCCTAAACCCTCCAACCCTGCAATTTTCGTGTAAATCTTTTCTGTTAGTTTGTGGAAATACTTAAAAAAATGTTAAAATTAGTTTTCCTAATCAGCATTAAGTGGCAGTGAAAGATCTTGTAAAACTATCAACATATAATTTATTGCTGTCATTACTTTCTGTTTTGAAATATCTCATTGTGTGCAAGGTGACACGTCTGCAGACGTTGACATTCAATATGCACCAGCCTCTAACAATCCTCATGATACATCTCTGATCCACCTCCACTACCCTTCTGCACTTCAGTTCAGGCTGAACTGGTAACTTTCATTGTAGTGCTGCAGCCTGGATCAAACTGCATGTGCAGGTTGTTACACTTGCTCTCACGCTGCTTACCCACTCTGAACCTACCTGGATTTTACAGCATCCCTAACTTGCAACACTTATATTATTGCTGTCTTGCCTTTCTGTTTAGCACAGACACAAAGCCAGTAAGCTTGTATACTTGCCAGCAGACATCAGTCAAATCAAGGGGAATAGCCTTTGCTCAGGGGGTCCTGGAACAGTAGGCAAAAGCAGCCTCTGATACCAGTCCAGGGCCTGCTTGAGGTGGTCGGAGGCAGGATGCCCTCCTTATAAGGGATGAGGAGCTGAATGGGGGAGAGCCTAACATCTGTCTTGACTGTTGTGCCCTATCGTGTGCTGTTTTCCTCCTAAAATGAGGGAAAGGCAGGTATTATGGAAGGTAAAATTGAGCCGCAGAGCTATCAGTATTGGTGCAGATGACAGGTATCCCAAATATGTGAGTAAGCAGTGCAGAGGGCGTGCTGGGTAAGTGGTGTCAGGTTATGGTGGCTGACAGTGAGTGGGTAAAGTGTTACAGGCAATAGTGAAAATTGTAGAACATGAGGCTTAGTGGGAGCTGGGCACAGTAGCAGAGGTAGAGTAAGTATGAGGTAATGGAGAGAGGATGCTGAACTTGAGCCTTATGGGTTGTAAGAGAAAATTGTCCTTCTTCCTACACTACTGGCCATTTGTCCAGATGGTTGAGACTGCTTTTAACTTGGGTGACAATCTTGGACCAAGTTCGTGTGGTCTGGTGTCCTGACTTCCATTGCTGGTCCTGGGGAAGAGGATCTCCATTCAGGTTGAAGCCTGCACAAAGGAGATGCTGATTTCTCCCTGCCTACCATGTCTGGGATAAATGTGCAGGCAGATCTGGACTGACAGTGCTTGTCTGGCCATGAATGGGATTTTAAAGATGGCATAAGACGCAAGGGATGCTGGTGAATTAGAGTCATAGAGATGTACAGCATGGAAATAGACCTTTCAGTCCAACCCGTCCATGCCGACCAGATATCCCAACCCAATCTAGTCCCACCTGCCAGCAGCCAGCCCATATCCCTCCAAATCCCTCCTATTCATATACCCATCCAAATGCCTATTAAATGTTGCAATTGTACCAGCCTCCACCACTTCCTCTGGCAGCTTATTCCATACACATACCACTCTCTGTGTGAAAAAGTTGCCCCATAGGTCTATTTTATATTTTTCCCCTCTCACCATAAACCTGTGTCTTCAAGTCATGGACTCCCCAACCCCAGGGAAAAAACTTTGTCTATTTACGCTATCCATGCCCCTCATAATTTTGTAAACCTCTATAAGGTCACCCCTCAGAGTCCGATGCTCCATAGAAAACAGCCCCAGCCTATTCAGCCTCTTACTATAGCTCAAATCCTCCAATCCTGGCAACATCCTTGTAAATCTTTTCTGAACCCTTTCAAGTTTCACAACATCTTTCCGGTAGGAAGGAGACAAGAATTGCAGATAATATTCCAACAGTGGCCTAACTAATGTCCTGTACAGCCACAACATGACCTCCCAACTCCTGTACTCAATACTCTGACCAATAAACGAAAGCATACCAAACGCCTACTTCACTATCCTATCTACCTGCGACTCCACTTTCAAGGAGCTATGAACCTGCATTCCAAAGTCTCTTTGTTCAGCAACGCTTCCTATGACATTACCATTAAGTGTATAAGTCCTGCTAAGATTTGCTTTCCAAAATGCAGCACCTCGCATTTATCTGAATTAAACTCCATCTGCCACTTCTCAGCCCGTTGGCTCATCTGGTCCAGAATCCTGTTGTAATCTGAGGTAACCCTCTTCGCTGTCCACTACACCTCCAATTTTGGTGCCACCTGCAAACTTACTAACTGTACCTCTTATGCTCGCATCCAAATCATTTATGTAAGTGACAAAAAGTAGAGGGCCCAGCACCGATCCTTGTGGCACTCCACCGGTCACAGGCCTCCAGTCTGAAAAACAACCCTCCACCACCAACCTCTGTCTTCTACTTTGAGCCAGTTCTGTATCCAAATAGCTAGGTCTCCCTGTATTCCATGAGATCTAACCTTGCTAATCAATCTCCCATGGGGAACCTTGTCAAACGCCTTACTGAAATCCATATAGATCACATCTACCACTCTGCCCTCATCAATCCTCTTTGCTACTTTTTCAAAAAACTCAATCAAGTTTGTGAAACATGATTTCCCACACACAAAGCCATGTTGACTATCCCTAATCAGTCCTTGCCTTTCCAAATACATGTACATCCTGCCCCTCAGGATTCCCTCCAACAATTTGCCCACCACTGACGTCAGGCTCACTGGTATATAATTCCCTGGCTTGTCCTTACCACCTTTCTTAAACAGAGGTACCACGTTTGCCAACCTCCAGTCTTCCAGCACCTCGCCTGTGACTATCAATGATACAAATATCTCAGCAAGAGGCCCAGCAATTACTTCTCTAGCTCCCCATAGCGTTCTAGGGTACACCTGATCAGGTCCTGGGGATTTATCCACCTTTATGCGTTTCAAGACATCCAGCACTGCAATTTGGACATTTTGCAAGGTGTCACCATCTATTTCCCTACAGTCTATATCTTCCATGTCCTTTCCCACAATAAATACTGATGCAAAATACTCATTTAGTATCTCCCCCATTTTCTGCGGCTCCACACAAAGGCCGCCTTGCTGATCTTTGAGGGGCCCTATTCTCTCCCTAGTTACCCTTTTGTCCTTAACGTATTTGTAAGAATCCTTTGGATTCTCCTTAATTCTATTTGCCAAAGCTATCTCATATCCCCTTTTTGCCCTCCTGATTTCCCTCTGAAGTATACTCCTACTGCCATTATACACCTTTAGGGATTCACTCGATCTATCCTGTCTATACCTTTTTTATGCTTCCTTTTTCTTAATCAAACACTCCATTTCTTTAGTCATCCAGCATTTCCTATACCTACCAGCCTTTCCTTTCACCCTAACAGGAATATACTTTCTCTGGATTCCCGTTATCTTATTTTTGAAGGCTTCCCATTTTCCAGTCATCCCTTTACCTGTGAACATCTGCCCCCCAATCAGTGGGTGGCATGGTGGCACAATGGTTAGCACTGTGCCTCACTCTGCCAGAGAGCTGGGTTCAATTCCCACCTCAGGCGACTCTCTGTGTGGAGTTTACACATTCTCCCTGTGTCTGCATAGGTTTCCTCCCATCATCCAGGTTAGATGAATTGGCCAAGTTAAATTGCCCATAGTGTTAGGTGTAGGGGGGTGGGTTGCGCTTTGGCGGGTCGGTGTGGATTTGTTGGGCCAAAGGGCCTGCTTCCACACTGTAAGTAATTTGAAAGTTCTTGCCTAATACCGTCAAAATTGGCCTTTCTCCAATTTAGAACTTCAACTTTTAGATCTGGTCTGTGCTTTTCTATCACTATTTTAAATCTAATAGAATTATGGTTGCTGGCCCCAAAGTGCTCCCCCACTGACCCTTCAGTCACCTGCCCTGTCTTATTTCCCAAGAGTAGATCAGGTTTTGCACCTTCTCTTGAAGGTACATTCACATACTGAATCAGAAAGTTTTGTTGTACACACTTAACAAATTTCTCTCCATCTAAACCTTTAACACTATGGCAGTCCCAGTCTATGTTTGGAAAGTTAAAATCCCTGACCATAACTACCCTATTATTCTTACGGATAGCTGAGATCTCCTTACAAATTTGTTTCTTAATTTCCCTCTGACTATTAGGAGGTCTATAACACAATCCCAATAAGGTGATCATCCCTTTCTTATTTCTCACTTCCACCCAAATTACTTCCCTGGATGTATTTCCAGGAATATCCTCCCTCAGCACAGCTGTAATGCTATCCCTTATCAAAAATGCCACTCCCCCTCCTCTCTTGCCTCCCTTTCTATCCTTCCTGGAGCATTTATATCCTGGAATATTAAGCTGCCAGTCCTGCCCAATCCTGAGCCATGTTTCCGTAATTGCTATGATAGCCCAGTCCCATGTTCCTAACCATGCCCTGCGTTCATCTGCCTTCCCTGTTAGATCCCTTGCATTGAAATAAATGCAGTTTTTGCTAGACAAAGGCTGTTCGAATATGGGTATAAGCCAGGGAAATATTTAGCGTATCTAACTAGGAAAAAGCGTGCTCCCCAATCCATTACTGCAATCAGAGCCAGCGCCGGGGTCCTTACATACGATGCTAAAAAGACTAATGAAGCTTTTCAGAGCTTTTACTCTGAATTGTATTGGTCTGAAGGTTGCGAGGACAGGAGGGGTAAAATAGAGACCCTTTTTAAGAACCTTGACCTCCCAGGGGTAAACTTGGAACAGGCCTCTCTCCTTAATGTCCCCTTGCCAGTTCAGGAAATATAAGAGGCAGATAGGCAGCTTCAGAGTGGGAAAGCACCTGGCCCTGATGGTCTCCTGGGTGAGTTTTATAAGGAGTTTAAACGGATTCTGTCAGGGCCCATGTTGGAGAGGTACAATCACTCCTTTATGCATGAATGCCTACCACCATCTTTGAGAGAAGATAATATTTCCTTAATTCTTAAGATGGGGAAGGTTCCTGAGGTTTGTGCCTCAGACAGGCCCACCTTTCTATTAAATTCTTAGAACATTACAGGCCCTTGATGTTGCGCCACCCTGTCATACTAATGTGAAGCCCATCCCACTTACACTATTCCATGTACGTCCATATGCCTGTCCAACGATGACTTAAATGCACTCAAACTTGACAAATCTACTACTGTTGCAGGCAAAGCATTCCATACCCTTACTACTCTCTGAGTAAAGAAACTACCTCTGATATCTGTCTTATACCTATCTCCCCTCACTTTAAAGTTGTGTCCCCTCGTGTTTGCCATTCCCATACTTGGAAAAAGGCTCTCCCTGTCCACCCTATCTAAGCCTCTGATTATCTTGTATGTCTCTATTAAGTCACCTCTCAACCTTCTTCTCTCTAACGAGAACAGCCTCAAGGCCCTCAGCCTTTCCACATAAGACATTCCTTCCATACCAGGCAACATCCTAGTAAATCTCCTCTGCACCCTTTCCAAAGCTTCCCCATCCTTCTTATAATGCGGTGACCAGAACTGTACACAATACTCCAAGTGTGGCCGTACCAGAACTTTGTACAGCTGCAGCATAACCTCCTGGTACTTTGCATTCTGATTACTCCGTCCAAAGTGTATGACCTCACACTTGTCCACATTAAACTCCATTTGCCACCTCTCAGCCCAGCTCTGCATCCTATCTATGTCTCTCTGCAACCTACTATATCCTTCGTCACTATCCACAACTCCACCAACCTTAGTGTCATCCGCAAATTTACTAACCCACCTGTCTAAACCTTCATCCAGGTCATTTATAAAAACAACAAACAGCAGTGGACCCAACACCGACCCTTGCAGTACACCACTAGTAACTATACACCAAGATGAACATGTTCTATCAACTACAACCCTCTGTTTTCTTTCAGCAAGCCAAACTGCTATGTCTCCCACAATCACATTCCTCCACATTTTGTATAATAGCCTACTGTGGGGAACCTTATCAAACGCCTTGCCGAAATCCATATACACCACATCAACTGGTTTACTCTCATCTACCTGTTTGGTCACTTTGTCAAAAAACGCAATAAGATTCGTTAGGCATGACCTACCCTTCACAAAACGTGCTGACTGTCCCTGATCAGATTATTCTTTTCTAGATGGTTATAAATCCTATCTCTTATAACCTTTTTCGACACTTTACCAACAACTGAAGTCAGACTCACTGGTCTGTAATTACCAGGATTATCTCTACTAACCTTTTTGAACAAGGGAACCACATTTGCTATCCTCCAGTCCTCAGGCACTATTCCTGTAGACAATGATGATTTGAAGATCAATGTCAAAGGCTTGGCAATCTCTTCCCTTGCTTCCCAGAGGATCCTAAGATAGATCCCATCCGGCCCAGGGGACTTGTCTATTTTCACACTCTGCAGTATTTCTAAAAATTGAACCTCAATCTCTTCTAGTCTAGATACAAGTATCTCTGTATCTTCCTCGCCAACATTTTCATTTTCTATAGTGAACACTGTCGAAAAATATTTATTTAGTGCTTCCCCTATCTCTTCTGACTCCACACACGACTTCCCACTATTATCCTTGATTGGCCCTAATTTAACTCTCATTCTTTTATTCCTGACATACCTATGGAAAGCCTTCGGGTTAATCCTGATCCTATCCGCCAACAACTTCTCATGTCCCCTCCTGGCTCTTCTGAGCTCTCTTTTTAGGTCTTTCCTGACTTCCTTGTAACCCTCAAACGCCCTAACTGAGTTTTCACATTTTGTCCTAACATCAGCTTTCTTCTTCTTCTTGACCAGGGATTCCACTTCCTTAGTAAACCATGGCTCACGCGTTCTATATCTTCTTCCCTGCCTGACTGGTACATACTTATCTAGGACACACAGGAGCTTTTCCTTGAATAAGCTCCACATTTTTAATGTGCTCATCCCCTGCAGTTTCCTTCCCCATTCTACGCTTCCTAAATCTTTCCTAATTGCATCATAATTTCCCTTCCCCCAGCTGTAACTCTTGCTCGGTGGAGTACACCTATCCCTTTCCATCACTAAAGTAAACCTGACAGAATTGTGATCGCTGTCTCCAAAGTGCTCACCTACTTCCAAATCTAACACCAGATTTCAGATTTCAAGATTCTGTCCAAGATCCTGGCGCTGAGATTGGAAAGGGTGTTGCCCCATATTATTAAAGAGGACCAGACAGGCTTTATAAGGGGCCATAGGCCCTCTAGTAATATTAGAAGGTTGTTGAATATGGTCCAAGTTTGTCAGCAACGATTGATTCAGGGGTTGGTGATTTCCTTAGATGCAGAGAAAACATTTGACTGGGTGGAATGGACATATCTTTTTTATGTCTTAGAAAAGTTTGGGTTGGGTAGAGTCTTTGCTAGGTGGGTGGAGGTTTTATATTGACACCCTCTGGCTGCGGTAATCACCAACAGGTGAAGTCTGGGAATTTTAGGATTGGTAGGGGTAGTCGGCAAGGCTGCCCCCTCTCACCGTTGTTGTTTACGTTGGTGATAGAGTCGCTGGCAGAGGCCATTCATCAAAACGTTCACATAACTGCTCCGGAAGTGGGATCGAGGGCACACAAGATTACACTGTAGGCGGATGATGTCCTTCTGTTTTTATCGAACCTCATGACCTCTGTACCCCATTTGATACAATGAATCAATTCATTTGGGGCTATTTCAGGATATAAGATTAACTTTGCAAAATCGGAGGCTATGCCCTTGGGGAACCTTAAGGATGGGCCAGAAGTTGAAGATGGCTCTAAGTTCCCTTTTAAGTGGTCACGGGCAGGGTTCTGATACCTAGGCATTTTTATTACGCACAGGTTTGATCTGTTATTTCGGACTAACTTTGCTCACTTGCTCCACAATATTAGGTGAGATCTCCAGAGATGGGAGGCTCTTCCAATTTCACGGCTGGGCAAAATAATTCTCGTTAAGATGAATGTTCTTCCTCGTTTGCTTTATCCCATCCGTATGCTCCCTATAATGTTTCCCAGGTCAACGCTGTGGAAGCTTATGGGGTGGTTTGGTTCCTTTGTCTGGCATCGTGGGCAGCCCCTCATCAAACTCACTAAATTACAGTTGCCTCAAGGAGGGGGAGGTGTTGATTTCCCAGACATCAGGATGCATCAATTGAGTTCCCTACTGTCCTTTGTCTGTAATTGGGTATGACTGGATATTGAGGCCTCCCAGGCAAAGTGCCCTCTTATTAACCTGTTGTTCATGGATAAAATGAGGACAGTTATGGACCACTGGCGGAACCACATTTTCACTAGTACAGTCAAGGCATGGAGGGCAATGCATCAGAGTGAGGGTTGTTTATCCAAGACTTCGCCACTTACACCTATAATTGGCATGCCAGGGTTCTGACCAAGGATAATGGACTCAGGATTCAAATTATGCGCAGCGAGAGGAGTTTCCAGTTTGGGAGACTTGTTTGAGGTGGAGGTTATAATGTCTTTTGAGCAACTGAGCCACAAATACGGGTTGCCCAGCAGAGATCTTTTCTGTTTTATTCAGGTTAAGGATTTAATCCAGAAGAAGACTATGCTTCTCATTAAGCCCTATAAGCCCCATACAGAGAGGTTGTTGCTACGCTCCATAAACGGCCTTTTGGTTAGTGCCCTCTATCGCCTGTTGGATAGGGCAGGGCCTGGTAGGATATTAACCGGTTAAGGGAGGTCTAGGAGCAAGAGCTAGGAGTGGAAATCTCTTCTGAAACATGGGAGAACATATGGTAGAATACTCAAAAGATCTCAATCTGCAATTGGACATGCGCTACGCTGTTAAAAGTTCTGCACAGGGCTCATGTGGCACCAGACCGTTTGGCGAAGTTTAAAAAAGGGGCATCTTCAGTGTTCCCCAAATGTAAAATAAGTGCAGGTACTCTTACCCATTTCTTCTGGACATGCCACAGGCTCCGTGTTTATTGGAGCGCTGTGGCGGGAGAGATAGGGAGGATATTGAGGACTGAAGCCAAAGTAGACCTGATATCTCTTCTCTTAGGTCTACCAAATTTACCATCTTTAGAATGGCATGGGAAGAAAATATTTAATATTCTTGCAGACTGTGCAATGAAGAATATTCTGATGAATTTGGTGTCTGAGTACCTGTCGGGCTTGCTGGGATAGCAGAAATTAATTATGGAGCGCATTGCCTTGGACTTTTTTACAAAAATGGTGCACCACACAACAGACCATTTTTATAAGACATGGCAGCCCTACTTGAGTTATTTGGATTTGGATTTGTCAGCAATCTTAACTAGGGCATTTGTTTATCCAGGATGGTTAGATTTGTCAAGCCCTGGGTCCTGGATGGGGTCTTCTGAGTTAATACAGGTATATATACAATGCTCCCGTTCCTTTTTTTGGGAGCTTTGCGCCGAGAGTAGCTGTTCTGTATTTTGTGGGTTTATTTTGTTTTTTTTTGCCTTTCTTTTTTATTGATGTTGCTTTGCACAGTGTTGGGGTTTGTTTTGTATTATAGGGTAGGTTAGTAGTTAGTAGACAGTAGTTGTATTGTAATTTGTATTTTGTTTTCTTTTTATTATACTGATATTTGTTATTGATTGTATTTTTCAACAATTTTATATTTGTAAAGTTAAAAAAATTTGATAATAAATATATTTACAAAAAAAATGTAAGGCAAGAAAACTCAATAGGCCTCGCAGAAACAAACTCTTCAGAAAACTAGGTGCAACTCAAAGTAGGCCAAAAAAGAGTCAGTTCCTTGTGTCTGGTCTTATTGCAACACCCAGCATGCAAACTGAAGGGCTGTGTCCTCATTTGAATGATTATACAGTTTACCTAAGAATCTGGTTGGCTGATTGTTCAACATGGGTCAGTGTGTACAGCTAGAATACTCCTCTGAAAGGGGAGCTGCTTTCATAGTAAGGAAACTGCTGCTCTCCCTCTCAGGAATTCATTGTATAGATACACTAATGGCACAAAAAGGAGAAAAGAGGGCACTGAGTTTCTTGAATGGCTTTAGTTAAGTCCAAGCAAAGCAACGCTTTGGTGAGGGAGAGGTATTGAAGTTCCTCAATTCTCTTTCTTAGAAAGCCAGGACTTAACTGATGACAAGGCAGCTAACCAGCAAGTTTCCTTGTGTGGCGACTGGTGATAGGCAGGGATGTCCTCAAGGAGTGTGGTGGTGGAAAAGCATAGCAGGTCAGGCAGCATCAGAGAAGCAGGAAAATCGACGCTTCAGGTGAAAGCCTTTCATCAGAAATGAAGCTGGGAGCCTCGGGGGTGGAGAGATAAATGGGAGGGGCGTGGGGCTAGTGGGAAGTGCAATAGGTGGATGGAGGTGGGGTAACGGTGATAGATTGGAGGGGAGGGTGGAGCAGATAGATGGGAAGGAAGATGGACAGGTGGGACAGGTCACAAGGACGGTGCTGAGCTGGAAGATTGGAACTGGGGTAAGGTGGGGGGAGAGGAAATGAAGAAACTGGTGAAATTCATATTGATGCCATGAGGTTGGAGGGTTCCACGGTAGAAGATGAGGTGGTTTTCCTCCAGGTGGTAAGCGAATGGCAATGGAGGAGGCCCAGGACCTGCATGTCCTCAGCGGAGTTGAAATGTTCAGCCACGGGGCGGTGGGTTTGGTTGGTGCGGGTGTCCCGTAGATGTTCTCTGAAGCACTCTGAGATGTGGATGAGATGCGCTGGAAGGCATCATCATCAATTTGGAAGGGGAAATTGCAATCTTTAAAGATGAAGGCCATCTGGTGTGTTCTGTGGTGGAACTGGTCCTCCTGGGAGCAGATGTGGAGGAGGTGGAGGAATTGGGAATAAGGGATAGCATTTTTGCAGGAGGCATGGTGGAAGGAGGTGTGATCCAGGTAGCTGTGGGTGTCAGTGGGTTTGTAGAAAATGTCAGTGTTGAGTTGGTCACCATTGATGGAGCTGGAGAGGTCCAGGAAAGGGAGAGAGGTGTCAGAAATCATCCAGGTGAATTTAAGGTTGGGGTGGAATGTATGGGGGAAGCTGATGAACTGTTCAACCTCCTCGTGGGAGCACGAATTGGCGCCGATGCAGTCATCAATGTAACAGAGGAAAAGGGTGGGGAGTCCTCAAGCCCATCACAGTGGCCTGATAAGGTGCTAATATCCACTCAGCCCCTGCACCTTCCTCCCATTAAGTCCCCACCCCAGGTTCCCCTCCCACAACTTGGCATTCAAACTCAGACCTATGGGCATATGGATACTCCCAAACAATTGTCAAGCCATGGTCTTGTGCACCTCCCCTGCTGAAGCCCTACGTGCAATACTTGTCATGGCTACAACTCCTAGTGATGGTGTCTGTGATTAACCAATGGCTGTCCAAGGAGGGAACTTCCTTTCCCTGTTAACAGATGGTTAAGGCTCGCAATACCATTAATTGCACTCGGTGATTGCAAGGTTAGGAGGAATTGTGACAGGTGGTTGTAAAACATTGGAATTGAGATGTGGAATTTTAAACATGGAATCAATCAATCATTAACCAAGCTAAGAAAGAAAATCCAACTCTCATCATCGTGAGGCATTGCCACATGTTACATCCAGCACAACACTATCCAAACAAACCTCCTTAAACTGAGAAAGAGAACAGGAGTTTATTGATTAACTGGGAGTTTGATAGACTACAATAGGAATATCGGGATTAAGCAGGCTTTCATTTCAGTTCCAATTGGGTCAGTGGTTTGACTTTAAGATTTATTGCAAATGTATTCATATTATCTCTGAATATGACTATGATTGCAAGTTACACAGCAGGGTTTTAACTCAAAACCTCATATGACTTCACACCAAGGACGTTTGAGTTTCAAATGTAGAAATACCATCCATTGTTGATACAAACAGTTTAAATTTCATGGGTGATCAAGTCCACTTAATGTGCTGACTTTTCCTATGTGTAGAATGTTGATCTGGTTGTGCAAAAGCTTTAGGACCATGGATCATCTTTAGTGTTTAGTCTTAACATGCAGTAAGCAGTGTTATAAAGAAACCTAAGTCTGAAGACAGTTCTTAACCTTGCATTTTCTTCGAACTTGTATCTTGAACCTGTCTCTTGGATGTGGATATAAAACCACATGACCAAAGATAATGCCAGCAATGGAATCCAGTGCCCGGGAAATTGTGACAGCAGTCAAAATCAAGTAACAGATCTGAAATAATTTGAAGTAGAGAAGAACTCAAAAAAGTTACTACTTCAAAAAATTGTTGGTTCAGCATCAATACCAGCAATTGATAGCTAGAAAAGCCCTGTGAAGGACAAATCTCATTCTTGGATGTGGGCTTACAACCACCTAATAAAAAGGGCCTCTCCAGCATGAAGCTTATGTGTGCAATATTGCAACATTGCTGACAGAGCTAAAATGCCTATTTCATGAGATTAAATCAAAGAACTGCAAATGCTAGAAATCTGAAACTAAAACAGAATTTACTAGAGAAACTCAGCAGTGATAGACAGACGGCAGAGTCAACGTTTCAGGTGCAGTGACCCTTCATCAGGAGACACATGTTTAATACTGCAATATTTGCCTGTTAAACCAAAAATGTGTTTCCCCACCCACTTCATGTGAAATTCACAGGCACCTTTTTGTAATGTATTTATCAGAACGTCTGTTATCCTGCACAAAGGTAATTATGTAAAAGAGCTCAACAAACTGTGCCTATTTTTGGTACATGTAAAATAAATATAATTAAACTTTTAATATGTATATTAATCTAAACTACTAGAAAAGGTTGAACACCATAGGTATTCTATGGTTCCAATATGATTTGCAACCATTATGTGGAACACTGAACTGGAAGGTCTAATTACTAATAATGCACGTGTGTTCTCATTCAGTGCAAGCAGTTCATTTTTGTCAGTGTGTTCTCTGGACACATTTAACTACACAACACGTCATATCAATTTTACATAAACATCCTGAATCATCTGGAGATTTTGCACATTTTGAGGTAAAAGATGTACTGCTAATACCTTTTTAATTGCTGACATTTTGAGTCCATCACGTCTGGTCTTTAGAACTCTGGGATTCCAAAGAAGAGTCATAGAGTCAGAGAGTCACAGAGTCACAGAAACAGACTCTTCGGTCCAACTCATCCATACCGACCAGATATCCTAACCTAATCTAGTCCCATTTGCCAGCACTTGGCCCATATCCATCTAAACTCTTCCTATTCATATGTTATGAAGATGTGGGTATACTGTACCTTTACGAGACTTAAAAGCTAGCAAAAACTACCTAACAGAACCAGGTGTTCTGAAAAAATATATTATGTGACATTTGGTCAAACAACTTGATTAGCTGGTTGCCTGGAAATGACAAAACAGATTTGAATTAGGCTAATCAGTTTAAATTATACCCTGAAGAAATACCCAACTCCAATCTAATTTGAATTTAGTATGTTGACAATCTTAAAAACCAATTACACAATCCGATGCTTTGGGGATATAAGGCCGGGGAAAATAGAACAGTTGAGAGGAGAACTGCCAAGCCAATGACATCCACACTGCCCAGAAAATAGCTCTTTTGAAAGGTACCTTTATCAATCAGTAACCTGTGAAGCAAACTCCCCAAGAAGAAGAAAAGAAGACAGGAATTCACTGAAAACTGAAAGGGGCCTGATGTTGAGATAAGAAGTGTAAATCTTAATTGGGAGTTTTATTGACTAGTATTATAGAAGGGAAAGTAAAAGATAGGTTAGAGGAAGGAATTGTAAATAGTTGTTAGTGAATTGTTCTCTGTTATACTTTAAGAAATGAAGTTGTTAATTTTTACTTTAAATAGTTCTTGGCCTATCGAATTTTCACAGATTACTGCACGGAATAAATATTTTCTGTGTTGCTGGCTGTTAAATTAAGCAGAAGAATTTACCTCATGTCATAACAGTCTGGGGGCTCGGGTCCATGATTTGTACTGGTTTAGATAGATTTGTATAGATTTGGGGTATGAAATCCCAGCAGATTTAAACACCTGCATGTTAGTGTCCCAGATCTTTAAATAAAACTTAGGTGAGGCAATATGTTGCTTTTGGTGAATTGTGGTTGATTAAATTACAAGTGAGAGAAATGGCTCTTAAAATTGCTAAAGAGGTTCTGAGATTTGAAGATGATTCTCAAATTTGCCAAGAACGTTTAGAAGGAAAGAGAAAGGCCATACTTTTAGAATTAGCAAAGAAATTAGATTTGGGTTTAACCAAGGACAAAAGTAAAGCTGAATTTTTCAGGGAATTACTCAAACACTTAGGTGTGTCAGAGAAACAGACAAGTGCAGTAGAGATGGTAAAACTTAAATTACAATTGAGGAAAATAGAGTTATAAGATAAACAAAGGAAAGAGAAAGAGAAGAGAGGGAGAGAGAAACAGAAAGAGAGAGAAGAGAGGGAGAGAGAAAGAGAGAGAAGAGAAAGAGAAACAGAAGAAAGAGAGAGGAAAAAGAGAGGAAGTTCTTAGCTGAGCAAAAAGAGAGGGAATTTGAACTTGAGAAATTGTGACTTAGTCAGCAAAGTCAAGTTAATAGGATGGAGATTAAAAGAGAAAATAGTGATATATATTAGTATACAAAACCTCTGCCACATTTTGATGAGAAAGATGTTGAAGCCTTCTTTACTTCATTCAAAAAATTGCCTAGACAGATGGAGTTGTCCAAGGATTTATGGATAATGCCAGTTCAGGCTAAACTGGTAGGCAGAGCTAGTGAGGTATTTGCTGCATTGTCAGATGAGGGGTCAAGAGATTATGAAGACGTTAAACAAAGTATTTTAAGTGCTTATTAATTGGTACCAGAAGCATATAGACAGCGGTTCAGAAACACAAAGAAGGAACCAAATCAGACTTATGTTGAGTTCAAAAGAATTAAACATAGTAATTTGATAGATGTGTGTGTACCTTGAAAATAGATAGGACATTTGAGGCTCTAAGAGAGATTATTCTGCTGGAGGAGTTTAAAAACTTACTTCTGGAGATGGTAAGAATTCATGTAGAGGAACAGAAAGTTCAGGAAGAGAGAAGGGCAGCAGAGTTAGCAGATGAGGACATGTTGGTGCATAAGACATGCTTCTGGCCAGACTTTTATCCTGTGAGGGATAGAAGTTGGGAGAAGGGGAGATCCTACACTATGAAACAAAGAGTAGAGGACACTGGTAAAAATGTACCACAAGATAAAAAAGAAGCCCAAGAGGGTGAGACAGGAGTTGAAAGGTCTCAGGTGTTATTACTGTAATAGAGTGAGACACAGAAAATTACAGTGCTGGTGGTTTCAGAAGGGCATTGGGAAAAGGAGGGATGTGTAAAGTCACAGTGCTGGTCATTAAAGAAAGGCACTATTGGAAAAGATGTGGTAAAAGAAGCTAAGCCAGTGACATTAGTGAAAGTAGTAGAGGAGACCCCAAGAAGAGCTGAGGAGCTGCAGGAGAGTGCATAGCCTAGGCAGGGGTTGGGTTTGCAGTTAGTACCTAATCTCTACAAAGAATTTGCCTCTGTGGATAACGTTTACCCAGAGAGACCAAGGGGAGAAGGACACAAAATTATCATTTTGAGAGATGCAGGATCTAACCAGTCACTGATAGTAAGAGATATGTGAGTATGTACTCTTTCTGATGTTACCCAAGGGTGTGGCAATTTGTGGAATAGATGGACAGAAATTTAGTGTTCCCCTATGTAAGGTCAGGTTGGAGTGCCAACTCAAGACTGGGGAATTTACAGTGGGAGTGATTGACTGAGTGTCAGTTCCAGGAATTCAGTCTGTTCTTGGGAATGATTTAGCAGGATCCAAGGTGGGAATGACACCCCTTGTTGTGGAGAAGCCCATGGAAGATCAAGAAACTGAGGAGTTAATACAGAAATATCCTGATATTTTCCCAGACTGTGTGGCAACCAGATCCCACTACCATAAGTCGCAGCACCAAGTGAAAAGTAAAGAGAAAGATGTAGGAGTTGAGGTTTCTTTAGCAGACACCCTGTTTGATGTAATGGTGCAGGAAAAAACCTGAATAGACAGAGGGTCAAACAGAAGTGTTTAATCCTGAAAGGGACTTGCAACAGCAAGACAAGACGATAAATGATACGTATATGTGGATGCGTACACTGAAAAGGAGGTAGAGAATATTCCGGAGGGTTATTATCTGAAAAATAGATTCCTAAGACGGAAATGCAGACCACTGGAAGTTAGTGCAGAGGGGAAATGGGCTGAAGTGCACCAGATTTTGCTGCCGGTAGCACACAGACAGGAGGTGTTAGGGGTAGTGCATGAACAACCTGTAGGAGGTCACCTTGGGATACGAAAGACTCAGGCCGAGGTACAAAACATTTTTTTGGCCTGGAATGCACAAGGATTTAGTTAATGTTTGCTGTATGTGTCATACATGCCAAATGGTAGGTAAGCCACAGGTGGTACCGACACCAGCACCTTTGTTGCCAATTCCTGCATTTGAAGAACCCGTCACATGGGTTATAATTGATTGTGTAGGTCCCCTCCCAAGAACTAAAAGTGGTGCCCAGTATTTATTAACCATTATGGATGTGTCTACCAGATTACTGGAGGCAATTCCATCATGGAGTATCAAAGCAAAAAAGGTGGTAGAGGAGTTAGTAGCTTTCTTCACACAATATGGGCTACCCAGAGAGATTCAGTCAGACCAAGGGTCTAATTTTACTGCTGGGCTGTTTAAGGAGGTTATGGATAGCTTATGTATATGCCACTTTAAATCGACTGCGTATCATCCTGAATCCCACTTAGCTTTACAAAGATGGCATCAGACCTTGAAGACCATGTTGAAAGCATACAGTCAGGATTACCTGAATGATTGGGATAAACGTACCCCATTCGTATCGTTTGTCATTAGAGATGTCCCAAATGAATCTACTCAGTTCACTCCCTTTGAGTTAATATTTGATCATGAAGTGAGAGACTCTTTGAAATTAATTAAAGAAAAATTGACAGTACCAAAGTCAGAGATCTCACACTTAGATTATGTATCGGAGGTGAGGGAGAGACTACACTGAGTGGGTGAGTTAGCTAAACAGCACCTAAAGAAGGCACAGTGTAGAATGAAGCAGGTGGCAGATAAAAGCTTGAGACTCGGACATTTTCCTGACGGGATAATGTGTTAGAACTATTACCAGTGATAGGAGACCCCTTCAAAGCCAGATGTAGTGATCCTTATCAAATTGAGGAAAACGTTGAGTCAGATGCACTATTTAGTAAAGATGCCAGATAGAAAAAAAGGTATTGAGTATGTTATGTGAACATGTTGAAACCAGATTATACTAGAGAGAAAGAACTGGAGAAACAGTGTTAGTTACTGCCCTGCAGAGTGAAGAATCAAATCCAGATGATGTGGATTTTGATGTGTCTCAAAATAGATTACAAAATGAAGAAGTCCTTGAGGAGTGGGATAAGTTAGTAAGCTATCTGTCTCAGGAGCATAGAATGCAGTTGAAAGATTTGTTACAGCAGTGTAAGGGCATATGTAAAAATCAGATGGGGAGGACTAATGCTATTGTACATGAAGAAGAAATAGGGAATACTGCTCCAATAAAACAACACCCCTATCGGCTTAATCCTTTCAAAGTCAGAAAGGTTCAGATGGAGGTGGAGGCCATGCTCGACGAGGCCATCATCAAATCAAACCAGAGTGAGTAGAGTTCACCGATCGTCTTAGTTCCCAAACCGGAAGGACTCAACGATTCTGCGTGGATTATTGGAAGGTTAACACCATTACAAAATTGGACTCATATCCAATTCCTAGATTAGAGGACTGGATTGAGAAAGTTGGACAGGCCAGTTACATCACCAAGTTGGACTTAATGCGTGGTTACTGGCAGCTACTTTTATCAGCGATAGGGAAAGAAATTTTTGCATTTGTAATCCCAAATGGGCTATATCAATTTAAAATGATGCTCTTTGGATTGAAGAACACAGCCGCCACATTCCAAAGACTCATGAACAGAGTTGTGGCTGGGTTAACAAACTGTGCAGTCTCTTTGGATGATGTAGTGATCTTTAGTAAGTCCTGGAAACATCTCATGGTACAGTTGGCAGAGCTTTTTGAACAACTATGAAAAGCAAAACTGGTGATAAATAAAATGGAATTCGTGAAAGCAAAAGGTGACGTTCTTGGGACATAACAACAGCCATGGAAGGTTGAGCCCACAGAACACAAAGACGAAGGCCATTGAGGAATTTCCATGACCAACCTCAAAGAAAGAGGTGCTATGATTCTTAGGACTCTGTGGATTCTATTGGAAAGTTGTTCCTAACTTCAGCAGTGTAGTGGCACCGTTAACCAATTTGCTGAAGAAGAACACAACGTTTCAGTGGACAGAAAAATGCCAGGAGGTATTCAAACATTTGAAATCAATATTAACCACCAAACCAGTTTTAGCTACACCACACTTTTCGAAATCTTTTAAAGTCCTCATCAATGCGAGTGACATAGGAGTTGGAGCTGTACTCCTACAGGAAGATGAGGAAGGGATTGAACTGCCAGTTGGTTACTTTTTGAAGAAGAGCAACATTCACCAGAGGATACACTCTATGATCAAAAAGGAACTATTGAGTTTGGTATTGGCCTTACAACATTTTAATGTGTATGTCTCGATCAATGCGTTGGAGACGATTTTGTATACAGATCACAACCCGCTTACATTCTTAGAACACGATAAAGACAAGAATATGAGACTATTCCATTGGAGCCTTATGTTACGGATATTTAATTTAAAATTCATACATGTTGCGGGTGGGAAGAACATAATCACAGATGCGCTATTGTGGATTTACCTGATAGAGTTTAGATGAGATTTGTCTTTATTTAATATTATATATACAGGCATATGGGAAGAGGTTAAGGTGAATTTATAAATAGTTATCTGTATGTTAGGGTAATGTGCTTGAAAAGTAGAAAAAAAAGAAGCCATCTTTTCATTATGATGGTTCATTTTTTCTTAAGGTGGGAGGTGTTATGAAGATGTTAAGAGAGTTAAAAGCTAGCAAAAACTACCTGACAGAACCAAGTGTTCTGAAAGAAAAATGTAACATTTAGTTGAACAACTTGATTAGCTGGTTGCTTGGAAATGATAAAACAGATTTGAATTAGGCCAATCAGTTTAAATTATACCCTGAAAAGATACCCAACTCCAATCCAGTTTGAATTTAGTATATTGACAATCTTAAAAACCAATGACACAATCTGATGTTTTGGTGGGGGCGGGGGGGAATATAATACTGGGGAAAATTTAACAGTTGAGAGGAGAACTGCCAAGCCAACGACATCAGCACATTGCCCAGAAAATAGCTCTCTTAAAAGATACCTTTATTGATCAGTAACCTGTGAAGCAGACTCCCCAAGAGGAAGAAAAGAAGACAGGAATTCACAGAAAACTGAAAGCTGTTTGATTTTGAGATAAGAAGTGTTGTTTGTAAAGCTTAATTGGGAGTTTTATTGACTAGTATTATAGAAGGAAAAGTAAAAGAGGAAGGAATTGTAAATGGCTGTTAGTTAATTATTCTCTGTTATACTTTAAGAAATGAAGTTGTTAATTTTTACTTTAAATAGTTCTTGGCCTATCGAATTTTCACTGATTACTGCATGGGAAAAATCTTTTCTGTGTTGCTGGCTTTTAAATTAAGCAGGAGAGTTTGCCTCATGTTATAACACATATACCCATCAGATGCTTTCTGAATGTTGCAATTGTACCAGCCTCCACCACTTCCTCTGGCAGCTCATTCCAGACACGCACCATGCTCTGTGTGAAAAAGTTACCCCTTAGGTCCCTTCTATATCTTTCCCCTCTCACCCTAAACCTATGCCCTCAAACTCTGGACTTCCCCACACCAGGGAAAATACCTTATCTATTTAGCCTATCCATGTCCCTCATGATTTTATAAACCTCTGTAAGGCCATACCTCAGCCTCTGACGCTCCAGAGAAAACAGCCCTAGCCTATTCAGCCTCTCCCGATAGCTCAAATCCTCCAACCCTGGCAACATTCTTGTAAATCTTTTCTGAACCTTTTCAAATTTCACAACATCCTTCCGATCGGAGGGAGACCAGAATTGCACACAATATTCCAAAAGTGGCCAGACCAATGTACTGTACAGCCATAATATGACCTTCCATCTCCTACACTCAGTGCGCTGATCAATAAAGGAAAGCATACTAAATGTCTTCTTCACTATCCTATCTACCAGTGACTCCATTTTCAAGGAACTATCAGGTTCTATATGTTTACACTGTTTCTCTCTTCACAGATGCTGTCAAATCTACTGAGTTGCTCCAGCACTGTCTACTTTATTACAGATCTCTAGCATTTGCAATTTCCATGATGCTACTTTGCTGCGTGGCTTCCTGTTGACATTTTAAACATTGAAAGTAGAGGGTGTGTTGATGGTTAGGTCCATGATGCCCTGAAAAATCCAGTTCTATGACACTGCTCATGAATCTAGCAGTGATAGAGCCTCTGCCACCCAATGCACATTGCAGCAGAGATGTACAGAGCCCAGTATCTGCATGTTGCACTGCAGCATAGACCTTGCCCTTCAGGCTGTTTTAGTGCTCCAACATTGCTAACTTTCCAGTGATTTGTTCTTGCCTCTCAACCAGTCTGCCCAGCGTACCACCACCAATACTGAAATATTGTAGTCCAAATATTGGCCCTCAAGGCCCAGCACTGTTCAATATCCTCCTGGGATACTATCACCTCTTTAAGTGAAAGCCTACAGCCTGTCTCCAGCTTATTGTTGTTATTGGGGTAGCACCGTTTACGAGAATAAAGACAGGCAAAGGCTCCCACAAAATGTGCACTAAAGGGATGTACAGATGCAAAGAGATGAATAGATCAGCGTTTTACATATTTTTGGAAATGTTTTAAGTAGAATTATTGTGGAAAGGCTGATTTTAATTACAGGGTTTTGAGCAACAGGACACATTGTGGGATATTGCAGATGGATAAGAATGTGGGAATTGTGGAGCAATTATGAACAAAGGTTGATTCTCTTTTGAAACCAGAGTCTGAGTAGGTGCTCATTGATAGCCCTTCTGAAATGAAGAGCTCCTCAATCTTTATCTTCCTTTCTTCTCCTCTTCTCTCTTCCTTTGCCCACTGAGCTGGCATCTGTATGCTTGTTTGCTAGGTTTTGCCATCATAATAATGAAACTGTATGGGCAGTGTGACCTTGGAGATGTTTTCTGGTGAGTATTGTGGCACTCCCCTTCAACTGTTCAGACAATCAAACTGGATCTGCTTGGCCCACATTTGCAGAACATACATCATATCAGCCTGAGCGCCTGCTTCATTTCAGAATCTGCCAACTATGGCCTTTCTGGTGTGCTCTTGCACCAGCACCTCTTCCTAGTACTTTGGATGTTACTGAAATTACTGTGCATTCCCTATCTCAGTAGTACCTACTCAGGGGATTTTGCAGCTTATGAATTCAAAAGCAAATGTGATGAGTGGAATTATATTGACACACATCGAATCTTATATTTGGACACATTTCTAAATGGCTGATGTTCAAAATGAGATCATTCCTGTGAATTACAATTTAATTATACACATGAATGCAAAGTACAATCCACAATACAATTTCATTCAGTTTAGGAAACACTCGTTCTCCTCTGCCAAAATTGCTTTGACAGAGGCAATGAGCTGTCATGCTTCAATGTTGTGATTGCCTTTTTTTAATAGCAGAGAATTCTGTGCAAAAGCTGTACAATACTATGCTATGGACTCAGTTTAACAAAATCCTGGTCTGGAAAATGTACTGTCAGTGGGAATTGATAAACTAAAACAGAATTTCATTCAAAACTGTAAATATCTATAATGAAGCAGAAATGGAACAATCTGCTTTTTGCAAATTATTTGTTACCCTTTGAAAAAATATGAACTCACATTAAAACGTAGGTTAACTTTATTTTCCTTCAATTTGTTTTATTAATTCATTTTCAGTTGACTTGAATTAATGTTACCTCTCTGTTAGTAGTGATCCTTACTGAAATCCAAATAGTTGCCAATTCTTTATACATGATACATTTTTCAGTTTTACGCTGTTTAGTTTCATGCCCTAACTAGAACTCCTCAACACCCAATAAACTTGCAGCTTTCCTGTGATGTCTTAGATTTTCTTTCACATTCAGATTCTCTCTGTATTGCATTCAGAACGTAGTCACTCTGTCCTCACTACACTCTTTAAATTTGCTGCCTCCTCCCTTTGGGTTGTATTCAGAATGAAGTCAATTATCACTCTCTACATACACTCTTTTTAACTTACTGCCTCCTCTCTAGGAACTATCTTCAGAATGAAGACACTCACTGCTCACTGCGTGCTTTTTAACTTACTGCCTCTGCTCCTGGTGCTGTCTTCAGAATGAAGCTACTCCCTGTTCTCGTTGTCTTCAGAATGTTCTCCATACTTCTTCCTCTCTTGGCACTATGTGACTCCTTACTCACTAAATTTTGTAACTTGCTGCCTCTTCCTTTGGTGCTAACTTCAGAATGAAGCTACTCCTCGTTTTCCTTACTCTTTTTTAACTTGTTGCCTCCTGTCTTGGTGCTGTGTTCAAAATGAAAATAGCTTCAGGTTCTGTACATCCTTTCTGTGTAAATGGCTGACACCAATAAATATCCTCATTCTTCTCATGTTCACCCACATTTTGGCCCCACGAGCCTCATATTTCTGATTCTGCTACAGTTGCCCTTCCCTTATTCTCCTCCTTCTCCTTTCTTATTTTCTTAGTTTTATCCATCTAAGACTGAAAATGTGTTGCTGGAAAAGCATGAGCCCTTCAGGAATGAAGAAGGGCTCATGCCTGAAACGTCGATTCTCCTGCTCCTTGGATGCTGCCTGACCTGCTGCGCTTTTCCAGCAACACATTTTCAGCTTTGATCTCCAGCATCTGCAGTCCTCACTTTCTCCTTATCCATCTAAGACTACAGCTGGTTTCATTGCTTCCAATATCTGCAGGGGAATCACTGATCTGCAAATAAAAAATTAGGAATGAGATGCTTGTTTTGTTTTTAGCATCTTGCGGTTAATAGCAATGTTTTGCCCTTATTGGGTTGTTACTGTCTTGAGTGAAACCTGAATTACCTCTATCTTCACCACAGAGATACAACCTCTATCATCCACGACTGAATCTCCCCTTTTCTGATGGTGATACATGCAAGATGCTCGTGCTTTTTATCTTAAGATTGCTTTGCACATATGTGATAGATAGGACAATGTGAATCTTCATTATCCATTGTGATGTTACCCTTACATAGTTGAAAGATCAGGAAGTATAATGATTTCATTATGATGTTGAAACTTTCAATAAAATGAGCCTGTGAATGGTTCTGCAAGGGTGCTGATTATGCATCAATTTCAGTCTTTCCAACACCAACATAGCCATTAGCATTAATGAACCTGGGTTTCCCTTCTTGTGAATGGTTAATGGTTGACTTGACATAGTGGAGACAAAGCTGCTCTTAACCTTTATACTTTTGATGTGCAAAGATAGTTTTTGTTCCAATACAAAATCGTTAATACAGTGCTTGTGTAATGCATATTTCCAGTTTTGGTTTCAACTGCTTTGAGTGTATATGCATGTACGCAATATGAGTGTGTTTGCAATGCTTTACCATGTGTTAACACCTCCCTTTTACAATTCTTTTGGAATCCCTCTCCAAGTCTGAGTCTGTACCACGTGATTATGGGCAATTTCACTTTTCATTTTATTCCACCTCTACCTTCCTTATATCCAAGTCCACCCCCACCTTTTCAAGTACAATTTTCCCTGTACCCAACCATTACTGTGAATGATATTGTTGTTTCCCCTTTCTTTCCATCTGTCCTTCTTCAATGTTATTCTCTTAATGTTGAATATTTTATTATTTCTCTCAATGTTCCTGCTCTACCCCCAATTCCATGTCGATAGAGATCCCAATGCCCTGCCTCACCCTTACACTTCCCAATTCAGTTCCATTGTTCTTCCTCCTTACACAACATATCAGTAACCAGTTAATATCGTTCGAATCCTCCCACTTCCTCCAGACCAAAGGGGTAGCCATGGGCACACGTATGGGCCCCAGCTATGCCTGTCTCTTTGCTGGCTACATAGAGCAGTCGATCTTCCATAATTACACCGGCACCACTCCCCACCTCTTCCTCCGCTACATTGATGACTGCATTGGCGCCACCTCGTGCTCCTGCGAGGAGGTTGAGCAATTCATCAACTTCACCAACACATTCCATCCTGACCTTAAATTTACCTGGATCATCTCTGACACCTCCCTCCCCTTCCTGGACCTCTCCATCTCCATTAATGATGACTGACTTTACACTGACATTTTTTACAAACCCACCGACTCCCACAGCTACCTGGATTACACTTCTTCCCATTCCTCCGCCTCCGCTGTATCTGCTCCCAGGAGGACCAGTTCCACCACAGATCACACGAGACGGCCGCCTTCTTTAGAGACCACAATTTCCCTTCCCACGTGGTTAAAGATGCCCTCCAATGCATCTCGTCCACATCCCGCACCTCTGCCCTCAGACCCCATCCCTCCAACCATAACAAGGACAGAATGCCCCTGGTGCTCACCTTTCACCCTACCAACCTTCGCATAAACCAAACCATCTGCCGACATTTCCGCCACCTCCAAAAAGACCCCACCACCAGGAATATATTTCCCTCTCCACCCCTTTCCACCTTCCGCAAAGACCGTTCCCTCCGTGACTACCTGGTCAGGTCCACGCTCCCCTACAACCCACAATGCCATCCTGGCACCTTCCCTGGGAATTACAGCCCAGTTAGTCTTACTTCAGTGGTAGGCAAAGTAATGGAAAGGGTACTGAGGGATAGGATTTATGAGTATCTGGAAAGACACAGCTTGATTAGGGACAGCCAGCACGGATTTGTGAAGTGTAGGTCTTGCCTTACAAATCTTATTGAATTCTTTGAGGAGGTGACCAAGCATCTGGATGAGGGTAGAGCAGTGGATGTAGTGTACATGGATTTTAGTAAATCCATGTATACTACATGGATTTTGATAAGATTCCCCATGGTAGGCTTATGCGGAAAGTCAGGAGGCATGGGATAGAGGGAAATTTGACCAGTTGGATAGAAAACTGGCTAACCGGTCGAAGTCAGAGAGTGGTGGTAGATGGTAAATATTCAGCCTGGAGCCCAGTTACAAGTGGAGTTCCGCAGGGATCAGTTCTGGGTCCTCTGCTGTTTGTAATTTTTATTAATGACTTGGAAGAGCGAGTCGAAGGGTGGGTCAGTAAATTTGCAGATGATACGAAGATTGGTGGAGTTGTGGATAGTGAGGAGGGCTGTTGTCAGCTGCAAAGGGACTTAGATATGATGCAGAGCTGAGCTGAGGAGTGGCAGATGAAGCTCAACCCTATCAAGTGTGAGGTTGTCCATTTTGGAAGGACAAATAAGAATGCGGAATACAGGGTTAACGGTAGGGTTCTTAGTAAGGTGGAGGAGCAGAGGAATCTTGGGGTCTATGTTCATAGATCTTTGAAAGTTGCCACTCAGGTGGATAGAGCTTGTAAGAAGGCCTATGGCGTATTAGCGTTCATTAGCAGAGGGATTGAATTCAAGAGTCGTGAGGTGATGTTGCAGCTGTATAGGACTTTGGTTAGGCCACATTTGGAGAACTGCGTGCAGTTCTGGTCACCTCACTTTAGGAAAGATGTGGAAGCTTTGGAGAGGGTGCAGAGGAGATTTACCAGGATGTTGCCTGGAATGGAGAATAGGTCGTATGAGGATAGGTTGAGAGTGCTAGGCCTTTTCTCATTGGAACGGCGAAGGATGAGGGGTGACTTGATAGAGGTTTATAAGATGATCAGAGGAATAGATAGAGTAGACAGTCAGAAACTTTTTCCCCGGGTACAACAGAGTATTACAAGGGGTCATAAATTTAAGGTGAAGGGTGGAAGGTATAGGGGAGATGTCAGGGGTAGGTTCTTTACCCAGAGAGTGGTGGGGGCATGGAAATCGCTGCCTGTGGGAGTGGCAGAGTCAGAATCATTGGCGACCATTAAGCTGCAATTGGATAGGTACATGGATGGGTGCTTAAGCTAGGACAAATGTTCGGCACAACATCGTGGGCCAAATGGCCTGTTCTGTGCTGTATTGTTTTATGTTCTATGTTCTATGTTCAGCCTTGCGTCATTTGAAAGTGCAGGTAGGAAGTTGTGGGAGCTGTGATCCATGAGGTGAACAAGCATTCCTACAGTTGATCAAAGTTGCAAATGAACAACCAAGGTTGTATCTTTGGCTTATCCCAAGTTGCATTCAGAAGATATCGACAGCCTTTTTTGTGAGAAACAGTTGCTTGTTAGGCCACCGAATAGGTCATTGTAAGTGGACCATGTAACAAGGCTGCAAGTTATGTGTAAATGAGACCAGATATGGATAATAGACTCCTTATCCTGGAGAACATTAATGGTCTAGTTGAGTACTCATGGCAAGCAATAGCTTTCATGGTTACGTTTGTGTTCAGAGTTGAGTGTTCCATAACTTTGCACAGCAGAGGAAAATAATACATTATAGCATTTTATAATATTACCATCAGAACTTCATGGTTAGCAGAAGTGTAATTGGATTATGGTTGCAACTATTAAATTATTTTGAGGCTTCTTTCACTGTTGCTCACACTTTTGTCTTTGGAAGAATAATTACGGGTCATTCTGCCCAAATTATGAAGTAACCAATTTTCCCTACAATGTGAAATATTGGTCACAACTTTACATTTTCTTGTTAAAATAACAGTCTTAAAGTTATACTGTCTGTGTTAACAAGTCAGGAAAAAAGTTAATTTTTTTGGCAGATGATTTCCTGCAGAAGTCATGCATAAATGTCATATGTTTTGTTTTTTCCATATTTTCTACAAAGCAAACAGTGATTCATTCTTTGAGAACATATTGTTCACTGTTCTTCCTGAAGATCAAATGTTTTCTTAGTGAAAGCATGCAATGGCTACCTTCTGACTCTTAAGGAGGAAGAATTTCAACTCATCTTCTAAATTTTTTCTGAGAGTAGCCTTCTCAAACAGATCACAAGTACCCTTTAATAAACAAACTAGAGACAAATTGGACCATTTGATGGTTTTGTGAATGCATTTTGATTAGGTGTCAGTTATAGCTTAAAGGTAGGAACATCAGAGCAGGAGTAGGCCATTTAGCGCCATAAGCCTTCTCCTCCAACACAGAGTCATACAGCATGGAAATAGGCCCATTGGCTCAAACTGGTCATGACCATGCTGTCCACTCAGCTAGTTCCAATTGCCTGCATTTGAACTATATCCCTGTAAACCCTTCCCATCCATGAACCTATCCAGATGTGTTTTAAATGTTGCCTCAATCACATTCTCTGGCAGCCCATTCCATATATGCACCATTCTCTGCGTAACGAAGTTGCCTCTCAGGTCCTTTTTGTAAATTTCCCCTCTCACCTTCAACTCATGCCCTCTGGTTTTCAATTCCCCATCTACGCCCCTCATAATTTTATCCACTTCAATAAGGTCACCCCTCATTTTCCTGGTACCTTCCCCTGCCTCCGCACAAGATGCAAATTCTGTGCCCACACCTCCCCTTCACCTCCAAGCAAAGCCCTAAAGCATCATCTTAAACCCAACAGAAATTTTTCTGCACATCCACCCACCTCATTTACTGATCCATTGCTCTTGATGTGGTCTGCTCTACATCGGGGAGACCGAGCGCCAACTTGCAGAGCGGTTCATGGAACATCTCTGGCCCACACGCACCAACCAACCGCACTGTTCTGTGGCCAACCACTTCAACTCATCCTCACACTCCCCCAAGCACATGCAAGTCCTGGCTCTCCTCCACCACCAAAACAAACCAACCGAGGACTGGAGGAAGAACATCTCTTCTTCCGACTCTACAGCCACACAGCAACAACATTGACCTCATTAGTTTCCATCTTCCCACTCCCCACCTCATCGCAGAATCAACCTCTTGACCTGTCCTACCTGTGCACCTTCCTTCCCACCTATCTGCCCTACCCTTCCGACTGACCTATCACAATCACCTCTCACTTGCATCCACCTATCACCATCCCACCTACCTTCCCCCAGTCCCACCCCCAATTTATCTCTCAGTCCCCTTCCCCCTCCACAGTCCTGATGAAGGGTTTATGCCCGAAACATTGACTCTCCTATTCCTCAGATATTGCCTGATCTCCTGTGTTTTTCCAGTGCCACACTTTTTGACTCTGGCTCTCCAGCAATTGCAGTCCAAATGTAATGAGCCCACATTTGTCCTAGCTAATGTTTTCCTTTACACAAACCTAAAGAAAGCTTTACAGGTGGCTCCATGTCTATTGCTAGTTTGTAGTAATATATGCTTTTCCTTCTTTAAACAACTTTAGCTCCTTCTTAGCTGGGTTCTGAATTTCTCTAAATCCCCCACTTATCACTTTTTTAGACATTGTTATGAACCACTTCTTATGATTAAATGCAATCTTTAACTTATTTTGTTAACCACAGTTGATTTCAGTGTTTGTACCTTAGAGGAATATATCCTTGTTGAAGCCTATGTAGTATTTCATTACATCCTAGTGAGTCCCTGCCACTTAAATGCAACACTGAGTGAATGCTTTACTATCAGGAGTGCCATCTCTCTGGTCAGTTATTAAACAAAGATCCAATCTGGCCTCTCCAGATACAGTTGGAAAGTATCTCATTGTACTATCAAAATCAGCAGAGTCCTGATCACTGTTTGTCCCTCAATCTCCGACACAGATAATCTTGTCAGTATTACACTGCTGTTTGTGGGACCTTGTTGTATGCAAATTGGGTACCTCATTTCCTACATTATCAGTAGCTACTTTTCAGAAGCACTTTATTGACTTTAGGGCATTCTGAAGTAATGAAAAGCAATTAATTAATATAAGTCCTTTTTCATTGGTAAGATTTAAGAATGCGCAATAGGATTTGAAAATAGCATGTACATTTACATCACAGGTTACGAAAAAAGTCTGTGTTATATGCCTTTCACATGGTATTCATTGGGAGAAAATTTGACCTTGAAGATATCAGAGTTAACTAGTGAGGTTTAAGACCTGAGGTTTGTGAACCTAAAAACTGAATTGCAGCTCAGCTCCTGATTTATCTTGCATTCTGAGGTAACTGCACAGGCACAGTTTTGTCTCTTCATCTATAAAAACAATTCTTGTGACATTTTGTTTCAATCAGAATCTTGTCTGGCAGCTACATAGCCATGATACAGAGATAAATCTGTATAAATTATACTTCTGCAATTATAAATCTGTAATATATCTGTTATCCATTATAAATCTGTAATGCACTTCTGAATACCATTGTCTTATAAGCAACTTGCTTGTTCATAACTATTTTGGCGAATTTTCTGCTTTGGCGATTACTTATACACATGGTTCATTTAATTCAATAAGCCTGTAAACTTTATACAGTCAAGGTCAAGTCACTTATCAATAAACAAAATTAAGAACACTCCTGCCAGAGTTAAGTATTGATTGGATCATTGGATAAACTCCCCAACTTTTTAAAAAATAAAGTGTGAAGTCACACGATACTGGGTTTTCGTCCAACAGTTTTATTTGAAATCACAAGCTTTTGGAGCTCTGCTCCTTTGACAGGTGAAGTCTTTTACACTTTACCTGAATAAGGAGAAATGCTCCAAAAGCTAGTGATTTCAAATAAATCTGTTGGACTATAACCTGGTGTCGTGTGACTTCTGACTTTGTCCATCCCAGACCAACAACAGCACCTCTACATCATGGCTATGATTGCCGCCACAAATTGCCTTTTTAAAAATGTATCTTGGGGCCTTTCATGCCTTTCTGAAGGTCAGGCTAGGATCTTGGGTTTAATTTTTTATCCAAATATAATGTTGTTAGTTCCAACAATGTAGTCCTCTCTCATTATTGGACTATCTTCTTAGGCACCACAAATCTCAAAATGTGACTTTATCCCATGATCTAGTGCCTCAAGTTTGAGTAAAGTTTACAATCAATTACAAAATAAATTGTCTACTGTCTTACAATTTAATGCTCAAATAAAATTGAATATTATTATGTCGAATGATAGTTGAAGTTTAAATGAGAAGTTTTTTTACGGTTTGAACTAAGGTTGGCAAGAGGGGGCAACTAGAAATAAATGGTGATACTCGAGCTACTAATGTAGCCACTGGATCTCATTAATAGTTTAAAGCTGGTAACAGTTTAATAGTGTATTGTGGTTATGCACGTAGCAGCTCCTTTTATAACAATGCTGGAATTTGTAAATCAATATGTGTGTAAAAGTGGTGCAATCCCACTAGATACCATTGGCATGTAACTACATCAAAAGCTTAAATAATCTTCTCTCCCTTCCTGAGTTTGTGTGACCTTGTAATGGTTTCGCATTAACTGGATTTAGATACTTGGAATGGGACGATCACTATTTTCAGAGGTTGGATCTATTTTATTTGCCTTTAACAAACATAAGTTTATTTTCTTCAGTTCCCCTTTAGAGTTATAAACATAATACAATGAGCTGCTTTGATTACAGCTTGCATTAATTAGTGGAATAAGAATAACTAGCAAACATTAAATCTGCTAGTTCTCCCTGATGTAACATTTTTCTTTAACCAAAACTAAATTTTTATCATCAAAATAAGCATCTGAGCTCAGTAAATTGAATCATTAGCATTTAACAAAAGAAAAGTCAACTTAATTATTTATAAATAAAACTCAGACTAAAGCCTTAAATTCCCACATGAAAGCTGTTTCCCCTCTCACAGGAAATTGCATTTCAATAAAAAAGGCAAACTCACTATCCTCAAATGAATAACTTTTCACTGACATAACTGCATGTACTTTAAAATTACTGCTTTTCATGAACCCCAGGATGTCCTATTGCTCTTCAAAACCAATTCAATTCTTTGAAATGTAGTCACGGTGAGAAAGTAAGGAATCGGACCAGCCAATTTACACACAGAAAGGCTCCTTAAAGAGCAATGAGCTAAACTTATAAGCTTTACCCTTCATTTTGATTGAAAATGCTGCAAAACTCTGTTTTCTCTTTCTCATTTTCCTCTTGGTTGGGACAAAAGCTGAAGAATAAATCTTGGTGTAAAATGGCCTGTTTTCAAGAGCTACAAAACTTTAACGTGCCTTTTTTTAAACAGGTTTTCGTTCATTGTATGTTTGCTTAAGCAAAATAGAGAACAGTGATTTATGAAAAAGTATAGGGTAAGCAGTGAAATTCTTTTAAAGGCATTATTTTATGTATATAATTCAAAGTTTGTGCGAAGATTTGTAGCTCGGGTGCTCGTTGTTGTGGTTCTGTTCGCTGAGCTGGGAATTTGTGTTGCAGACGTTTCGTCCCCTGTCTAGGTGACATCCTCAGTGCTTGGGAGCCTCCTGTGAAGCGCTTCTGTGATCTTTCCTCCGGCATTTATAGTGGTTTGAATCTGCCACTTCTGGTTGTCAGTTCCAGCTGTCCGCTGCAGTGGCCGGTATATTGGGTCCAGGTCGATGTGCTTGTTGATTGAATCAGTGGACAACCGGAAGCAGCAGATTCAAACCACCATAAATGCCAGAGGAAAGATCACAGAAGTGCTTTACAGGAAGCTCCCAAGCACTGAGAATGTCACCTAGACAGGGGACGAAATGTCTGCAACACAAATTCCCAGCTCGGCGAACAGAACCCCAACAACGCGCACCCGAGCTACAAATCTTCTCACAAACTTTGAACACCTACGGGCGAGAGACGCTAAGACAAGCCAGGAAATGGGAATCCTGTGCCAACCACCTAAGCGCCACATACAAACAACTCTGGTTCCTGCACGAATGCCAAAAGAATCGAATCCTGCCACCATGTGTCAGATACAGACCACCAGTCAACAAACCATAAGCCAGGGACACAGCCAGACAGAACGGATTCAGGATGATCCAGGTAATGATTACAGATGCACACAATAGACTACACAAATACAGACAAGAAATTGCGCGCCAAAAATCGTTAATTTCAAAAACCACCAATCAGGAATGGACCCGGACCATAGAACAGGCCGTCACCATAGGACAGAACAGGACCGCACGCCGCAAAAAAACGGCACTAAAATGTCCAAACTAACACACAACAGAAAGAACACCACAATACATACCGGGGTTAGAAACCTCTTCCACGGACAGCGCACAGATACAGAAGGAACAATACTAGCCAAGGGACTCAACTACAACCACAGGGATGCCAAGACAGCAGACTTTCTAGCAGCACTAGAATGCACACTCAGAAACAATGGACTGACAGAAGAGACACAACAAACAGTGAGACAAAGTATCGTACCCCTGATAACAAGAAAAAGACAAACACATAACCTCAACACCAAGGAGAGGAAAGCACTAAAAACACTAAGCAACGATAAGAACATATTCATACTACCAGCAGACAAAGGCAGAATGATGGTCATCCTGGACAAAGCAGAGTACATCCAGAAAGTGTAACAACTACTTGCAGATACCAACACCTACCAAAAGAGGGAGTTTGACCCCACCCCACAACTCACCAATAGGATAAACAACACACTGAGGAACCTGCAAAAAAAATGGACAGATAACCAGGTTTGACCTACAGAGAATGAAACCTGAAAGCAACAACACTCCCAGATTCTATGGACTACCTAAAGTGCACAAACCAGACATCCCACTCAGACCCATCGTATCACTACCAGAGACACCATCACACAAACTGGCTAAAGAGCTACAACAGAAACTGAAACACCTGATCAGCGGATCCAGACACTCTATACAGTCAACACAGGAATTCTTGGACATCATCAGAAATATACACATAGAAAAGGAAGAAACTATGGTCTCATTCGATGGAACGGCACTGTTCACCTCTATCGACAAAACCCTAGCCAGAGAAACAATAGCCAACCTACTGGACATACAGAACAGACAACAAGATGGTGAACCTATCAACAAAGACTGCATACTCAAACTACTGGACCTGTGCCTCACAACACACTTCACATTCAACAACCAAATATATGAACAAATCAACGGCACACCCATGGGCTCACCCATCTTTGGACTCATAGCAGAAGTGGTAATGCAAAGGTTAGAACAAACAGTCTTACCGCAAATTCAACCCAAACTCTGGATCAGATATGTGGATGACACCTTTGTAATCATTAAAAACACAGAAATAGAGAACACAGGTATACAGGAAAGCCACACACACAAACCAAGTCCTGAACTATGAAAGCAACCACCCCAACACACACAAAAGAAGTTGCACCAAGACACTGTTCAAAAAGGCCACAGCACACTGTAGCACACCAGAACTGCAAAAAGAGGAAGAAGAACACCTATACAATGTATTCGCCAAAAATGGATACCCCCGCAATTTCATCAACAGATGCCTAAGGGAAAGACAATGGAACGAGGACATGCCACAACCCAAAGGACTAGCCACGTTACCATACATCAAGAACATTTCTGAACTGACAGCCAGACTACTACGACCACTAGGACTCATAACAGCACACAAACCAACAGCCACTCTCAGACAACAACTCACCAGGACAAAGGACCCGATACCCAGCATGAGCAAAACCAATGTAGTGTACAAAATCCCATGCAAGGACTGCACAAAACATGACATAGGACAAACAGGAAGACGATCCGCATCCATGAACACCAACTAGCCACGAAACGACATGACCAGCTATCCTTAGTAGCCACGCAAGCAGATGACAAGCAACATGAGTTTGACTGGGACAACACTACTATTATAGGACAAGCCAAACAGAGAACAGCCAGGGAATTCCTAGAGGCATGGCACTCATCCACAGATTCAATCAATAAGCACATCGACCTGGACCCAATATACCGGCCACTGCAGTGGACAGCTGGAACTGACAACCGGAAGCGGCAGATTCAAACCACTATAAATGCCGGAGGAAAGATCACAGAAGCGCTTCACAGGAGGCTCCCAAGCACTGAGGATGTCTCCTAGACAGGGGACGAAACGTCTGCAACACAAATTCCCAGCTCGGCGAACAGAACCACAACTATGTATATAATTACTTATATTTATTAACTTGCTTCATTTGGTTTCAGTGTTAAACCTTCTGATGTTTGATTGTTAGTATTGAACTGAAGGCATTTCCTTGAACATGTCAATGGTCTAAGAATTAAAAGTTATCTCTTTGTAAGTTCAATGTTCTATAAAATATACTACTTGTCTGAATTGGCCTTTAAAACAGGATTATTCTAATTTTGTAAAAACAGGTATATTAGGTTGAATCAGGTCATATATTGGCAAAGCTGAGAGTGTGGTGCTGGAAAAGCACAGCAGATCAGGCAGCATCAGAGGAGGAGGAGAATCGATGTTTTGAGCATAAGTCCTTCATCAGGAATCATTGCTAATGAAGGGTTTTTGCCTGAAACATCGATTCCCCTGCTCCTTGGATGCTGCCTGACCTGCTGTGCTTTTCCAGCACCACACTGTCGGCTCTGATCTCCAGAATCTGCAGTTCTCACTTTATACTATATTTTGGCAAAGTGTCATTTTTGCCAGATTTCAGGGAGGACCCCTTTTCATGAAGTGTGGTGTGGTTCTTGTGCTTTTGTTTGAATGTCATCTCACTAATTACCTACCCTCTCATATGCTGCTAGCTCGATTCTGTTCCTTGCCAATGACGTTGGGATTCCACTGTCAGGATATCCTTCTTCTCTCTCATGCTGTAAGAAAACAGCTCACAATAAAGCAGAAAGAGCGAAGGCGGAAGTTCCACACCCAAAATACAGCTTCTCATCCCAACAAGGAAGAGAACCTGAGTGGCCTGAATTGCTGAAAGACTGGATGAAGTCTGAAGTGATGAGCTGGAGTCACCATGTGACCACTCAGATTTTCATGTCAGGAATTTGTGACATCTAGTTTCTGTCTGGTGGGTGGTAAAATAGGAGAGTGCAGATGCATTAGGTTAGATTAGGTAATAATGAGAGTGGTAGTGAGTAATGATTCCCTTTAATAGACCACTTGCCATTCATTAGCAAGAATCTCACCTCAAGCAACACGACTTGTTGCTCCCAATTTCAAGAATGCCTCATTTGACTTTCATATCATTCTTCCAAACTTCTCGCCACAGCAGGCAGCATTCAGGCGCCTTGGAAGATTCCACCCATTTTCAAAAAGTACAGAAAATTTAATTTGTTTCTGAAATCTAAGGCAATTGAAGAAATCTAGAATTGTCAATTTATTAGGATACTCCATTTCAATGCAATAGTGCAGCATTCAGTTTCATGAAATATTGTGAATTATAGGATCAACTGACTGTGGTATCACTATTACCTTTTTAAGTACTTACAGCCTAGTCAGAATTCAGAAGTATTTTCAATGCTATTTTGGATTTGTAGTTTCCTTTTTACAATATTTGTTCAAAGATGATATACTTCACTAAATAGTTACCATCAGTTGAAAAGCACCACGGCATGCAGAAAACCTTCCAAATGAAACAAAACATAGCCATGAATGACAGCCTGAGAACGAGATACAATAAATTAATCCCTGCAACATCAAATGATGGAACTAATGAGGATTATATTGTACGACATTTAAGAGTGTGTTAAAAGGCACTGAACTGGAACTGTACAGTAACATTCTGTGCTCTAATCCAGTGAGAGACGATCAAGTTGCTCCCATTTTAAGGACTTTATTTGTTAAGGGCACAGGCATCTCTAACATTTTTTAAAGGAAAATTAGTCACTTCTAATGGATTATTAGCTCTTAATTATTTAGTAAGATTTTAAATGAATGTGCTTGATTGGTCTACAATTTGCATCGTACATCAAAAGGCTACTGTTAAAAAAATGAAACAAACAAAGACTGGGTTTAGGGCAGCTTTTACAATAACGAAACATGGGCAATATGAATGGAATTACATTGCAGAACTTTCTGGAAATATTTGCACAATACTGCAAATACTTAGAAACAGGTTTAATTATTTACTTCAGAGACTTATATCCATGGATATTAACAACTGATTATGTGGATTTTAGCTTTGTAATTAAGCATGTTAAAATTATTAAGTTTATATCTGGATGTACAATGCAAGTAAAGTTTTGCATATGTGATCAGTTCAGCAAAACCTACTGTCTTGATCATCTGAGTATGAAATAACATTTCCCACTGTTATATCAGGCCACTACAAGTGTTTTACTATGGCCCTTACTATTGCAAGTAAAGACACAAATTTTAAAGACTATTTTATCCTGGTGTTATTGAATAGTTTATTTATTTTTAATCTTCATAGATAAACATACCCTGTACATTATGGACCAATTGTTGCACATAACCACAGTTGAATGGCGAGATCAGATAGTTTATCTTTATCCAACAATTTGTGATAGGACAGAAGGAACAAAACTGAAATTAAATGTCAGATTTTGGAAAATAGAAAGCATACCTTAAGTAAGGTATACTAACTAAATAAAATTATAGACAAAAATTAACAAAAGAAATTGTGATTGGAGGGCCTTTGTCAAAAACAAAAGATAATTTTGCAATGTATAATTTGAAAAAAAGTTGATGTGTGCATTTATACACATAAAGAATGTTTAAAGAGAAGAAATAATTCATTGAATGCTACACAATATATATTTTATTTTTTTTCTAATTTACTATTCATTGATATGACTTTGCCAAGAGAGGCCTAAAACAGAAAGGAAAACTTCACTAAATAATTACCAGATAACAACATGTTAGCAGTTAACAAAATGATTTAATGATATTCTAGTTAAAACTACCAATAAAAATGTAATTTTTGTTAGGCTTGAATAAGGTGTTTAATAGATTAAGGTGTTTAATAAATAAAGAATTAACAACTACCAATAAAATTATAGAATGATATAAAATTACAGTATGTTGCATAAGAAAACTCACTAGTGATATGAATATGTACAACATGGAAAATGAAATAGTTTAATTTACCTTATCCAACAGTATATTGGTGATACAGAAACTATAATAAATAGTAATGTTAAATATTTACAATATAGAATAAATGTAATCAGTAGACGAACATGTAGACCTTCACAAAAGCTTTGCCCTGTACAAAATTACCCAAGATATATCTAATAATAAAGATTTTTGTCCTGAAATAAAGATGTTCTCATTTTGTTTTTAAATTAAAAAGGAAACTTTCATGCTTGTTGAGGTGACTTGTTGAGTGAGATAATTGATATAAATGTTTAGTTTCAAGTACAGTGATTATGGGATATATGTTGGACTGCATTCTAGGAGTTGTAGGTTTTTTTTAAGTTTAAGTTTAACTGAAGCTGACTGCGGAGGTGAACTATAATTCCCAGAATATTTTGCATGTAACACAAATCCCATTTTAGGCTATGTGTATTGGAATGTCCATATAAGGAAATGGCTGCATGGAAAGTCCTCAAGACTAATGACCTTTCACCTTCTGATATCAGATAACTCAATGGCATCACTCATATGAGTACGTTCCTCAGTTATTCGCCTTGAAGCCTGACCAGTACCTCGGGCACGTGCATTCGGGTGAACTCTTCCACTTCTGTCCTTTTCTCCTTTAGGGTTCCTAGCATTCTCCCTGTCAACCTCAACATAATTTACTTCTGTGCTACTCTTGTGCCCCTTACGATTGTCCTCTTGCTTTTTGTCAGGAGCTGCTGTTGTCGGGGTGACTTGATCAGCCTGCTTGTGAGAAGAGCAGGAATCCTCTTGCAAAATCTGCCTTAGAAACGCAAGGTTCTGTCCAAATCGTGATCGCACACTTTTCTTTACAGCTTCCATAACGACCTCATGACAATGGAACAGAGCTTTTATAAACTCCAAGTATGACCTTTTTGAAAAGTAAACACAATGATAAATGAGTATATCCTTAATTAAAAATATATTAGCTGTTCACTGTTTAAGAATTGGAGACCTTTTAGAAGATTCAACTTATTTATTATAATTAGGACTGAAGTTTTCTCCTTGAAAGTGGCACGTGAGATGGGAAGACGTGAAAATAATGGTGAAAGTTTGTCCCAGTGAAAAACTACTTCTCTCCACTGCACCAATTAAACTCTAAGTAAGAATGTCCATTGGAGATGTATGCTACTCACCAGCAATTAAAGCCCTTAGGTAATCAATTAATAGCCACTTCACCATCCATCTGCCTTTTCAATGGGTAAGGCATATACATAGTTAACCAATGAGGAAATCATGGTCACTTGCCTATGGCTGAGTGTTGGAGTGGTCCAATTGCCCCAAATTGGGGCAGAATATGAATTGGTGAGGGCAACATTTGCCTTGACCACCCTTCACCTTGCAAGCCCAACCCGATGACAAGATGATAAAAATCACTTCCTATCTCACTGCTAGTTTCCCTGTACAGTTTACCTCAATGGGCAGGCTGCTGGCAATTTCTGGCGACCCAGGAGGACATTGGTGTTTAAGGCTGTGATAGGGTGTAATGAGCTGATTGGCAGGCAACTGGGAAAGTATCTCAAATGGTGGGGATGGCAAGTTATTCACCATTTAACACACTCATCCCTAAATTTAGATATAATATTGGAAGACAGTGACTTTAGAATTATTTTGACTACAGTGTTTGAGAATATTCTTGTTTCAATAAAATTCAACACATTAATTCTTTCAGTTGTACTTCAGTTGTTAAATCCACTAATTTCAATCCATTGACTGTAAACAAGCAGAACTCAGCATATTTGTATATCTAAATATATACGTATTATAATCTATATTAGAAACTCTTTCTCTTGGATTTACAAATCCAAGGAGGCAATGGGCCCATGAAACTATCACTGGACTATTAATCCAGAAATCCAAATAATACTCTGGAGACCTTGGTTTGAATCCTGACATGGAATGGAATTTGTATTAAAAGAAAACTTAAGGGGCACCATCTAACCAGCAGACAAGTCACCATGGAATTAAGAGTTTAATGATGACCATGAAGCTACTGTCAATTGTTGGAAAAACCCATCTAGTTATTTAGGGAAGGAAACCGCCATCCTGGTCTAGTCTACATGTGACTCCACCCATAGTAATTTGGTTGACTTAACTGCCCTCTGGCAATTAGGAATGGGCAATAAATGGTGACTTAGCCAGTATCCATATCCCATGAATAATTAATAAAAGTGTGTATTCAACATTTTCATAATGGTGATAGCCCAGTGTAATGTGGTGTTTAGGTATAAACAATATTTGAGGGCTACAGCAGCATATTCATGATGTTATGGGACCAGTAATCCAGAGATTGGAGAGAGTCTAATGATCTGCAGACATGGGTTCAATCCCATCTCAGTGCCTAGTTAAGTAATTAAAAGCTTGAATTGTTTTAAAAAATGACTGTGTTCTTGAAAAAATGTACCTGATTCACTCATGTTAGTTAAAGAATGTCCTTGCCTGGTCTGGCCTAATCAAGATCCTAGCAATGTGGTTGATTCTTAAGTGCCCTCTGAAATGAGCAAGCAAGCCATCAGTAGTATCCAAGGCGGCAGCCCTCACCATATCTTCAAAAGATGGTAAGTAAAATCCTTATGTCATGAATTAATAAGAAAATGTAATTAACTTGATTAACACCAAGGTTGAAAGGAACATTCGATGAATTTTATTCAAATGCATTTGTCCAATGGAATCACTATATTAATTTTTATCCCATGAGATCCATCATAGACATTTAACTCAAGTGTTAATTTTGATGGATGTTTGAATGCAAAAGTTAGCATAATCCTTTCTCAATTCAATGGTTGAATGACTCCTACAATCAGTCAATTCTATCCATTCTTTGTTCATAATTCTACTCTATTTTAAAACATCAACATATCATATCTATAATGCACACAACCTTTAATTTTTTAACACCTCAATGAATAGATCACAGTTCAAATATCTTCATTTTCTCTAAGCCCTCAGCAGAGAAATCTAAAACAATATTTTTAAAAATCATTTTTTGGACTTCTCTCCCCATTCACAGCTAATTTGCTCCATAAAGTATATCTCTGAAGTCTAATCAGCAATTATTAGAAAAGAACAAAATGCTGGAAATACTCAGTGGTCTGGCAGCAATCAGGAACAATGGTTTTTCTCTTTCCATTGATACTGCCAGACCTGGTGAGTATTTTGAGCATTTGCTTGTTCTTATTTCATACCTCCAACATCTGCGATAATTGGCTTTTGAAAAAAACAATCATTTTCTCCAATGATTTGTTACTTATTTCTTCTTTAATATATCTTTCTCTCTGTTTCTTCTTTAGTCTCATTTTAGAAATCTTACATTTCTTTCACTTTGAAAGTAATTTTCTTTCTCCTTTTGACCTCCAAACTCATCACTAAGTGCACTTTACTTCTCTCTCTCTCTCTCTGTTCAGTCAGCATTCTTTCTGTTTTCTCTATTGGGGACAATGTATTATAGTTTCTCTCCTTCCCAACTCCCCCACGTTGAAGTGCAAATTTACTGCTCAGTTTCCAAGCACATTTCATTCTTTCCTTAGGTCTCAAATTTTAGCTTCACAGCTCTTCAACCTTTCTGTCTTCGATCTTTATTTTCAATTTTGGGCAATTGTCTACAACAGGCAATAGCAACTCAGGCACTCATTACACACCAGGCCTTATTATTTTTTCCAATGAAGCCTGTCAAATGGTGAATTTGGTTGTTATTTCAATGTCACTCATTTTAGATCATCTCCTAAACTCTGAACCAATTTCCAAATTTTCAAAAGGAAAGTTCTGCAAGGCCAACTGGCTTGGCACCTAGTATAGTGTTGAAACATACAAACCTAAAATATGGAGAGTTAGCCTATAGCTCAAGTTTTATCTAATATATTCTTCTTGTTTTGTCTGATCTCTTTTATTCATTTTCTACAATATTCCAAATAAGTGGCTGAAAACACTGATAGTTTCCCAAACTTCTCAAATTAAAAATAACAACTGAGTTCCCTCTGATCATTTAAAAATACTCACAAAAGCATATATTTTCCATTTAAGATCATTGGAATTGAGAGAGAGTAGTAACCCTCATGCATTTACGTTACTACAATGTTGGGATACAAAATGGTGTCCAGATGATTCAGCATTAACTGGGCTTTATATCCATTTGTGATATGTATCTCACAGTATTGCACATGCCAATTTCAATGTGAAATTTAATTTTGAAAAAGATAACTAAGTTTCACAAAGCTATTTTCAAAGATTATAACATTTCACACATTATTTCACTCAAAAGAATTGACATCACAATCTTAAATATCTACCTTCATGAACAGTTACATGCAAAATAGTTACTTTTATCTAAATGACAGTTGAGACCAAAAGTTTGCAGTTCTTTCTTATGGAATGAAGTTAAACAAAATATCCAATGTGCTAAATACTGTAGATGTTTTAATGTGCAAAGGTTGAAGTATAAATAATATGACACCAAATCTTTCTAGGATATAATTAGAATTTCTCTACCCCAAAAGTTTAAGATACTTTGAGTTTTATTCCTTACAAACTCAAATATAAAATAGAATAAAGCAGATATTAATTTTAGGGCATTTTTGAACTTCCTGTTTCAATAATTCAATGGGGAAAATAAAATAAAACAATTTTCAGTGACAACAATATATGGCAGAAACACCTTTTATACCATTTTTAAAGATTATTCATGCATTAGTAGCTTTCATCAACACAATCTCCCTGCTATTATCTTCTTATGGTAACTAGTCATTTAAATACAGCTAATTTTATCCCAAAACTGGAATGTGTAAGTGTTACTCTTTTCTAAAATAAAACTCATAAAATACATGCAAGTATAAAAATTAATCTAAATTTATTAATGTGGGACTTAATGTTAAAGACTACACTCATACACTAACCATGAGTTAAACTTATTTCCTGTGACCTTTTAAAGCACCATGTTTGTCTTATCAGTGCAGTCCTTGAGCAGAATACACAAAATAGTACTATTTTGACCATAAACATTTACACAGGGTTGTATACCATGATGCAATTTATACTGTTTGTTACAAAGTAAGTAAATCATAGGCAACCCCTTTTATTACTTACCCTTTTGAAAGCAGATGCCGAATGTGAATCATCTCCACAACCACATTAATGTTCTCCTTGGCGGTGGAACAGAGGTCATGTTTGAGGTAGCACTCTTGCTGCAGCTGAGACACCATCTCCTGGATAGTGGAGCACTTCCGACTAATGCAGCTGAATTTTATTCTCAATCCATGAGCCATACACTTCAGAGTATCTTTAATAAAAGATTTACCCTGGGCAGATTACAAGAATGTGAATTGTAAAAAGACTGTGAAAGAAATTTGCATTCGATTTAAATATATATATGTAAGCTTATGTTGGGTGATTGGTATTTTTAAAAAAGCATTTTTTTACAAACTGGGACAGTTTTTAAGACTACCACTGGCTATGGTGGTGAAACTACAGTGGTATCAATTTAAAGTGCTTTGTGGGAGGGGAATGGCAGGTTATGTTAAACTGCTCTGGCTTGCTCTCTCTGATTTATTACCTGGGCATCGAACTTGCCAGCGTTGTGCAAGAAGGCCAAGCATATGTCATGTGGTCCATGGATTTCGCAGGAATTATTTTCAAAACATTCAAAAACTCCACAGCCAACGTCGCCGGTGTTCACCAGGCAGTGTTGTATCTCAGCTGAAAACAGACGCAAAAGGAGACCAACCACGTAAACCGAGCAACTCAAGCGAGACTACACTTCCAGGCTACTTTATGACTCTGAACACGCTTTGGGGGTCATCCGAAATCGGAATAAAAGGTTCTAAACGAATGCAAGTGCAGCCTTCTATTTAAACCCCAGCCCTAACCAAATAACGATATGAATTTTGTAGGTTCAGGTGCAGAGTATCTCGGATATAAACCCAAGCTGCCGCGTGGGTGACCTGGATATCTGCCTCCTCATTGTTAGCGGATGGAAAGTTTCGGAAATGTGCTTTGATCATGATTTATCCTGCAAATCTACGGCTTCTAAAAATCACAAATGCTGCTGTTTGTGAAACCCTGTCTGTTTCCGCATCCTGCAGCCATGGGAATTATTACAACTCTGCCGCTTTTTGTTCCTTTACTTAGGAGAGATCAGCTGGAAATGTAGCAGCCCCAGTAGCTGCCCCTATTACTCTGCCCCTCTCGCTGACACACGCTGGCCCCCAATTGGCTTTTCGGAATCCCGCTCAGTTTCCTCACACTTGATCTTCGAAAGCCGGGGTTCAGTCAAAAGGCGTGCGTCTTTCTGTTTTACTTTCCCGGGGCCTTGGTATTGATGCTATTTCTTCCTTCATCCCCAAGGGGAGACATTGCAAGTCACCGCCCACCTCAATCGCTTCCCTGCAAGGTACTCCAGGGGTTAATATGCTAACGAGGTGTGCGTGGCTGTCGACACGAAGTCTTCCCAATGTGATACAATGCGATCCGACCATGGGACAATGATCTCTTGGAACTGATCAAGCACAACAATCTCCAAATACTGTACTTTAGAAACGGAGGGGGCGGGGGGGTTAAATAATTGATCCCGCGCTATTCTAAACTGGTAGGGTTTACTTTTCGTGTCAAGGCGGTTACTGAAATGCCTTCCCAACAATATTTTCTTCATTACTTCTCAATTTAAACCGTATTGATCAAAATGCCTCCAGCCTATCAGTTCCGCTCGTGGACCGAGCTAACCGCATAAACATCAAAAAGTGCAGGCAAATTTGAGGTGGGCTCCAGCTTTAATCTCACGATTGCCTCTCTCATTGCACAGTTTTTGCCCCCTTTTTTTTTGCAGTGGGTAAGCCTCGTTGTTAACTCACAGCAGAGGCGGAATCAAACTGCACGCTGGCCGCCGAGAGCTCTTACATACCTGTGTTCTGTAACGAGAGGCGAGCTTTCTGCTGGTTGGCCAATTTGTCCCGTTCGTGGTGGTTTTCCGGCAAGTCAGCCTCGTCCGTCCCCAGGGCGAGCTCAGGCGGTGCGAGAGTGAGCAGGGCTGTGAGAAGATGGGCTAACATGACAGTGTCCATCGCCGCGCTGTCTGGGTGCCAGGAGGCGCACACACACACACACACACACTCACACTCACACACAGACAGGAGGAGAAGGAGGAGAGCTGCTGAGTGAGCGCACGGGGGCCTGACCAGGAATCCTGAGACAGGGGCTGACTCTCTCTAAATATACCCGGACCGGAGCCCCTGGCGCTTCTGTCACTTCAATGAAGGCAAGAAGCAGGTGTTGTCATTGGCTCGGTCCAATCAGGCGCCCAGAAACCATGCCGAAGTTTGACAAATCAGGATGGGAGGCGCATGGCCGAGACTCCCGGATTCCAGCCTGGGACCTTGCTGTGCAGAGCCGATGGACTGCTGCTGCTGCTCTCAACTTTCCACACACGTTTGAAACATTACAACAGGGGCACGTGTTCGGATGTTTCACTCGGGTTCTCGCTTGCTTGTAGCAGGAAGAAGCCTCTCTGCTGTGATTCCTGAGATGGTCTCTGCCTAACGCCGCCCCCCCCCTCCCCCCCACCGCCGACCTCTTGATTTCAAACAGAAAACGTTACTTCTTAAAGCTGTTTTGTTTTCAGGAGCCGTTTTATCACAGTTTGGCATACATCACAGGGGGAGGTGTTTCGGCCCATTCTGCCCGTGTCAGCCCTTTTAATGATTCAGTTCGTCCCACTGCCCAGCCTTTTCCCAACCCCTCTGCAGTTTCTCCCGTTTCCTTGTCAAGTGAGTGTTGAATTTCTTTTTGAGTGCAAATGGACTTTTCTCCCTCCAACTTTGAAGGCCATGTATTTTATACCCACACTGACCAACCCCTCCCCCCATTCACACACACGCACAGACATAATTTTAAACCAACATGAAATCTTCTCAGGCCCTCTCAGCTTTTTGTGGCCGTTTTAACTCGGCGTGAGACAGCCGAAAGTCCGGACAGTCTCCCACATTGCACTTCACATAATGCCGGAGAGAGGGACGCGCCAGGACGCAACCTTTGTGCAATTAAAACAATGCTGCATCGCAGCAATATGCGCAGAAGTTCGCTGTATCCGCGACTGACTGGCAAGTCCCACCGCATGAATGCAGAATCCTGGCATTGTATGTGTTCTCTCTGAATTTGTTCGTCTCATTAACTGTTCATACACTTTTTTGGCGGTTGTATTGAGTTGAATGCGTGGAGAAAGTGAAGACTTATACACTACATAATATATAATGTGGACATATACCAGGCACTTTTGTATGCAATTTAAACTCGTATACTGTAAATGTAATAAGCGAAGCTGGCCAAGATCAATTAAAAGGGAGATGCACACCGAAATACGCGGCAGGCTCTTGTGCAAATGAAGCCTGTGCTAAAGGCAGCATCCTGTCCCACCCCATTTGTTCTGTACTTTGTAGTAAATGCCGCCAGGCCGAAACCATAGAGACGCGAGAGGCACTAGTAATTCCTGGCAGGAGTTACATCATTCATCCATCAACAGCTGTTCCATTCAGAGAACAGACAGAAAGGATTCTTCAGAGATCTGCAATGCTGACCATGTGGCTGGGATGAAGGAAACATTTGTATACACTTCAGTCTGGATGCAAGCCCCCTTTAACATATAAAATAATGTACATTTTATCACTGCATAACGCTTGGTGTGAACCAATTTGCAACGAATAGCTCCGGATTTGTATGGAATTGATTAAATATTTCTGATACCATACCCGGCACGAATGTTTTTGATTCTAGACCTAAACTAGGACGTAGTTAGCTTTGGACATGAACAATATGCTTTTGATAAACAGTAGCTGACCGTTATATTACTAAGCGATTTTTCTTTGTCAGGTAGTGGTCAACATGTGTCCAGCAGATGTTATTGAAGGTGGTGGTACATGTCCATGCAGTCTGCAGAATGTCTGTTAATGATCCTGTTGTGAATAAACCATTGTCATCTGAATTATCCAACTCCCTACATTATAAAGCAACTAACAGGTGTAGACAACTGTTTACGTTTCAACCAATTTTTGGACCTGAATGTTTTATCATGGAATTAAACTTGCATATTTTATGTAAGTTGTTGCAGAAAGATATTCCGTCCACCAGATGCATTGCCTCTAATTGAGTTGTTCATCAAATAAAGCCTTGTTATCAAAGTAAGCTGATCAGTGAATTCTGAAAGTTCGGACGCAGAGCATTGATAGTAGCGAAGATTAATTCAGAAAATACCTAATGCTGACCCACATTATTTGACTTGACATCTGTTACGTTTCAACCGACATTTAAATGCCACCGATCAAGCTCATGAAAAACCTAAGTCAAAAATTGAAAGTTCTGCTTGTTCGGTATTTCTCAAAATGCTTCGGATTTCTAAGTGATCTTTACGATTTTGAATGAGCTGTTGGGATTGTGATACTGATGTTACGTTATATACCATGTTATATTGCTTTTATCCAAAATCAATGAAAAGACTCCCGTCTAGAAAACGTATTTTTAAAAAAATATGATAGATATGCAGCGGCATAGATTTGGAACAGGGAGTAGAGTCTTGATATATCCAATAGCTTGGTATATAAAAGGGATTGTTGGAACTGCGGTGGAGCTGCGCAAGGTTTATTTTCAACGGCTCGGAGTGTATTTCAAGGCGAGTGGAAGCTCTCTCCGAACAGGACTAGTTTCCATGTGCATCACTAAACTGGAGTTTCACTTCCACTGCAGTCAATCCGAGCGCCACCCCACTCCGGAGCAACTGACACACCCTCAGCAACGACCAATCGCGCAGCTCGGCTCAGCTCGGCTCAGCTCGGATGCTACCCTGGCAACCAAGCAACATCACAATGGAGCGTTTGTGACGAAAAACCAAACAGCAGCGTCTTAACCAATCAGAACCGCCTGTGAACTATCTCTCTCAATCCACAAGATTACATTCAAACCTGCCTTTAAACTGTTCATTCTCAATCCACAGGATCACAGTCTGTGAACTGTTCACAATCAAACTGGCCTGTGAACTCTTTACTCTCAATCCATGGCGTCACAATCCTATTTAGCTGCTCACTCTCACAGATACATAGAATCAAGAAAAAAAGGCTATTTAGTACCTCGAATATGCCTGCCTTTCAAAATCATGCCTGAACAGCATCCTCCGAACACCATACATCCACCTTTATCTTTTATCTCTTTAATTCTTCGGCTGTCAAAATCTATTAATTCAAAATTTAAAAGATAACAAAATTGACATGGTATTTATTTTTTTTTGCTGAAAAGAGTTACATTTCCATTATCCTGCCGTTTTAAGTTCCAGCACAGACATAAGCGCAAAAATCAAGGCTGGCACGGTACATTTCTGGTGAAGTGTTGCACTCCTTGAAATGCTTTTTTTTCCCAGTGAGATATTATATCCAGCTACCAGTTGCTCTCTCAAGTGGAGGTAAAAAAATCTCATTGCAGTAATTAGAAGTAGAGCAGGTGACCAGCGAATATTTAATATGACATTGCTGTTTGGGGGAACTTCAGCGAGCAACCGGTCACCCATCCCACACGTCAAGAAGTATTCCACTGGTTGGAGACAGGATTGAGATATCTTGTTGTGGCGCTATACAAGTGCAAATCTTTTTTTATGCCTTTCATAATCTCATTTTTAAACCTCTACGTTTTATTTTTAGCGCGAAGTTCCTTACATTCAAAGAATTAATAAAAAAGTTCACACTCAAGACACACACCAGAGCGGTGTGTTCACACTCACAGACCCACAGACTTAGATATTTCATGATGATATTTATCAATAATTCATTTCACCAATGTAACCTTTGGCCTTTGGAGACGTTTATACCAAAGAATTCAAATCTGTCAACATTCAGTTAACGTTTCTGCCAGTCACTGCCAGTGATGGGAGGGAAGATGAATGGCCCTATCCAAACCACACAGAATGAAACCAGTGATTTTTGTTATCATGTCGCACACGTAAACACACAAATTATTGGGACGCATGTGCCCGTTTTCGACATAAAGTCCAAAACTAAATGGCAAATATTCAATTTTTTGCATTCCTTGGCATGACACTTATAATGATACGAATGGAAATTCTACTCTGGAATATAGCACTTAATAAATTTATCGCCTGACATGTCGAATACATACTTTCTAGATTATTTCTGTTCCAGCCACCTTGATTTAAGGGCTTTGAAACAAAAAAAGTCTTTCAGAGGGTTCTTTTGGACATGACCGCAAGACTAATGGTCCCCGGCAATGATTTATACAAGTTACACTTAGACTCTGTACTTAGCTGGTCTGCTGTCTTTTATTAATCTTGAGGCGCAGTTTTTGTTGAGACAGTAATTATACACTGCTTCGCTAGGGGCCACTTCTGTGAACATAACCCCGCTAGAAAGTAACTTAAAAATAAAATGCTCTTGCTAAAATGTGTTGTCAAAATACTGACAATGGTCCAAGTTTCACACTGCGATTTTGTTATTAATATTTTTTCACTACTGATTTCCTGCTGTGTTCAGGTGGCCTGGATGGGAGGTACACCAAATGTACGTGACTACATGTTTTTAAGGATAAGAAGTTTTGCGACAACTTGTTACATTTTCCAGGAGGAATTCAGCTGCAAAGTGTTCCGTGAAATCATGGGAAATATGCAAGGTTTTGGATTTGGATTTTTTTTGTGTGTATGGGGAATTTGTGGAATGTAAATATTACATTGACGAATAGAAAGGATTCCATGTGTTAAAAAAAAAACCCGCACGAAACACTGCAGATGCTGGAAGTATGAATCAAGGCCAGAAATTCCATGCAACGTCTAGTATCTGCGCGGAGAACCTGACCAACTAACGTTTCAGAATGTCGACCCTTGGTTAAAATGTCCCCCGATGGTGGGTCAAAGAACCGCGTTTCTCGAGTGTTTGCAGTGTTTTTCTGTATAAATCCAAATTTGACCCCGATGACAAGCTTAGAATGTAACCAAATCCAACTAGTTGATCCTTTATTTTACACCTCCCAAAAGCTCATTCCATCAACAAAAAAAAAACAGAAAACAGTTTAAAGAGCCAAAATCACCCTTTCTCAAATAGAAATGTGACTCCTTTATCATAGAATTCCTACAGTGTGGAAACAGATCATTAGGCCCAACAAGTCTACACTGACCCTCCGAACGGTAACCCACCCAGAGCCATTCCTCTACATTTACCCCTGACTAATGCACATAACCCACAGATCCCTGAACACTATGGGCAATTTAGCAAGGCCAATTCGCCTAACCTGCATATCTTGGGAGGAAACTCATTCAGGCAGTCGTCGGAGGCTGGAATTGAACCCGGGTCCCTAGGGCTGTGAAGCAGCAGTGCTAACTACCGTGCGGCCCTATTCACATAACACCTGGCGGAGCAACCCAAAACACTTGGCTGTCAAAGGAGGACTTGTGGAGCCCTCCAATTCTGTTGGAAATGCAGAAATCAATTTCCGCAGGGTAAGTCCCTCGAAACAGCATGAATACAATTAGCTTAATAATAATGGTCCATTTTAGTCAGGACAATACGGTTACGATAGGTGGAAATAGTATTTGTAATATTGTTTAATCGCTCCAAAGACACGCTATATTTAACCACGTGCAATTTAATGTACGAGCCCGATTGATTTTACAAAGCCCTCTATGGTGAATCCTCCTGAAATATAAAATTCAACGGGCTCTCGGGGGGGAGGGGGGGGGGCATCATTTCGGTCATTAGAATTTCCTCTTTGCTCGAAATGTTTGTAAAATGTTCATACCAAGGTTATTTCTTCATAACGTATATCGCTTTTCAGCCATGAGACCAAGAGTCCCAGGAACATGCTAATATCTAAATAGCTCCTCAGAGGGTTTTAATAGTTACAGAAGACTCCATATACAGAGCAGCTGGCAAATCACTGTCCTAAGCTCATGTAAGTACACATAAAATGTGCATTCATATGGAAACCGTAAAACAGTCAGTAGTTGGTTGGGATTTTGACTTCTTGATGTGTTACACATTGCCATGGTCTCTGGAGCAGTATTCTATCATAGGCATGGTACATTTTCACAGAACCAAGCGCAGGCATTATTACAGCACCATCGTACTACCCCATTGGTGTTACAGAATGAAGCAAAGATAGTAGGCATTACATTTAAAATAACCATCAACAAACCAATAAAGAAATAAAACAAACATAGAAGATGCACATTTTTAACAACTGAAAGGAATTTCAGAGGGATACTGTTGCCCTCACATCATAGAAATCTAGAATGATAGAATAGCTTCAGCACAGAGAGAAGTCATTCAAACAATCATGTTCATGCTGATTTTTGTGTAACAAACACTTCAACTCAATCTAGGTGCTTCCACAATTGTGTTTTGAAAGTCTAATTTATTTCTGCCTCCTCCACACTCTCAGATAGTGTATTTCAGATCTTACCCACTCACTGGGTAATAAAAATGTTTTTTTTATTTTGCATTCCTTTTAACCAGATTTCAAACAGCATGAACTGCCACTTTTAATGGTTTGCGCATGTGTGCCCCCAGATTTCAGTCTTGCACTCATGTAAGAATTGTTTGCTGTATTTCCAGTTCAACATGGCCTTGCAATGGGAAGGCAGAAAATGTTTAATAAAGCTTTCTAGTTGCCTTTAGTTTCTTCTAATTTGATGTTTTCCTTCCTCTGATCTTAATTTACTTTCCTCACTGGCCACCCTCCAGTTAATTTTTTTTGACCTACTTTATGCTGATAAAAAATAATTTTCTTCATGTACCTTCTTCTTTTTGACTAAGTTACTATCCTGTTTTCAACTTTCTTTCTATGAAGTACCTTTGATGCTCATCTTTTTCTCACACGCCTAATGAATTTAATGATTAACAATTAGGTGGCATGGTGGCTCCCTGGTTAGCACTGCTGCCTTACAGTGCCAGTAGACCTAAGTTAAATTCCACTCTCAGGCAACTGCTGTGTGGAATTTGCACATTCTCCTTGTGCCTATATGGGTTTCCTCCCACAGCCCAAAGATGTGCAGGTTAGGTCAATTGGCCATGCTAAATTGCCCAGAGTATCCAGGGAAGGGTGGGTTAGCCATAGGAAGTTCAAAGATGAGAAAGGCGTCGGGGGGGATGCTCTTTGGAGGGTTTGTGTGGACTGAATGGCCTGTTTCCACACTGAAAGGATTCTATTCTATGATTATATATCCACCACTGTGGAATTAGTTATGTGGTCTTACAAACTATGAACTAGGAATAATATGTGAAGCAGCTAGTATATGCTTGTGGGTTCAGAATGTGATTCCAAATTTCAGAGGAGCCCAGTGTTTATTAAATGCCATGTCTAGTTGGCACAATTAAACATGTGAATAATCTCACCACAGATTGTTGGTTCCAGGCTTAGAAAACATATTGTACTGTCTGTATGTTTTGTCTGATGTCACAAAAGAGAATGAATTTGTTTGCATGACATGTGACCATGTTAATTGTTCCTTGAAATTATACTAAGAATAATATGACATTCTGTATTTCTCAGTGAAATTTGTTTGCATTTCAGATTGCTATACGGTGACTTTTTTTACAATCAATAATAGTTGTAATGCAACAAATATTCTTGTGATTACCATATTTATAACAATGTTACTAAATAAAGTATTTTACATGATATGTGCCTATTTCAAATTATGACCAAATGGAAATTGACTTGGAATATAATTAATTACATTCTTGCCTATTTATGTAGACCAATTTCACAATCGCATATTCAATGGAAACCAAGGGCAGAACTCTTGGACTAAAATAATTAAGCAAAAATGAACAAAGTGCATATGGATTTTGTTAATCAAGATTGTTGATGAATTTCTTCTGGCGCCACAAAACACATGCTTATAATATTAGTTATCCAACAACTCTGCTTTAATGCAGTTCATTTTCAGTTGTTCTGCACACAATGAACAGGATTGTATTAAGTTTCATGTGAGTAGGATTTTTAGTTTGTCAACATTTTGATTGGATTTAGATTCAGTTGCATTTATTATTTCACAACTCTGACTGTTTTGAGGCTAGTATTCCTGGGTTTTTACTTTCATACATATTCATAGAAACAGAAAAAAAATTTTAAAAATGAAAAGAAGACCCTGTTCTCTGATTAACTGTACAATGGCCTATTTACTGCTTTCATGAAACATTAGTAGTATTATGTTCAATACAATGTACAACAGCTTCCTGTGCAGTCATTATTAGATGCATTCTGTCTTCTACCCTCAAGCAAAAATAACTCATCACTTCACCCACCCAACCATTCTTTTTCCCCAGCTGTGTTACATATTAAACTCTAATACTACACAAGAAGATGAAAGGGAATGCCATTGGTTTCTGCTGGTCAAAATCTGAAAAAAAAAAGGTTGAGAGGAAATTGTTCTGTTGTAGTTTTACGCAATGAATGTTAGATTTAGGATCAGGTATTTTGCTTGACTAATTTATGTCCTAAACCAGTAAAATTGCAAAATCAAAAGGAAGATGTTGTCAGGATTACTGTCACATTAGAATGCGAAGGTTAAAACTATTTTATAAGTAAGGTGCAGAGTTCAGTTCCTTGTAATCATAAAGGATTGCAAATGTTTTTTATTATCTGTATGAAGTTGGTTGTTATGGACTCTTTCTTAAGATTCTAACAAGTTTTGAAATATAACGTTTTGAATATTCAGGTATTGGGGAGCCAGGAAGTCAATTTCTTGCAGCAGAATTCTTAGACTATGGACTGATCTTGAAGTCACAGTATATATGCCCCAATCCAATTCCTGGTTAATTTTAATGACTTGTGGGAAAATTAGTGATGGTAATGCCATTTGATGTCAAAGTCTGATAATTGTGTGATATGAATGCCACTTAGCATTTTGCAGCCCAAATCTGAATGCTGGCCAGAATCTACTGTAGTATCTGAGGATTGCTTCAGTATCTGAGGATTTTTGAATGGTGCTGAACATTGTGCAATCAATAGTGAACATCTTCTCATTTCTGACCTTATAATAAAGCAAAGGTTACTGATGAAGCTGCTGAAACCGCTGGACCTAGGACACTACCTTAAATAACCCAAAACAATGGTGTCCTTTGAGATGACTGACATCCAACAACTACAACCATCTTCCTTCGTGCTAGGAATGATACCAATCAGTGAAGAATATTCCCCTTATTCCCAATGATTCCAGTTTTGCTGGTGCTTCTTGATGCCAAGTTTGGTCAAATGCTGTCTTGATGCCAAAAGCAGTTACTTACAACGATGCTGCCGCTTTAACAAGCTTATGTTGTTCTTGGATTTTTCATGAGGGGCTGTAAAGCCAGTGGTGCCGAAATGGCTAACAGACACTGCCTAAATAAACAATCAGAGGAGGCCTTTAATTTAGTTTTTTTAACCAAGTTGTGCAATGAAAGGAGAGTAGCCAGTTCTCCCAGTTCAGGTTTTTTTCGAATTTGGTTTAGTTTTAGTAGGGAGTCAGAAGCTACTGGTAGCAGAGAAACAATCACAGTGAAAAGAGGTTCCATGCTTCAACAGAGATCATGCCTGGACTTTCTGTCTGAAATCTCTCCTGCCTGTAAGAATCTGTGTTTGAATTTAGAATTTGCCAAGGGGTATGTTTATGTGATGTTGCAGGAATTGGAACAGGTTCGTTAAGTTGCAATTTCGAGTTGGTTGGATTTTCAAAAAGTTACGTTATTTTAAATTCTGATTTTTTTGTTCATGTTTTAACTTTAGTGTGTAAATAAATTCTGCTTTGCTTGAAGCCGAGTAGTTTGACCAGCTGCATCATACCTGGACCATCCACTTCACATCTGCCTTTAAAAAAAATAAAAGTTAGGGTCTAAGCTACCTTCTTAAAATATTTTGAGGGGGTCTGGCCTGGTCCATAACAGATTGGAGGCTTATCTGGGATTTATTTTTTAGTTTCAATTTGGAATTAGGGTTGTTAGACTCAAAGTTGGTGTGTGATAGGTGATTGTGTCTTTTGTTCTGCATGTTGAATTCAGTTGGTTTAAGCAGTGCTTGTTGTAATGGCTCTTTCAGTCACTAAGAGCTTTCTGGGGATGGAAAAATGTGACTTTGGGGGCTTTACAAAAGGTGAACAAGGCAAAGTTGCTGGAGGTTGGAGTTACCTTCTTCTGTGAGGAGAAGAGAGATAATTATAGCAATAGCTCAGCATTAAAATTTGCTGGGGACGACATCAGAATCTTTGGAAATGGCTAAAATTCAATTGAAAATGAAACAGCTTAAGTTAGAGGCAAAAGAAAAAGGAAGAGAAAAATAAATGAAAAAGTTTGAATTACAATTACAAGCAGAACAAAAAGAAAAGGACAGAATTACTTCAACAGAGCAAAAAGAAAAGGAGAGAGAAGAAAGGGAGAAAGAGAGAGAGTTTGAACATCAGAAATTGGCACTTAGACAGGAAACTTGGCTTAAAAGGATGGAGGTGAAGACAGAAAGTAAGCTTAGTGGGGATGAGTATACCCATTGTATCCAAAGTCCTGGTGAGGATCTGTTTAAAGGTATCCAAGCATTGCCTAAATTTGACGAGAAAGATGTAGAAGCTTTTTTCATCTCACTTGAGAAATGGGCTAAACAAATGAAGCGGCCAGTGACCATTTGGGTTTTGTTGATCCAAACAAAGCTGGTAGGGGGAGTTAGTGAAGTATTTGCATCAGAGGAGGTATCTGGGGAATATGAGGAAGTGAAGAAAGCCATTTTAAGTGCATACGAACTTGTGCCAGGAGCCTACAGACAACATTTCAGGTATCTAAGGAGGATCCCTGGTCAAACATACATTGAATTTGAAGGGATCAATCAAAGTAATTTTGATAGGTGGATAATGGCATTAAAAATAGAGCAAACATATGACGCCTCAGAGAGACAATTATTTTAGAGGAGTTCAATACTTCACTTCCTAAAGTGGTGAGATCTCGTGTGGAAGAGCGGAGAGTGAATACAGCAAGATTAACAGCTGAAATGGCTGATGATTATGAGTTGGCTCATAAATCAAAGTTTGGTTTCCAACATCAATTTCAATCCATGAGGGATAGAAATTGGGGGAAAAAGAACTCCTCACGTAGTAAGGGAAAGGCAGATCTTGGTGAAGATCATAAGGATAACTTACCATGGGGTAAAAAGGAAACCCATGAGAGGGAAAGAACATTAAAAAGCTCCGATGTTTTCATTGCAATAAAGTAGGCCACATGAAGTCACAGTGTCGGTGGGTTAGGAAAAGCACTGGGAAGACGGATGTATAAAAGCAGGATAAGCCAGTGAATTCTGTCGGAGTAGTAACGGAAAGCACAGTGGAGGCTGGAAAGCTGCACCAGAATGTGCAATCTTATTGAGGTTTTACATCTGTCTTTAAAAAAATAAAAGTTAGGGTTTGGGCTACCTTCTTAAAATATTTTGAGGGAGCCTAGCCTGGTCCAGAACACACTCAGACCTCTGAAGTTCAGCTCTTTTGTCAATGTTTGGACCAATACTGCATTGAGGTTAGGATCTGTGTGGCTCTGGTGGAACCAAAATTGGTTTCAGTCACCATGCTATTGGTGAGCAAATGTTGCTTTTGGCACTATTGATAACCTGTTCTGTTTAGAAAATGTAATTAAACACAATGTAATTGTTGGCTTGTAATCATCATGTGACCTTGCTTTTACCTTAGTTTTGTGGCAGCCATTAAACCTTTACATTTCTCAAACATACTACTCACTGGACTTTCAAAAAACATGAGGCAATGTGGACTCAGCCAAAAAGCTTAATATTCAGCCCATAGTAACTTGTTACATTGGAGTCTCTGCAAAAATCTTGGATATAGCAAGCTACCATAAATTGCAATGTGATAATCGTTTTCTTTTAATTCATTCGGGAGATATGGACTTTGCTGGCTGGGCCAACATTTATTGACCACTCATGGTTGCCCTTGAGAAAATAATGGAATAGGAAAACCAAAGCAACATTAAAGAATACAAGAGCACCATTTATTTCAAGTTCAGTGTTTTTTTTTTGTTATTGCACAGATGTAAGGAAGGCACCATATGTTTATTAAGATAAGTGGATGAAATTACAACATCATGCTCTAGAATAACAGGCCTCCGTCTCCATTTCCCTCTCTGTCTGTTCAGTCAGCCAGTTAGTCTGCAGTTAGTTGAACAGACTGCTTGCTGCTCATCTGTTTGTCAGCCAATCAACATGTACACCATGTAATAGTGATATTAGTGACCACATAGCCAAGACTATATGTAAATCAAAGATATCATATTTAGTGGTAATTGCTGTTTGTTAATAAATTTCCAGATATCTGATTGAATATGAACCCAACTCTGGCATATTTTATGTGGACTAACATTCAGAAATCCCAAAAGCACGCAGGAAGAGTCCAACAATGGTAGTTGCGAAAATGTATGAGCCAGATTTTCTGCTGGCCACACAGTTGCTATGCCAGCATAGATAATAGTTGTGTGTGGGTCCCTTTGGAGTCCCCATTTCAGTGTACTCAAAAGGAAGTCCACAGGAATTTGAATTTTCCTTTGGGCAATTCCTATGCTAGGAACTCTGTGAAAGTCTCCAAAAAATTGAACACTTTGGCTGGTTTCAATGAAAATAAGCAGAATTAAATATATAGTCTAATTTCCAAGTAAATATTAAACTAATCCCAATTAAACTGACCCCAAATGTATCTCCCCAGCCCCTCACCCATGATACCACCCTCAGACCACTTACAACCAGCAGACACCTTGTCCCAGGACCCAATGCTCTCCTCTGGGGACCCAAAACCTCACCTCCCAGGGCACTACAACAAATTATGTTCAATAATGGTTTATAATAAAATTTTGTATCTTTTCATGACTTGTGCAGGAAATGGGATATTCAATATTCCACCTCCTCCCTTCGTGATCCTCTTACTAGTGGTCTAGATATGTTGTGAAATCCATGATCATCTAATTCAAAGCTGCCTGTTAAGATTTTTGGGTAGCCACATTAAATCTATATGTTGTTTCACAAAGATTACCCTTATCAACAGCTCTCATGTTTTGGAAATAGGGAGAAAATGGTATAAAAGTATGATCAATGAGTATGCAAACAGTTATCCCAACCTGAACTGGGCAAAGCATCAGAATGTGTTTTTTTTTGTAGAAATACATGGGTTGGTGGAAAGATTCTACAACAATGTGTCTAGCTGAGTCAAATGATGTTCTCATAAATTATAGTCAACTCTTTTGGTGAAGCAGATGATACCTCTGAGTTGTACATGATCAACTACTGTCATAAAAGATGATGACTCTGCTACTGAAATTATCGTGCCAAATATCAACCAGATACTTATATTGAATGATGACATCTATCCACAATTACAAACAGTATACCTCAGAATGAAGTTGCTCATCCAAAATTATGATAATTATAGAAGGACTAGATCCAGTCATATTGTGCATCCACTATACATTACTTCACTGTATAAGTATTGTGTACCAACCTGCATCATTGTATATATTTATCGGAACAGGTTTCCTATTCTTCAAATGGAAAAGGTCTCATAGATCTCAGAAAGACCCTATGTATTTTAGGCAGCGAAATGACATCACAACATGTGATGCTGTAACACAACAGTCTCTGTCCCATGCTGCACATTCTGTCAGCCAATTAGACAAAGTCAGATGGATCATCTGCTAGTCAGCCTATTATCAGCCAGTCAATTTGACAACAATGTATTAGCAATATCAGTAAGTGCATAACTAAGACTGCATACATAATTCTGAAATAGAATCCCTACAGTGTGGAAGCAGGCCTTTCAGCCCATTGAGTCCACAGCAACCCTCAGAAGAGCATCCTGCCCACCCTTATACTATCCCTGTAACCTGGCATTTCCCATGCCTAATCCAACTAACCTGCACATCTTTGGACTGTGGGAAGACACCAGAGCACCCAGAGGAAACACATGCTAACACAGGGAGAATGTGCAAACTCCACACAGACAAATCACCTGAGAGTGGAGTCAAACTCAGGTCCCTGATGCTGTGATGCAGCAGTGCTAACTATTGTGCCACTGTGCCGCCTATGATGTGATATTAACTTAAATAGATGTTACTTTCGTGTGTTGACTCAATATGGTCCTTTTGATTGTGAGATGTGTTACGTGGGCCAACATATAGGAAATCACAGAGTACCACTGACAACACATTGAAATCATGAAGGAGAATAGTAATTTTCATGTAAGATACTGGGGCAAATCTTTCATAAGTGAAATAGTTGAACTGTTATGTAAGCAATCTATTTAAAAAATGCTGAAATAATGCATCACAAATTGATTGTTTTAATCTTTGCAATTTACACAGTTGTTTTTCTTTGATAAAGTGTATTATTTCCAAGCAGAATGTTAGAGGTTACAATTCAGATGATTTAAAACATTAATTCTGTTTTCTCCCAACCGATGCTGCTAATCTGCTGAGCTTCAGTAGCAATTTCTGTTCTTATTTGAGATCTCCAGCATGCGCAGTTTTTTAAAATTTTAGTTTAATGGCTCTGGGGATTGAGATTTAAGGGAAAAGAAGCAAATTATTTTAAGAGTACACTGATACAGACAGTATGTATGTCATGTCATAAGTTGAAGATCCTTTTAAAGGATGCTAGAAACCAGTAGAGGACCTCAATAAAATTGTGATATTTGTAAAAGGACAGGAGAACAACATAATCACCTATAGTAGTTTTTCCATTTGTGAGACAGTTAATTGAAACCATAGTGAGTGATGAGAATACATGGGATGAACAAAATATTTTTCTTTGAAATTTTGCAGACATTGTGTCTGGATTTAGTCTGTCAACAGTAAACAATGAAAAGGGAAGAAAAAGTAATGTTCGATAAAACCAGCTAAATTCTGAAGGGACAGTGGAGGAGACTTTGCTAATGAGGAGTTCAAAGAGTATGCGAATCTGAATATTGTAAAAATGCATATAGCATCAGAAAGTTCATATAGTATTGGAATTTGACAAAAAACCCCTCATGATTTACAAAATACTCTAAAAATTTTAGCCGACCAATGGAATTGTAAATTGACAACTGCTTTAGTATGGGCGGTACATGCAAAAAGCATTCTTTGGATTGTTGGGGTTACAACCGTTATCAACTAGTTTATAGAAAGAATCCAAAAATGCCTTCAGTATTGTGGGATCAACCCCTAGCTTTGGAAGGGATTACAATTAGTTCAATTTTTGCACAGCATTTGAATGACATGCATTTAAGGAGAAAAATATTTATTAAAGCACAAGTTTCCAAAAAGATCAGGAGAACATTAAAATATTGTATCAGTCTGTCAAAAAAATATAAACACAGGGCTATGGAAGGGAAAAAAAGGAGTCCAGAGGCCCAGGAAAAATAATAGATGTTTATGGCAAAATGATAATCTTGCAATATAGTAAGCAAAACTGTAACATTCCATGTGACTTGCTGGCATTGATGATAGATTATTGGAACTGGAAAACTTTGCAAACACTTATACTGAATCTTTATAGATAATAGATTGTGATAAATAATGGGTTAACTGAGTATGCAATGTGATAGTGAAGATCAGGAAAAAGAAGTTGATCACAATGACCAACTACTAAAAGTTGGCACTAGGCTGGCATATATAGTCACAGGCGAGGTGTTGGAAACTGGAGGTTGGCTGATGTGGTGCCACTATTTAAGAAAGGTGGTAAGAAAAAGCCAGAGAACTATAGACCAGTGAGCCTGACATTAGTGTTGGGCAAGATGTTGGAGGGAATCCTGAGGGACAGGATTTACATATATTTGGAACAGCGAGGACTGGTTAGAGATAGTCAACATGGGGTTGTGTGTGGGAATCATGTCTCATGAACTTTGGTTGAGTTTTTTGAAGAAGTAACGAAGAGGATTGATGAGGGCAGAGCAGTGGACGTGACCTATATGGACTTCAGTAAGGCATTTGACAAGGTTCCTCATGGTAGACTGGTCAGCAAGACTAGATCTCATGGACTACAGGGAAGATGAGCCACTTGGACACAGAACTGGCTCGAAGGTAGAAGACAGAAGGTGGTGGTCGAGGGTTGCTTTTCAAATTGGAGGCCTGTGACCAGTGGTGTGCCACAAGGATTGGTGCTGGGTCCACTGCTTTTCGTCATTTATATGAATGATTTGGATGTGAAATAGGAGGTACAGTTAGCAGGAGCAGATGACACCAAAAGTGACAGTGTGGTGCATAACGAAGAAGCCTACCTCAGAGTACAATGGGATCTTGATCAGATAGGCCCATGGGCCAGGAATGGCAGATGGAGTTTAATTTAGATAAATGTGAGGTGCTACATTTTGGAAAGGCAAATAAGAGCAGGACTTATACACGTAATGGTGAGTTCCTGGGGAGTGATGCTGAACAAAGAGACCTTGGAGTGCAGGTTCGTTAGTTCCTTGAAAGTGGAATTGCAGGTAGATAGGATAGTGAAGATGGTGTTTGGTATGCTTTCCTTTATTGGTCAGAGCATTGAGTATAGGAATTGGGAGGTCATGGTATGGCTGTACAGGACATTGGTTAGATTACTTTTAGAATATTGTGTGCAATTCTGGCCCCCCTCCTATCGGAAGCAAGTTGGGAAACTTGAAAGGGTTCAGAAAAGATGTTGCCAGGGTTGCAGGAATTGAGCTATAGGGAGAGGCTAAATAGACTGGGGCTGTTTTCCCTGGAGCATCGGAGGCTGAGAGGTGACCTTATAGAAGTTTATAAAATCATGAGGGTAAATAGACAAGCTTTTTTCCTTGGGTTGGGGGAGTCCAGAACTAGAGCGCATTGATTTAGGGTGAGTGGGGAAAGATTTAAAAGGAACCTAAGGGATAAACTTTTCATGCAGAGGGTGATGCATGTATGGAATGAGCTGCCAGAGGAAGTGGGAAGGCTGGCACAATTACAGCATTTAAAAGGCATTTGGATTGGTATCTGATTAGGAAGGGTTTGGAGGGATATAGGCCAAGTGCTGGCAAAAGGGACTAGACTAGTTTAGGATATCTGGTCAGCATGAATGAGTTGGACCAAAGGGTCTGATTCCATGCTGTACCTCTCTATGACTCTAGGCCAGAAAGGATAATGAGTGAATGAAAGCCATGATGGTAGGAAGGGCAGGAAAGACCACAAATAAGTACAAAATCATTCTGAATATGCAAGACGAGGGGCAAAATATCAATATGAATTGGCAAAATTAAGTAAAATTGTGGAATGTCAGGAAATGTAGTGCGATTTTGGAAAGTAATGTTGATTCTATCTCAATATTCTATCCAACCCATGGGCTCTAGGTTAAAGTGACAACATCAATAATTACATAAAGGGGTTGACTGAAAGTTCAAAGAGACCACAGGGATAGCAACACAAAAGGCATCATGAAGGATGGTGGGATTATCTTGTGACGCAAGCAGAGGCTACAACTCCCTCTCAAGATTACAAATTTGGAATCTTGCCATGCCAGATTGAAAGTTAAAGCACAATTAATGGCATAACTGACACCAAACATGAAGCAGGTGGAGTAGGTTAGTTTCTTCTTTAGGAAGTGGAGTAAGGCTCTTCAAATTGAAGGCTCAGTTAGCTGCAATTGGAATAAGAAATGTCTCAGTTAATTCAGTAATGTCACCACTTGACTTCAATTGTACTGCATTGACAGGGTATTCATTGGGTGTGCTCTGCTGGTGCAATGGTAGTGTTCCTACCTCTGAGCCAGAAGGCCTGAGTTCACTCACTCCAGTTTTGTGTCATAATATCTCTCCATAGATTGATTCGGAAAGATCAATCTAGATGTGTCCAATTAAACATAAGATGAAATGTCAGTGCCATTAAGGGAGGGATCTCTTTTTGTTTTAATTTAGTTGATTGGGTTACTTAAATGTGTATGTTTCTTTAAAATTTTTAATTAAGCTGAGAGGCTGTCTCATTTTATTTTTGATTTGGTTAATTGGGTTCACTGAAAGAGTACTTAGATGTGTGAATAAAGTGTCAGCCAGCATCGGGGAATGGATTTTTTAAGCTGGAATTTTAATCTCTGTGATAGGCAACAAACAATCTCAACTGAAGTATTCTTTGTATTCTTCACTTATGGGCTTAGACATCCTGTATTAATGAACTCAAAGAATGCAATATTGGGGTGAGGCAGTTCTGATTGTACGTGCTGGATGTTGTTGTCTGGGTTCCCAACAGGTCTCATCTGCCATATCTTTATTAGGTGGCTTTAATCTCCAAGGAACAGTCACTAACACTACTTTAAGGCATGAAGAACTCAGGAAGGCTTGACTGGTGTAGCACAAAAGCATCATTGCAGCATCTTGGGAATTTTGCAAAAACAAGCATGACCATTTTGTAGTTGAATACAAGTTGGTTATTGATGGAGTGGAAACCTTTGTACTGACAAAGACTGCAAGGAAACATGGGTTTCTTTAATTGCCCTTTGTAAATAACTATCTGGATCAAAGCAGGTTAGAAACACAAAGCCAAGTACATCCTCATTTTGCCTGGCCTTGTTCTTTCCAAAGTGAACTTTGCTCCTGAACATAACAAACATAGTATTGCTACTGGGAAGTTAATTGCAAGATTTTGGTAATATCTCCTGCAAATCCCTAGAGAAACAAAAGTGAAGTAACTAAGGACAGTGGTAACTTTGATAGTCTTTGGTAATATATGCCCAAAGGTCTATTTAACAATGGGTCATCTTTTAGAAAGTGTCAATGAACACAAGATGCAATACCCAGAGCCTTCTGATGCACTGGTGCTTCCACATGTCCAGAGACCTTTGGCCTGCTGTCTATATATCCTGTGCTGGTGTATTGCCTCTTGAGCTGAAGATCTGTGCTTAAACTTTCTGTGCTTGGGGCAGCGTGTGGATAAGAAGAAAACTGAGACTGATCCTACCATGGATGATGTTACTGTTACTGCTATTCTTGATCCTCATTTGAGGGTCATAGTAAAGCATCATAAACATCACACACTTTACTGATGCTTGTCTGATGGATAGTCCAGTTCTGCTGCATAAACTCTAAAGTAGTGAAAATAACACAGAAGGTACTGGGAATTATCTCTAAAGAAATGAAAGGATAAGCAATAAAATTAAGAATGCCACCATGTGAGGAAGGCCTTACATTCAGTCAAGGAAGCGATTGTGAGGCCTATGTGCTTGTAGGAACTTTTCCATGCCACTTTTGCAGCACCCACAATTCCCCCTGTCTCTCACTTTGCTCTTGTTAGTGGGTTATAAAAAGCTTGTGCATCCATAATTGAAGTCAGAAAACCAAATTAATACAGCTACCAAATGCCTTCAGTCATATTTAAATTGACAACCTGTCTCCCCCACAGGGTTTCTTGCATTCTGCCAAACACACCAAAGTGAAAGGTTGAAGGTGACCTCTCACAGCCAATGCATTATCAATTTCAGCTCCTTTAACCAGCTGTTCTCTCCCAAACCCACTCACTTCTTTAGATTAAAATTTCCCCATTGTCATGTATTGTCAAATTTTGCATTAAACTGTGGCTTTGAGGAAAACTATCAGTAAATCCAGATTAAAATGTACCCAGGAAAATTTGATAAAGATTTGTTTTGTCCCTGCCTTTGACCCGAGCAGATGTTCAGTAGAATTGGATTTAATCAGATATAATATACCAAGCAATCATTGTGTTTACAATAATTAATCAGGAGGAAATGTGAAAAAAACACTTTTCAAATCTATTTCAGATATTTAGTGCCAAAAACGCGAATGAGATGTTGGGTTCATTAATATTTGTCCTGAAGATGTTTGCCTTCAACCTTCTGTAAAGACGAGAACAATTGCATGTTGATATTGTCATCAGATATAACCAGGAAAATATCTCTTTGCTAAGGACTCTCATCTTTCCTCATGGAGTGAGGGAAAACTGTTGATGCTTAGTCCTGACCAGAATGTTTAAGAGGACTTAATTTTCATTTCTTCTTTCACTTCCTGCCTAGCTGTAGCCCACACTGATGGTTGCGCAGAGGCATGAAACTGCAACTGGAGACAATTGCAGATGGCTCCCAGAACTGGGAGAGTTCAGGGCTCAATGCGGTTGGAGGAGGATGGAATCTTATAAAGAGAGAGAGAATATCTAATGCTGTTGGATGGATGGGCACAACACATTCTCTGATTTTTAAAAAATCTTTAACTGGCCCAACATTCATTTGGTTAATTATAGATTATGGTTGATGACTATCAAAGTTAAAAAATTTTTTTCTGGTTATTCAAAATTGTATTTTGGTTTAATTACATCGGAACATAAGAATAAGGGCAGGAGTAGGCTATTCAACCCTTCGAGTCAGCTCCACTATTCAATAAGGTTGTGCCTGATCTAAATGTGGTTTCAGCTCCAGTTTCCTGTATATACTTTTAACTCCTGATTTTTGTGTCCATCAACAGTTATGTCACTTCCACACTCTATTCAGCCTCTGAGAGAAAAAGATTTCTCCTCATCTGTGTTTAAAAGGAAAACACCTTATTCTTAAATAAGTCCCAATGTCCCCTACTTTAAGCCTCTGCTACAAGAGGAAACATCCTACAGCCACCTACCACATCCAGTTTTGTTACTATAAATTGTGATTAGTTTCCGGAAGTAATATCAAAGAAGTCCATTAAATGGCTCCATAGTAGTTGAAAAGCATTCAGAACTAGATAGTTACTGGGGTCAATAGGCAGAAACAGCATGTGGAATTTTATTGGATAATGGAGCACAGTTCTGTAAAATGAAGACATACAGACATGATGTGTCAAATGGCCTCCTTGTTCATCCTAATAATTCTGAGAAGAAATGGGATTGATAATTTGGCATTTACTTTAAATAATCATCTTTGCTTTTTTTTGTTGTCTGCTGAATGAAAAATGAATGAAGTATCCAAATCAGGTTGACATTTTGACTTCCCAACTGTATTCGTGATGAGTGTTGTCAGTTTTCAGGCAGGGAATTAGAATGCTATTCTTCCTCACAAGAAAATCTAATGCTTTATCCAATGTACATTGCTGCAAGTGTAGGTTTTGCGACTGGTACAATTGAGCAGTTTTGGAACATGATCCATTTACATTACTTTTATGCATGAATTAACCACAGTTTTACCATCAGAGGCAGAACTCTTAAAGCGGAAGCTGCTGTTACCATGGAGATCAATAAAATCACAGAGAAGTTGAATGACTAAGATTAAAAATAACTGTTTCTTCTCTTAGTCTTGCACTTTACTGATTACAGATTTTACTGAAGTAAAGTTATTGCATTTGAATTAATGACAATTCAATCAATGTTCTGTGGGAACAGTGTTTTAAAAATTCTGCGCCCGACTGCCATTCTTCCTGATTATACTGAAGGCAATGAGAAAAGAAAGAAAGATTTGCATTTACGTAATGCTTTTCATGACCACTGGACATCCCAAAGTGCTTTACTGCCAATTCTGTGCTTTTTAGGACTGTTGTCATGATTATAATGTAGAAAATGAATTTTACCAAGAATCGGGTGTGTGTTAATTTTGGGGGAGTTTCTTGGAGGGCTTCTGTCCAGGAGCACTAGTGAGTTATCTCATGCAATTCCCCACTATTCACCTCATTACATATGCACCATGCCTCTATGCTGTTCTATCTTGCATTCAGCAATGACGGAAATTCCACTATCAGGACCTTCCATGATTTGTACCACTAGTGCCATACTTCTTCCCAGCTGATCACCACGTCAAAGGCTGTTAGCCAGGAACTGCCCTTCACAGACTCTAGCTGCACAATTCTAATGGCTGAGAAAGGGAAAAAAAATTCTATTCTGAAAAAGGATCACTGGACTCGAAACATGAAACTCGGCTTTCTCTCCACAAAGGATGCCAGACCTGCTGATGACTTCCAGAGATGTTTGGGCCCTTCAACTCCACTCTGCCTCTAAAATGCACATTGTGGGAATTCAAGTCAAGAAAAGTGAAACTGCATCTGGCCAGGACACAGTCAGTTATTTTGCCCTCTGGTCATTAATGCCTCCCTGAGGTCAAAGGCTAAAGAACTCTAAGGTCAACACAGGGCAAGCTCCCTCCACCCCAGCTGTGCACTCCAGAAATTACTGAGACATAGTGGGCAGGAAAAGCACAAAGAATTTTGTTAGTCCACATTTGGAGTATTGTGTGCATTTCTAGTTGCCATATTTTGGGAAGGATGTGGAGACTTTGGAGAGAGTGAAAAAAAGGTTTGCCAGGATGTTGCCTGGATTGAAGTGTATTAGCTATAAGGAGAGGTTGGTCAAGCTTGGATTGTGTTTTGCTAGAGTGTCAAAGGTTGAGGGGGGACCCAATATAAGTATACAAAATTATGAGAACTATGGATAGGTGACTAGTTAGAGGCTTTTTCTTTCCCAAATACTATGGGACATAGGTTTAAGATGAAATGGGAAAAGTTTACAGGAGATGTGTGAGGAAAGTCTTTTTTTATCTAGATGGTGAGAGGTGCCGGGAACACATTTCCAGGGAGGTGATAGAAGCAGGTGGGATAGCAACATTTAAGAGGCAATTTGATATGCACGTGAACAGGCAGAAATTAGAGAATACATCCTATTTGCAGGCAGGTGGGATTATTTTAGAATGACATCATGGTCAGCACACACATGGTAGGCTGCAGGGTCTATTCTTGTGCTGTACTTCTCTATGTTCTAAAATCTTATGAGGGCTAGGTATGCCTACATACGGATACATACTGATTGTTAATACATCATCATGTTTTAAAATATACGTTAAGTTTAAATTATCAACTTATGAGCAATGGTCATTGTAGCTGTAGTTACCAGAATTAAGATGGAGAGGCTAGCTGTCCTTACTGCCATGTAATGTGCTAACCCTGTCTAAGCATTAGTTATCCTTTCCATAGTGACTGTATTAGAATGAACTTGGCTATAATTGGATGAAAGGAGCAAGAGATGTTATGAAGACTTCCCTCAGTTTGTAACCTTAATTTTTATTAAACAGGAAAAGCATGAAAAGACCAAATCAGGAAGCTGCATTTGCATTGTGGATTAGAATAGAACGCTGTCCTCAGCAACATCAAACCATTTATAGTCAGTGAAAGATTACTTCACATCAGTTAAACTTCATCAGTTCCATTGAATGAGGTTCCCAAAGAAGCACTGCCTGGGTGACTTTTGTGGACATTGCTGTGCTATAGCATATTGAAGGTGCTGTTCCTTCTGGAGAACATCTCATGTTCTTACTCAGTACAAGACTGTTAATCTCAAGGATGCTCATCATTTAGTCTTGCTGTATCCTCCAGTTCTTGAAGCAAAGCATCCAAGGATTAACTGGCATGATGTGTCTCAATCATACTGCAACAAAGTCCAAGAAATTGTCATAGAGTCACAGAGAGGTACAGCACGGAAGCAGACCCTTTGGTTCAACTTGTCCATGCCAACCACATATCCTAAACTAATCTAGTCCTATTCACCAGCACTTGGCCCATATCCCTCTAAACTCTTCCTATTCATATACTGATCCAGATGCCTTTTAAATGTTGTAATTGTATCAGTCTCCCACATTTCCTCTGGCAGTTCATTCTATAACGCATCATCCTGTGTGAGAAAAAGTTGCCCCTTAGATCCCTTTTAAATTTTTCCCTTCTCACCCTAAACCTATGCCCTCTAGTTTTTGACTTCCCCACCCCAGGGAAAAGACCTTGTCTATTTACCGTATCAAACCCCTCACGATTTTATAAAACCTTTATAAGGTCACCCCTCAGACTCCGATACTCCAGAGAAAACAGCCCCATTCGATTCAGCCTCTCCCTATAGTTCAAATCCTCTAACCCTGGCAACATCCTTGTAAATGTGTTCTGAACCCTTTCAAGTTTCACAACATCTTCCCTTGAGCAGGGAAACCAGAGTTGCACACAACATGCCTAACCAATGTCCAGTACAGTTGCAACATGACTTCCTAACTCCTATACTCAACGCTCTGGCCAATAAAGTCAAGCATACCAAACACTTTCTTCACTATCTTATCTACCTGCATCTCCACTTTCAAGCAACTATGAACCTGCGCTCCAAGGTCTCTTTGTTCAGCAAAGGTCCCCAAGCCATGACCAATATGGGAACTTGATGTGGATCTATGACCCTCAATGATCCTGCTGGAAGGACCTGTTACATTAATGAAATCTTGGCATCATTACATGGTGTTTTGATTGCTGCCTCTGATGACAGTATCACACCATTGTTCCTGTCTTATCTGCACAACTTTCCATGGAACGTGAGTGACTGTGACTCTCCTGCAATTTTACTGCATCATGAGGGCACCTTTGAATGAATGCTCCACATTAGGAGACTGTACCACATCTGCTGGAGTTTGATGTTAGTCCTGGGCTTCCAAATGCATGTGGCAGCTCTTAATGCAATGGATACAGGGATGACAGTAGCTTCTGTACCTGGACCACTGGAGACATGTGGTCAATATTAGAAAGAAAGCAGCTGGCCAATGAAGTGATCATTCAGCAGTCAAAGCACACACAAATTACATTTGAACAGTGTCCTCAGAAAGTTGGGACACAGAGGTATCAACCACACTGTTATGCATTTTAAGTCATGTGTAGGTCAAACCAGGTAAGGACTGTGGAATTCCTTCCCTAAATGGGATCAGTGAGCTTGATGGAGCTTTACAATAATAGACAATGATTACAATGTCACCATTAGACCAGTTTTTTTAATTGCAGATTTTATTGAGTCCAAATTTCACTGTCTGCCATGGTGGGATTCTATAAAAAGTAGCCTGGATTATTGGTCCTGTGACATTACCACTACATCACCACCTCCTCTGAACTAATCCTCAAAATGGTTGTCTGGCCCTACACTACCAACCTTGGCCCACTCCCTGGATTGTAATGGTATGGATCCATTGACTCTGGTCAGGCAAAGCATCAAACCAATCAATAAGTTGGTTTTTGATCTGTGGGGAAATCAATTGTTATGGGGAAAGGGCAGGAAAGTGGACGTGAGGAGTGTCAGATCACCCATAATCCTACTAAATGACGGAGCTGGCTAGAGGGTTGATAACACCTACTCTTAATTTGATTTGATTTAATTTGATTTGATTTATTATTGTTACATGTACTGAGATACAGTGAAAGTATTGTATTATGCACTAACCAGACAAATCATAACTTACATGAGTATATCAGAGTAATAGAATATAATGCAGAATATAGTGTTGCAGCTACAGAGAAGATGCAGACAAAGATCAACTCTAATATATGAAAGGTCAGCTCATATGTCTGATAACAGCAGGGAAGAAACTGTTCTTAAATCTGTTGGTACATGTTTTCAAACGCTTGTATCTTCTGCCCAAAGGAAGAGTGTGGAAGAGCGTATTATTAGGACCGGAGGGGTCTTTGATGATATTGGTTGCTTTCCTGATGCAGTGGGAAGTGTAGATGGAGTCAATGGAAGGAAGGTTTGTTTTCATGATGGACTGGACTGTGTTCACAGTTCTCATTTATTTCTTGCAGTCTTGGGCAGGGCATTTGTTTTGTGATGCATCTGGATAGGATGCTTTTCATAATGCTTTTTATAAAAATTAGTGAGAATCATCGTAGATATCCCAAATTTCCTTAGCCTTCTGAGGAAGTAGAGGCATTGGTGTGCTTTCTTGACTGTAGCATTGACGTGGATAGACCAAGATAGATCGTTGGTGATATTTACTCCTCGGAACTTGAAGTTCGCAACCACTTCCACCTCACTACCATTGATACAGACAGTGACATTGCAATCTCTTATGGCCTTATGGTCTTATGGTCAAACAAGTCCAATTCCCTTATGTGATATTAGTGATGCCCCTGACTTGTCATGCTGTACCCACTGTTAGTTCCAGTCAGCTTGACTGAAGACTATTCCCATTAGGCTTTGACACATAACTACTTGATTGAAACACAAGCAAAGTGATATCCACATAAGCTGCTGGCACATACTGTAGGTGTGACACTGATGTAGCATGGTGCCACACATCAATACATCCATTCCCATGGCTGATCATAGATGGAAACATGACAGGCTTCCTAGTGTTGCGATTGTCCTAAAAGGCAGAAGTACTGTATGTCTGTAAATTCCATTTGAGTTAATAATGCGCAAAAAGGCAGTGTAAGGCAGAGATTTTCTTTTTTGTTAATTCACTCATGAGAAGTGGGCATTGCTGGCTGGCTAGCACTTATTGCTTGTCCCTAGTTGCACTTGAAAAGGTGGTGGGGTACAAATGTTCAGATATTGAAATCGTGTATAGTATTCTCAGTGAGCTATTATGAAATGGTGAGGCTAACGTGTTTGATGCCACCCACCATGGACAAAGGATACAAATGATTACTGCCCATGGCCAAGGTGGAGGCCACAAAGAGCAAGCAGCAAACAGGAGCCCCTAGCCACCTGCCCTGACGTTCATGTCAGGAATTGTCACCATTTTGTTTCTCTGCACCACACAGAAGAATACAAGTTGTTCCAGATTGCAAACAGGTTCAATTCTTGAGTCTGTTTGTAAGCTGATTTGTATGCAAGTTGGAACACAATACAGAACAATATAAAGGAGCTGTTTGTAATTGCAAGAAATGTTTGGATGCCAGGTCTTTAAAATTACACCATTCTATGAGATTATGTTTGTAAGCATTAGCATTCGTAGGTCAAATATTCTTAAATTTGGGACCTCCTGTAGCTAACTGCATATAAATGATGCAAAGACAGAAAATAATGAGATAAATGCATGCGTTTAGCCTCTTGCTACTTAGTAGTGAAATTCTTATCTTGCCATTAAAACTTCAGGCTTCAAATTGGAATTTTTGTTCTCAGCATTTTTCCATTCTCACTATATTTTACTAACTGACTCATCATTGCTCACATCAGGAGGCAAAAAGATTTTACCCCTTATAATAACCAGATACTTTCAGATTTGGTCTCAGAACATGCAAATTGTGCTTTAAAATGGCTGGGTTCAAATATATTCTTAACAAAATGAAGAATTAATACTAATTACTGTAGTCTATTTTTGAACAGCTAGATTTTAAAATATTTACAAATTACCTTATGATCATGCAGAAAAGCTAATTGCTACTTGAATTCAAGGAAGTTGTTTCGGACTCACAGCAACTTTTGCCTGGTCTCTCATAATTTGTTCAATAAACAAATGAGGAGATGCTCTCTGTAGCCTGCAAAACACATGATTGTTAACTAAAGTTAATCTCTTGTGCGATTAATTCTGCACCTAAAATTAACATTAGTTAGATACCTTAGATGGAAACCTATAAAGTTCACTATTTATGATATGTTTGTACTAAAATTTAGTTGATGTTACAGATAACACTTAGGACAGTGTGTATGAAAAAAAGTTAAATTAATTCGTTAACATGATCTCGGAAATAATGCAGGTTTGGATTTACACAAAATATTTATACAGCTGTACTTTTCAGCCTGACGCTCTATTATACTGATTTCTCTATAGAATTCAGTTGTTACATCATATACCCAGTTAAGAACCATAAAACATTTAAGAAATGCTGGAACACTTTAATAACACATGCTTTTAAAGTCCAATAGGTATTCTGTTACATTATCACTGTTGGAATTTCTTTTATTAGAAAATAAGTCGGAAGGTTTTATTGAATGCAAAGCTTAAGTTTGATGCTTGAAATTGGCAAAGGAGCCATAGTCTATAAAGACCCTAAGCACGTCTCTCCCTTACAAAGAGAAAATTGGTTATGTTTAACTTGAGGGTAACTGCTCCAGATGTGTAGGTTAAGATGAGGAGACAGGCCTCCATGAACTATTGTAACAGTATTCTATTGATTTATTGTTATCACATGTAATAAGATACAGTGAAAAGTGTTGTTTTGTTTGATAGACAATACAAAGTGCATCAGGGTAGCAGAAAAGATTGTAGATTCCACAGTGTTAGAGTCACAGAGAAGGTACAGAGAGAGAGATTGGAATTAACATTTGATAAGTCCATTCAAAAGTCTGATAACAGTGTGGAAAAAGCTGTTCTTGAATCTTTTCATATGTGTATTCATTTTTTTAAAATCTGCCCGATGGAAGAGCATTGAAGAGAGTATAGCTGGGGTGAAAGGGGTCTTTGATTATGTTGGTTGGTTTCCTGAGACAGCAGGAAGTACAGATGAAGTGGCTTTATTCTGCACCACACTTGGGCAAAGAACTTGCAAAGTTGGAGAACATAGTAATAGAAGAAGCTTTAAGAATAAAGAAGAAATGATAAAAGTTTTTCATTTCACTAGCTCAGACAAATCTCCCAAATGATGCTTACTTTGCATTTGAAAATGTCAGTAGATTTATATGTGTCATACTCAGTAAGATACCATCCTTCAGTACATTTTATACTCACTGTAATTTTACACCTAAGTTAATTACATAGAATTAAAAAAATCAGCTCTAAATATCTCTCACCAATAATAAACTTGACTCCTGTTAGAAAGGAAGTTGTGATAATGAAAACAGATACTTCTCTGGGAAGAATGCATAAAATTGCAAGCTGGCCTATGGATCCTGTGATTATATTTTTGTGCTTTAATGTTCCAAAAATGAATCAGCACATTTCTTTTCCTTTGGGACTATTAATATATTAGGCAGTATTCACGTAATAGGCAGTCATTTTCTATGGACAGCTAATTTTAAGTTGAAAAAAATGGTTCAGTGCAGCTGTATCAGAAGGGTGTGAAAATATTTGAGGGTTTAACGTATTCATGATCATGTTGTGGTCGTGACCCGTTGACATGTCATTCTGTCTAGAATATTAACGTATGTTGGTGCAGGCTTTTCAGTCATCTCACTTGTCAGCTTCGGCTTGAAATAGCAGTGATCAGACAACCTGCAGCTGCACTATTTTATGAATTTTGACCTCTTAGAAAGCTATTACATGATTCACCTGTCACACTGGTTAGCTATTCTCTCCCGCCCTTCCTCCTCTCTGCACGTAGGCTGTGTGAGAAGGAACAAGAGAGACCTAAATGCAACTTAATCTGTTGAATGTCTGAATCTTTGTCCTATTGTATAAGGGGAAGATTAAATAATGTCATTTTAATTTTTCGGCTTTTCTTTTGACACTATCTCAGGTCAAAAACAGATCTGCACACCACTATTATAATGGTATTCTCAAATTTCCTGGTCTTTGCATTTGTACCAGTTTTTGTCACTAGGTTCTTATAAAGCACAACAGCCTACTTTGTACAGAATTTTCATTTTACATAAATTATACTGTTAGTGTTTCTTCATTAACAATAGCTTTGTCTTATCTGGAAATTTGTAAGTCTGATTTCCCAGCATCTAGTTTTGGAGCATATTTCACAAATTAGAGTCCCTGATGTGCAAGATTTGCTCTTGTAATATATTTACAATTGATTGTACATGCTGAAACATCTATGCACATATAGTATTTGAATGTATTTACAATATTCAATGACATCAATAAAGAAATAATGATTATACTATTAGGAGTAAAAGTAACTCTCATAGTGAAGCTTTTGTTATTCTACATACCAACCCAATAGAGTTAAAATTACAATATTCAATCTTTGAATAATTAGCTGTTGCAACTGACACCTTTAGTAAATCTAATAAATTTCACATTCTGTGGGATTACAAAAATTACTTCTTCTGACCTGCAATTTACATGTCTTGGAAATGTGTTTGGATATATATGCCGGTATATATGTCTGAAAGTGTGTCAGTTTATTGTAGTAATAGATACAGCAAACAAGAGCATGCAAATATGAAACCAGTTCTGATCTATAGGCATGTTGTGATTATTGATATGACATTGTCTCCTTGCTGAGACAAAACCAAATCAAATTTGAAATACGCAGCAACCAATGCCACCAGGAATATGAGCCATTGGGAATTATATATTATTGGTAGATTAACTAGATATCCATCTCTTACTGTTTGCGTAATATTGTTGATTTAGAATGGTCTAAATAACAACTTCACTATATTTTGCTTTTTAAAACTTATTCATTTGTGGTATGTAGGTATTGTTGGAAAGACATTATTTATTGGTCATCATTATTTGACTTGAGAAGCAAGTGCCTTCTTGAATGGCTGCAGTTTGTGTCGTGAAGGTATCGCTGTTAAGTAAGAAGTTCCAGAACCTTGAACCAACAAAGATGACGAAATTGGGATTTTTTGTTTTTTATTCTGCTTGTTTATGATATAGATCAAAACGTCCTTATTTTTGGTGGTAGAGATATGGGTTTGTCAGTTGTTGATGAAGCTTTTGTCTATTATTGCAGTTTATCTTGTAGATGGTACACAATACAACTATGAGACAACATTTTGGAATGGGTGAATGGGTGACTGGTGAGTCAATTGCTGATCAAGTGGGTTACTTTGCCATGGTATAGTGAGTGTAATTGGAGATGTAATAATTTGTGTGAATCAGTTGAGGTAGTATAGCATGTTAAAGTGCTGAAAAATGTAAAATTTGACATATGGAATATCAGCTGTGGTTCAGTTAGAAACACTCTTCTTTGAGTCACAAGATTGTGGGTTCAATCCCACTTCCTGGATTGAAAACAAAAATCAAAGCTCACAATTCAGTGCAGTACTGAGGGAATGCAGAATTGTTCGAGTTGCTGCCTTTTGGCTGAGACATTAAACCAAGGCCCTCTCAGTTTGCTCAGGTAACTGGAAAAGATCCCATAGCACTAACACAAACAAGAGCAGGGAGTAATCCCCAATGTCCTAGTCAATACTTATCCCTCAATCAACTCAATGAAAACAGATTATCTGGTTATTGTCACATTGCTTTTTGTGGGATTTGCTTTTGTGCAGCTTGGCTGCCGGGTTTACTGTGACATACTACAGAAACACTATTACATTCATAGCTGCATTTCAAATATTTCTTCTTGGCTGTAAGGTGTTTTGAGACAACCAACTAATTTAAAAATGCCAGGTAAATGTAACATTTTTCTTTATTTTACTCTCGTTCCAGAGACAACTTGGCATATCTTAGACAAAAGGTAACAATTTGCAAATATAAGTAGATTACCACTGTTCATCAATATATACACTTTACTGAAATAGATTAAAGTGGACAACATATGCAATATTTGGGAGGAAAAAAGCAGCATTTGCCTCAATAACAAAGTAAAGGATCAAACAGATCCATTGCAGGAGAGGTTAGTAACATGCTCTCATTGTCTTATGTCATACTATATCTCTGGAACGAAAAGCGTCCATGCTTTCCTATGGTTTACTCAAATACCTACACTACCTTCAACAACAATTTTCCTACCCCAGGCCCAAATTTGCCTGGGTTAGTTTCTGGTTGGGGCAAAAAAAAGAAATATGATAGTCAAAAACTTTAACTCATCTCTCAAAAGTGATTAGACAGACTCTACAGGAAATATGTTGTATGGTTATCTCACCTGGCACATATTTGAAGACTGGTTGTTGCAATTGATTTCCTCCTGCTAACAGTATTAGCAGAATTAACTCAGCAGATGGCGTCAGTCACAGAGGAGCTACAAAACCATACGGTAATATTTTTTTCTTCCACAATCTCTTTCATCATTCCGAACTGAGTCAGCCTCACATTTGTTGAAAATTTCTCCTTTGATTCTCTATCTATCTTAAAACAGCCATCTTTGACTATGTATTTTGCTCACCAATCCTAATACATTCTTTTTGGTTTTGCAGGTGTGTTTAAAAGCATACATGAAGGAGATTACTTCTAAACAACTTCTCCAGCCTTGAAAACTGAATCTATATTTGTGGAATGTCAAGTTCCTCCATTATGGTTTAAAAACTCACAGATTTTTGAAACAATAAGCTTTTTTATATTTGCTCATGAAATTTCAACTTGCATGTTAGTCAAATATATGTCCCAACCAATGTTCCCTCAAAGTTGTGTGGCAGTGATTATGCACAGCTGATCCCATGTTCTGTGCACAGTGACCAGCATCAGCACAATGATTGTGCCATTCACCAGTTGCTGCCGTGCACCAGCCCTGTGCAACTGGCAAGAAATTTAGGGAGAATGCTGGTTCCAACCTTTGCTATCTGCAAAGTGATTAAAAAGTGAAGGATGATCAAGATCTTTTACTTTCTGGTTTGCTATCTATGAGAATTTTCAGATGCTTAGTCTATTTGATAAATTAACTGTTGGTGGACACCAAGATCCCCTCCACCTGACACTGGAACTAAATGAACATCTAGAAATGTGAAATTCTTACCACAGTGATGACTAGGTTTTTGTGTGTAGGTTTCTTTGAACTTAGCAGATCATACCATTACCGTAAAATATGGGTCAATACTTAGTATCTATACCCCAAATTCAGTGCTCCATTATCACTTGGATCAGTGTTGTAAAAATTCTTCTTTTTCAGATTGGCATCCTTTCTGATAACAAATTTAACTTAGGAGTTTTAACCCTTAGTTTGTTAATAATAACATTGTCATCTCCACATATACTCATCAATTACTGGAAGCAGTTTAAGGTGTAAACTGGATGTTTGATATTCCTGTTTCATACACTGGCCCTTGACTGTGCCATGTCATGAAACAAAGTGGTAAGTTAAAAGGGTTATGTAAATGTAAGTTGTTTCTATTGCTTCCATTTAGGAAATGTATCATTTTCTCTTGAATGCGTTCCGTTATATTCAGTATTTGCATTGTATTTGTATTCATTTATAACAGAATAAGCAAGTAAAAATATCATCAATTTAGAAACAGGTTATCAATAAAATTGAAGAAAACATCCTGAAAACAGCAACACTCCAGGTCTTTTGACACAATCCACAAAGAACAATTTTACAAAAGAAGTAGATGCATAACACAGTCTATTTCAACATTACATTGGGAGAAACATGTGACTTGTCTTTGTTGTGATTACATAACTGTCAAACATTTGCTCACAACCCCAATGTATAAGTAGTAAATGCAATTATCTAGCTTTTAAACTGGTGATCTCAGCTTTCTTCTGATGCTGGTTGAAATCATTGCATTCTTAAAAATATTTATTTTTAATTGAACATATTAGAAATATGTTTCAAAATGACACCTTTATAATGTTCTCTTAGCAGAAGAGTGAACATTTGGATAATATGTGTTTCTGTTAAACCTCCAACAGGTTGTAACTTGCTAGTGCCCGTATAAGTCTTTTACTTCAATATGTGACTTTAGTGTGCTTTCCCCAGGTATTGTTATAGGTTTTGAAATGTTACCTCTTGTGTGGGAGTCATCCTTCAGGCTGGAGCATGCCACAGCATTTGTAACATTAAATGATCTTTATGCTATATGTGATCCCTAAAACATTGTTCACATTTTCTTCAAAAACATATACTGGAACCTTTGAGTTATTTTCTAACATTTTATTTATTCATTATTAAAATATCAGCCTATAGGTGACAAGTATAAAATAATATATCATACTATTTTATAAGAAACAATTTGAAAAGTGAAACCCAATGTATCTCACTTTTTCATTCACACCATATATATGTTGAGATGGGGAGGAATATTTTGGAAGATCAAAGAATTTGCTAGGGCTGGAAATACGAATGTCTATTATAACTAATTAAACTTTGCTATAATTCCTTTGCCCTGGTAACTGGTAAATCAACTGCTTAGCTGGTAGTTGACGGGAAATGTCAGTTATATGACACCACACACATCCTTGGATATAAGCCCAGGTAACAGGAGGGATTAAGATTGACCATTGATTTAGTCATCATAGCTGAAAAGGCAATGAAGTTACCATGATGGGGGAGGGGATTAGCCACTCAGGCTAGTGTGTGAGGCCATTAGAGCTGTAAGGAGAGATTGGCACTGCAGTGGCCAGGGAGATCAATGGAAAGAGTGATGACATGATCAGAAGAATGAAGGCTAATGTATCATTAAGGGGAAGGTGAAATGTTCCTCCTTTTTTTGGCTTACAACGAATGCTAGAAAACCCATTTCCTATGCAGGGCTGGCAGCTCTGGCCTCCTTTTCTCAGTCAAATTTCCCTGTCTCTATAAAAAAATAAATGGGGTAGCCTGGGAGCTGTGGGATATTTTGATGGAAAGTTCCACCTCTCCATTGTGAAACTCTCATATCACCATTTGTGCCACTGTCAAATGCTGGTGTGCAAATATGTGTCTTATTGAAGATGTGTTCTCCGTACTGAAGTCCTTATATCACTCCCAGCCACCCTCCATTGTTGGATGTGAGGGGTCACATTCCGGAATCAATAAGTTAGTTTTCTGCATTTAGAAAATTGACTTCTTTTGGTTATCTAAATTACAATTTTGACAAATATCATATTTTAGTTCTCAATGGTCCTTTTCATCTGAGGAGAAAAACAAACAGACTTTGATCTGCCAATTTTGTTTTGCTTCATTGAGTTTTATTTATACTTTCCATGCTGCATTTGAAGTATTTGCTATGGCTAAGGCCTTACCATAATGTGGAATTATGAGTTTTTTTAACTTAATTACATAACTATTGTAAATCTTATCTATAAGTCACATCTTCATACAAGATTCATAGTCTTAAATATAAGGAAGTGATTTATAATACAGTACAATTTGCAATGCAGAATTAATGGTACTTCTGCTAAAGCCTTACTTGAATTGAATTGAAGTGGTTCTTTATTCATAGATCCCACACAGATCTGAAGTTGTATTCATTACAGAAAGGCACGGAAATGTAGCTACTCAGTTACTGTGGCTATATTGAGCTTTACAGCTGTTTTTTAATGCAGTAAAAGGGAGTAGAACACTGATTAAAACAGGAGACATAGGCAAGTACTCTATAATCAGCTCAAAGTTCTCCAATCCAGCATGAAATGTTCTGGAACATGCATTTTAGTGAATGCTAGACCGGTTAAAGGCAAGCACAAGCCGTATGGTTTCAGAATACAAACCCATGGCCTGCTGCATCTGTCTGTTAAGATCGACCTGAGTCTGAATGCATACAGTTACTTTGTTTGTACTAATTTACCTGTTGGGTGGAACAATGGTGTTTTACATTGGAACATTACCAGCACAGAGATTAGTGCCATCCAATTCTCAATCCAGCTGAGAGGAAATGCCAAGGGAAAACTAAGTACTTTCCTATGAATGTGAGTAAAAATCAGAGTTCAGCCTTCATTAAGGAATTAGAGAATACTTTCCACTGGCTGCATTCAAATAGGGTACAAAGAAAAGTGGCTGTAACTATAGGAGACCAACCATCTCAACCTCAGGGTATAATCACGAGAGTCTCTCAGCATAGTGTTATAGCCTCAATCATTTTCAACTGTTTTATCAATGACCTACCCTTCATCATTAGGTCAGGAGTTGAATGTTTGCTGATGATTGTGGTGTCCAGTCCCATTTAGAACTACCTAGATAATGAAGCAGTCCTTGATGACATGCAGCAAGAACTGAACAACATTCAGGCTTTGGCTGATTAGTAGGATGTAATATTTGTTGCAAGCAAGTTCCAGGTAATACCCATCTTCCACAAGAGAGAATCTCACCATCTCTTCCTGATATTCAATGACATTATCATTATTGAAACCCCCAACATCAACATTCTGGGGATTACCATTGATCAGAAATGTAACTAGACTAGCCACATGAACTTAAGAATAGGTCAGAGCCTGAGAATTCTGGGTGAATAACTCACTTCCTGAATCCCCAAAGTTTATGCTTTTTCTAAAAATCACAAGTCAAGATTGCAATGGAGTATTCTCCACTAGCTTGGATGAGTGCAGCCCCATTAATAAAACAAAATAATACAGCCTGTTTGATTAGCACTCAATCCATCAACTTAAGCACTCAATCCCTCCATCACTGTATAATGCTTTGTAAGTCTCTAACAGCACATTTCAAGCCTGTAGTCTCTACTACCTCGAACAATATGGTCATTAGGTGCATGTGAACACTATGGCCTCAAATATCAATGCAAGTCACAGACCATCCAGTTTTGGAAACCAAACCATTACTCTATTGTCACTGGATCAAAGTTTGGAATCCTTCCTACTCCACAAGGACAGCAATGGTTCAAGGAAGTATCTTCTTGGGAGGACTTAGAAAAATAATGTTGGCCAACTCTCGTCAATAAATAGAAACAAAATGTTATACTCAACTAGGAAATTAAGATGATGGAACCAAATTTAATTATTTAAAAAGTTATTGTATAAAATCCAAGCATATTCTAAATTATAAACATACAATTCCTTTCTAAACCTACTATACTCTAAAACTACGACATGCATTTAAGATGGGAGAGGGAAATCTTAAAGGAGATATGAAGGGCAAGTTTCTTACCCAAAGAGTGGTGGAAGTCTGGAAAACACTGCCGGGGTGGTGGTGGAGGCACATATGATAGGAACGTTTAATAAATTTTTAGATAAATACATGAATATGCAAGGAATGGACCAAGGGCTCTTCTGAATGAATTAATTTAATATGGCATCATGTTTGGCACAACATCGTACGTGTTCCATTTCTGTTCTGAGCTCTATGTTCTACTCAAATTATTTTTTGTCAAAAAAGTGTGGTGCTGGAAAAGAACAGCAGGTCAGGCAGCATCCGGGGAGCAGGAGTGTTGATGTTTTGGGCATAAGCCCTTCATCAGGAATGAGGAATCATCTCTGATGAAAATCTAATGCCCGAAACGTCGACTCTCCTGCTCCTTGGATGCTGCCTGACCTGCTGTGCTTTTTCAGTGCTACACTTTTTGACATTGATCTCCATCATCTGCAGTCCTCACTTTTTAATTATTTAATGCCAGCAAATGCTGACTCTGATGAGGTTTTGGAAGAAAGGATTGATAAATAAGGCATATAACATTACTTTCCAGGTATAAGTACTAAGAATGAATTTCTTTATTTTAGATCTACTGGTAAATTAATCCTTGCAACATTTTGTAAATCTGAACAATTGAGGAAATTAGTCAAGGTTATGTAATTTTGACTAAACAGCTATTAAATCTTAGTTAATCATTCAGTGTCATTGATAAGTCTCCTACCTTAGTAATTTACATAATTAGGGCAAACGTTTCATTAATATTTCGTAAAGGAGCCCATGTTGCAACATCAACTGAAACTATAACTAATTATATAATAATCTTATATTCTAATGGAATCTTTTCTCAAAGGTGTAATAGAGAAATATCTAGGCACTGAAAATATAAAGAAGAAAAAATAGTTTGGATTTCAAAAGGGAAGGATACTAGCATGATTAATTATTTGAAAAAGTAGCAGGAAAGTAGATCTAAAAGTGATGTAATAGATGGATTGTATTTGAGATTTCAACAAGTCTACAAAAAGATGCCATGGGCTGAATTAATAGACTGGATTCTGCTTTATGTAGGCAACATAAATTAGTATATACATTATATTTAAACAAAAGGGTCACAGACATATTTAATCTCTGCTACATCACTATGGCAACACCCCAACCAATCAGAACATACCTGCCTCGCCTGAAAATTAAGATTGACAGTTAACTGTTCTTGCTGCACATTGATGTCAATGATGGCTTGACCAATCAGCACCCTCTCCTCCTGCTGTATAAAATGTTAACCCTCTGTTCAAGCCTATTTCTTGAGTCCTAGTTCTGATAAGTGTGAATGGAAAGCTTCAACTTTTTATCTCCTTTTAGCAATGAGCTTAAGGAGAAAGCAAAAGGATAATTAGGAAAGCAAAGACGAATTATGTTGATAAATTAGTCAGAGCATAAAACAAAAAAAATATTTTATAGGTATATCAAATAGAAGCAAAATAGTGATGTAAATAGGACTATTCATGGCCAGACAAGACAATATGTACGTAGAAATAGATATTGGCATAAATACTAAACAATTATCTGTTTCAGTCTTTACCAATAACTCAAAATAGGTGGATGTGACACTGCGCGATGAGATGTACACATTACACCCATGTATTTTTAAAGAATCGGGGGAGGAGACTCCAGAAATGTTATAGTTCTTTAGAGAAAGCTGTAGTTCCAGAAAACTGGAGGGAAACTATATGCAGCATTTAAGAAGTGGGCAGAACATGCCCAGGGAATTATAAACCAATCAAATTATTGTTGATTGTCGGAAAACTAACAGAGCCCTTAGTAAATGAGAAAATAGAAGAACCCCCAGAAACAAGAGATAGAATCATGAATCGTCCATTCGGATTTTAAAAAGGAAAATCTTGCTTCACCAACCTCATAATTTCTTTGAGGTGGTTTCAGAGAGAAGAAACAGTGATAATATATTAATCTAAATTTTAAGAAGTTATTCAATAAGATATCCATAATGGACTATGAATAATGTCAGAGAATGTGGAATCAGGATTAAGTGGCAGAATGTGATATTTTGGTCAATGTGCCCTGCGGTGAATAATAACTTGAAAGGTGCACATTTTGTTGGGGTAAAGGAAGAAATGAAGAGTACAAATACATTAATCACTTGAAGTTGTGTGATAGGTTAGCAAGGACATACCAAGTTAAATCCAGCTTTATTTCCTGAGGGATGGAATTCAAAAGTAGGCAAGTTATTGTCAATCTGTATTGGTTACACCACACTTGCTGTGACATTTTAATCTCTAAATCATATGAAGGATATAGAGGGCACTGAAAACGGTGCCGAGTAGATTTGCAAGGAAATTACCTGAAATGTGTGGGTAAATGGTATACCAAGAAAGATTTTGAGTCTCTTTTCTTTTCAAGTAGATCAGATAGAAATCAGAACTTTTAGAAATTTCCAACTCACATAATTTTAATAGTTACACAGAAAACATTAGAGGATTAATAACGTACTAAAATTCCCAGATAACTATTAAACTGAAACCCTAACTAATCCCGGGAGCTTCCCAGCCCCTCCTGACCCTTCTCACCAGTTCATGAAGATCATGCTCTTTCCTTCTGATCCAACATCAGCTGGATCAGATGTTTCTACCTCCTCCCCTTCCCTCTCCCACATCCAACTACCCCCAACCCCCAACCCTCAACCTTCATGTTAGATGTGAGAAGCCCTTCTACCAACACTGCTGGACCTGACGCACTGCACTCTCAACCCAACTGACCATAAGTACTCATCCACGTATCTAGCATCTCACTCTCGTGACTCGCCTGTCATCCTACCCACTTGGAAATGCTACCCTGTCCCATGCTTATCATACATTCTCAGTAGCTGTCAAATGACCTGCAGGATATTTAAACTACAGAATACAACAATTATTCCTAAAAAGGAGCCTGTGGTTTCCATGCTGATCCACTCTGCTGCTGGCTGTGAACATTCATCAATTGGTCTTCATTAGTTTGAACAAGGAGGCTCCTGTCCAGCAAATTTGAGGGCAAAGGTCCAAGCAGGAAGCCATAACTATATATTACAGGTATTGTATCTCAAACTTGGCTGTCTGAAAACTGGAGATGTCCCAAAACAGGATACGTTTGAAAAGATGTGCTGATCTATTTCCAGGGTCTGTTTTAAGCCCAGTATATGTAATAAGGATTATCTTTATCTCAGTTTTGTTTCCAATCTTTTTATTTCAGTTCTGTAGCCAGATTATACCTCTAAGGAAAGTAGGATTTATGTGATTTACTCCTGTTGTGAGGCAGAATCTTCAGGCTTTCCTTGGTTTTGGTTCCTCTCCTATCAAGTACATATAGGATTATAGATAGAGATGGTTTGAGAAAAATGGAAAACTACTGGAGAACATGACATGGTTCCATTAGTTTCAGGGTCGACAATGGCATTTGTGACACTTCCCAGAGAGGGCGACAGGGCTTTTCAGACTGCTCCTTTGTTGTAGTTCATGCTTCTGATGAGTTTGAGTCCTTTATCCAAGACAGTGGTGAATGGAGGTATTACTTTTGATTTCCCAATCTGTTCAGCATTTGATTCATGCTCTTTATTATCTTCAGGCAGTGTCTCGGGTATATGCCCAAAATTTAGGAACATCTACCACAGCTTTGTTCCCTAATTTGAGGTGTTGTGCCTGTAATCACAAAAAAGGGGCAAAGAGCATAAACACATTTAAAGGAAAGTGAACGAAGCAAGGGAGAAGAGCATCAGGCTTATGTGGAACATAAATGTTGGTATAATTGAGTAGGGATGAATGACTTGCATTTGTACTGTAGGTTCAATGCCACTATGACATTATATTCATATCTTGATCATTTCTCAACTTAATACTTGCCTGTTGTGTAAAGCTCAGTTGAAATTATTAACCTATTTTATTTTGCTTCACCTTGAATTGGTTTATAACAACGGCAAGAAATAATTCAAAAGAGCCTGAAAATGCACATTGAATTAGCCAATGATTTGTAATAACTTACTGATAAACTTAAAAGTTCAACGCTCCCCAAATAATAGTAGTTCATTATACATAAAAATGGTTTCTGAGACCAAGACCAGTCTAATTGTGAATCTAATTTGTTCCTTTGCTTTCTGGTGTAGAAATTCAGACATGCCACAGCTGCCTTTGATTTGGAAATCAAAATCTTGATCTTTAATATCCTACCTGGAACAATGTTATGCACAACAAAATGCATAGAGAACAACTTTATTACATTTACACAAAGGAAGCCTCTACTGCTCCATGGTTTTCAAAGTATTTATCAACACATAAATCTAAGTTTTATTGACTATTGAGATCTAGCAGCAGACAGTCGAACACTGACTTCTTTTGTACAGCTTCAAACCTTATAAAAATGCTTAGTAATGCAGTAAAATCCTGTTTTGGTAATTCAGTAGAATATTCATTTGTCTCTCTGTCTCCCACCGAGTCATGTTCTAATATGTTTTTTTCTTCTGGTTTCCATAATACAGGGAATTTTGTTTAGCTTTAGACCATTGCAAACAATGTGCTGCATTTAACACTTTTATTGCACTAGCTTGACCTTGCATTGGTTGATGAATAGTCATTAAAAGAAACAGTTCTTATACATCAGGGAGGTTTTGGCCAAGAAAGGCTGCTTGGTTGATTCAGTGGAGGATTGCCAATGTGCATGGACTCATACTTCAGCATGAGTCATCATGTGCTGGAGAAAAAGGCTAAGGGGCAGAATTTGAAGAGAAACCCCAAAAGTCACTGCAATTGACAAAGGCGAACCTTTGCAATGATATTTTGGCATTCTGTGCACCAAACATGAAAAATTGAGAGAGGGATATAACTGAGTGTTGTTTAACATGATAAGTAAACATTTATATAGAGCAAACATGCTTTTTGTGATTAAAGTTTTTGCAGTTCACTGTTCTCCAAAATAACATGAATGGTTGCTTTATAAATAGTCTCCCAAGAGCTATAAAATAAAATTTACAGATGCATTTAGTTTTTTCTCCAAATTTATTTTCTCCCTAGATCTCCACTACTAATGTTATGACTCATGCTAAGGTATGGGCCCATGGGCATTGCCAGCCCTCCAGCTGAGCAGCCACTCCTCACTAAAAGGTACTGAAACTTAGGAACTGTCCCAAGGAAATAACTACTTCATGGTCTGATGAAATCAGTACAAGGACAGTTGTGAGTTTTTCCTTATTTTGGTTTTAGACATTATGCCACATAACAAGAGTGGATTTCTGGAGACAAATGGGTCAAAAACAGATATTTTAAGAAACTGATTTTAAAGGCTGTTTGAAACTCAAATGCTTCAAGGAATCATAGAAGTGCATGCCAAAGAGTCATGGTGGCAACATTGTATTCAGTCTCTGATTCATATTGCGTGTAAGTATGACTCCCCAATTTGACTGTAGCATCACAAAACTGATCAATGCACAAAACCTATAAACAATAAATGTTATGTGCATGTACAATCATGATTGATAGTTCTTGACAACACCAAAGCTGAACACAATTTAAAATACAAACACTATGAAGTGTTCTGAAGAAGGGCCACTGAACTCAAAATATTAACTCTACTTTCTCTCCATTGATATTGCCAGATCTGCTGAGTTTCTTCAGCTATTTCTCTTCTGGTTAGTGATTTGGAAATTGCAGACTATAGTGTTCCTGTGCCTCACTGTTGTTCTTCTAAATGGCAGCGGTCATGAGTTGGAAGGTGCTGTCAAAGAAACCTCCGTGAATTGGTACCATGTATCTTGTATACAATGCACATTGCTGCTTCTATGTGCTGTTGGTGCAGAAAACAAACATTTAAGGGGGTGGATGGATGTTATGGAATTTCGTGAGTACTGTTGAAGTTGTAATCATTAAGGAAAGCAGAGACTATCCCATTACCTCTCTGACTTGACCCTTACATATGGTGAACAGGATTTGGGAAGCCAGGACGTAGGTTACTTGTCATGTACCACTTATCTATAAGTGTGAGGTCCAGAAAAGTCTCTAATCTCCAGCAAAGTGTCTGAGGAGAGTGGTATAGCTGATGTAATAGATGTTACCAGAACCATTGAAGCTTATGGTTGAACAATTGATGTCAAGATTTTCAGCTTTGTAGGTGGATTGAAACCATTTTTGACCTGCTTCCTTTCAGCAATGGCAGCACTTTGTAGTTAGGTTAGATTACTTCATTTTAGAAAGATAGAAACATAGAAAAAAATACAGCGCAGTACAGGCCCTTTGGCCCTCGATGTTGCACCGATCCAAGCCCACCTAACCTACACTAGCTCACTATCCTCCATATGCCTATCCAATGCCCGTTTAAATGCCCATAAAGAGGGAGAGTCCACCACTGCTACTGGCAGGGCATTCCATGAACTCACGACTCGCTGAGTAAAGAATCTACCCCTAACATCTGTCCTATACCTACCACCCCTTAATTTAAAGCTATGCCCCCTCGTAATAGCTGACTCCATACGTGGAAAAAGGTTCTCATGGCCAACCCTATCTAAACCCCTAATCATCTTGTACACCTCTATCAAGTCACCCCTAAACCTACTTTTCTCCAAATGAAAACAGCCCCAAGTGCCTCAGCCTTTCCAAATAAGATCTTCCTACCATACCAGGCAACATCCTGGTAAACCTCCTCTGCACCCGTTCCAGTACCTCCACATCCTTCCTATAGTATGGCGACCAAAACTGCACACAATACTCCAGATGCGGCCGCACCAGAGTCTTATACAACTGCAACATGACCTCAGGACTCCGGAACTCAATTCCTCTACCAATAAAAGCCAGTATGTCATATGCCTTCTTCACCGCACTATTTACCTGGGTGGCAACTTTCAAAGATCTGTGTACATGGACACCAAGATCCCTCTACTCATCCACACTTCCAAGTATCCGACCATTAGCCCAGTACCCCATCTTTTTGTTACTCATACCAAAGTGAATCACCTCACACTTACCCACATTGAACTCCATTTGCCACCTTTCTGCCCAGCTCTGCAGCTTATCTATATCCTGCTGTAACCTGACACATCCTTCCTCACTGTCAACAACTCCACTGACTTTTGTATCATCCGCAAACTTGCTCACCCAACTTTCTAGCCCCTCCTCTAGGTCATTTATAAAAATGACAAACCGCAATGGTCCCAAAACAGATCCTTGCAGAACCCCGCTAGTAACCGCTAGTAACTTCTATTCTAATGAAAAATTCTGTCATGTTATGGTCACTTTTTCTTAAAACACCTTTCACAACAAAATTATTAATTCACTCCTTCATAATGCATAAAGCCGAATCTAGGATAGTCTATTACCTAGGTGCTTCCTCAACATGCTGGTCTAGAAAAACTACCCTGTACATACTCCAGGTATTCATGTACCACAGTATTATTTCCAATATGGTTTATCCAGACAATATGTAGAGTAAAAGCACCTAGGATTACTGAAGCTCCCTTGTTGCATGCATTTCTAATTTCATGCTTGATGCACAAAGTTAAAAATCACACAACACCAGGTTATAGTCCAACAACCACCTGATGAAGGAGCGTCGCTCCGAAAGCTAGTGTTTCCAATTAAACCTGTTGGACTATAACCTGGTGTTGTATGATTTTTAACTTTGTACACCCCAGTCCAACACTGGCATCTCCAAATCATGTTTGATGCCACCCCCTTCCTTACCACAAATGTTTGGAGGCCTACAGACAACTCATACTGATGTTTTCTGTCTTTTGTTCTCTCTTAGCTCCATCCAGACTGATTATACCTCGAGCTATACCATGCTAATATCCTTCCTTACGAATGTACTGATTTCATCTTTCATTTGGCACCAAGTCTAGCTCTGATGTAATGAGGATTATTTCAGGTTCCAAGCAATCGATTGTGATCGGGGACTCTCTAGTCACAGGCACAGACAGATGTTTCTACAGCCGAAATCAGAATGATGTGTTGATGTCCTGGTGCCAGGAATAAGGATAGTTCTAGCAGAGTGCAGAATTTTCTCAAGGGGAATGGAACTAGGAAGTGGTCATTGTACAGATTGGAATTAACGAAGGAAGGAAACAGGATGGGATTCTGAAGGGAGAACATTGGAAGTTAGACAGGAATTTAAAAAGGAAGTCCTTGAGGGCAGTAATATCTGGGTTACTCCTGGTGCCATAAGCTAGTGAAGGTAGGAATAGGAGGACAGAGCAGATGAATGCATGGCTAAGGAGCTAAGAAGGATTCACAACTTTGGATCATTGGAATTTCTCCTGGAGTAGAAGGGGCTTCACAGGAGGCTCCCAAGCACTGAGGATGTCACCTAGACGGGGGACAAAATGTCTGCAACACAAATTCCCAGCTCGACGAACAGAACCACAACAACGTAGAAGTGACCTATTTTGGAAGGGGACTAATATACTGGCAGGGAGATTTGCTGGAGCCGCTGGGGAGAATTTAAACAGGTAAGTTGGGGGGTGGTGGGGGTGGGGGGCGAGATAGTGAGGAAAGAGATCAGTTTGAGACAGGTACAGTGGGGAAAAGGTGCAAGTCAAACAGTCAGGGCAGGAAGGAACAAAGCAGAGAACGAGGTAGGACTGATACATTAAACTGCATTTATTTCAATGCAAGAGGTCTAACAGGGAAGGCAGATGAATGCAGGGCATGGTTAGGAACATGGGACTGGGATACCATAGCAGTTACAGAGTCATGGCTCAAGGCTGGCCAGAACTGACAGCTTAATGTTCCAGGATACAAATGCTACAGGAAGGATAGAAAGAGAGGCAAGAGAGGAGGGGGAGTAGCATTTTTGATAAGGAATGTACTCCTTCCAGTTGTACTTAGGGAGGATATTCCTGGGAATACATCCAGGGAAGTTATTCAGGTGGAAATGAGAATTAAGAAATGGACGATCACCTTATTGTGATTGTACTGTAGACCCACCCAACAGTCAGTGGGAAATCGAGAAACAAATTTGTAAGGAGATCTCAGTTATCAGTAAGAATAATAAGGTGGTAATGGTAGGAAATTTTAACTTTCCAAAACTTGAGATTACAATAGTGCTAAGGGGTTAAATGGAGAGGAATTTGTGAGGTGTATACAAGAAAAGTTTCTGATTCAGTGTGCTAATAAAATCCCTTTGGATTCTCCTTAACCCTACTTTCCAAAGTTATCTCATGTCCCTTTTTGCCCTCCTGATTTCCCTCTTAAATATATTCCTACTATTTTTACAATCTTCTAAGGATTCACTCGATCTCTGTTGTCTATGTCTGACATATGCTTCCTTTTTTTAAACCAAAACCTCAATTGCTCTCATCATCCAGCATTCCCTACACCTATCAGCCTTACCCTTCACCCTAACAGGAATATACTGTCACTGGACTCTCGCTTTCACACTTTTGAAGACTTCCCATTTTCTAGCCTTTCCTTTACCTGTGAACATCCATCCCAATCAACTTTTGAAAATTCTTGCCTAATACCATCAAACTTGGCCTTCCTCCACTTTAGATCTAGTCCATCCTTTTCCATCATTATTTTAAAACTAATAGAATGACAGTAGCTGGCCCCTGCCCTGCCATATTTCCCAAGGTAGGTCAAGTTTTGCACCTTCTCTGGTGGGTACTGTTCTCCTATGGCCTCCTCCATCACCAGACCATGGCAACATGACGCCTGGAGGAAGAGTGCCTCATGTTCTGCCTAGGAACCCTCCAACCACAAGGGATGAATGCAGATTTCTCCAGCTTCCTCATTTCCCCTCCCCCCACCTTTTCTCAGTCCCAACCCTTGGACTCAGCACTGCCTTCTTGACCTGTAATCTTCTTCCCGACCTCTCCGCCCCCACCCCCTCTCCAGCCTATCACCCTCACCTTAACCTCCTTCCACCTATCGCATTCCCAACGCCCGTCCCCCAAGTCCCTTCTCCCTACCTTTTATCTTAGCCTGCTTGGCACACCCTCCTCATTCCTGAAGAAGGGCTTATGCCTGAAACGTCGATTCTCCTGCTCCTTGGATGCTGCCTGACCTGCTGCACTTTTCCAGCAACACATTTTTCAGCTCTGATCTCCAGCATCTGCAGTCCTCACTTTCTCCAACATAGAAGGCAGACCCTTTCATTGTGTTAATCTGGCTACCAGCAATCTTACCAACAGCAAAAAAAATAATTCCAGTGGTGGCATGAAGAGCCTTTAAATGGTCATTAACTGACCACTTAAAGGTCTGAACTAATGGCACAGTGGGAACACTTTATAGGAGCTACAGGAACGTAATGCCTATCATAACAGGAAGTTGACATACATCCCCCAATTCCAGCCCTCCCACATCTTTCCCATTGATTTTTGGGAGGAGATGATTCCATCATTTGTTTATGAATATTGATCTGAGAGGCCACATGAGTGAGAAACAGAATGAGACCAAAGATGTATCCTGGTGAAAAACAGAGGTAATAGTGTATTGGCAGGAAGAAGAACTGTTGATAATTCAGTCAATAAGAATGGAGCCAGACAATTGCTATCCCAAACTGCTGAACAGTGATGGAGAGATGTAGAGCAAGATGTTGTGATCAACCATGTCAATGGCTACAGGTAGTTTGGAAAGGACAAGAAAGGATAGCTTGTCTTTTTCGTCATCATGTAAGGTATGAAATGTCATTGATATACGTTGTCTCATTGCTCAAACAAGGTCAGAAACCTAGTTGTACAGATATGGAGTTTTGGGAAAGGTGGGCAGAGATTTGGGAGGTGCCAATATGTCCAAGGACTTGGTGAGCATTTTGTAAGGATGTATAAGCTGGACTTTCAAAAGTAATTGGAAATTTTCCAAAAGATAAAAATTGCAGGGCTATAGGAAAGGTGAGGCAAAAACACAGAGACTGCTGGGAATCTTAATAGATTGAGCAGCATCTGTGAAGAGTGAAACAGAAGAAATGTTCCAATTGTTCTTCACAATCTGGTACGCCTCTTTTTCAGAATAATTCTGAAGAACAGTCATATCAGGCTCAAAACATTAACTCTGTTTTACTCTCCACATATTTTGCCAGACCTGGTCAGTTTCTCCAACAGTCTTTGTTTTTGCTTCAGATTTCCAGCAACCACAGTGTTTTGCCTTTTATACAAAAAGTGGAGAATGGGACTTGCCCTTGTAGACCTTTTGTCGAAATCTGTCAGAGAATTGATAGGTGAAATAACCATTCATAACTCTGTGATTTTGCCACAAGCTCTTCTCTGTTTCTCTTTCGATGAACAGCTTGCCCTCTCTACAATCTCTCTGTTGTGGTGCAGAGCATAGAAGCTGCAGCCACATAATTGGAAATGGTCTGACCAGAACCCTTAAAGTGAGAACCAAAGACTTCAACACATGCCAAACTGCTCCCTGTCGACTTCTACAACTTTAAATAGCAATACAAATCACTGCACACTTCTACACACTCAGCAGCAGCCAGTAGACATCAATCAACAACTAACCTGCAAGTAGTTGATGATCCCTTTAAATAGCATTGGTGGTAGATCTTTTCTGCTGTATATTCAGCTGTGTGTGTTTAAGAGAGATTGGTAGCTTGAGCAACAATGTGCAAAATGGCAACCCTGACATCAAACTGAAATTAGATATTATGCTTGTGTCATTATCTAACTTCTTTCAGCGATGGTCTTAAAGTCCTCAGCAAAAAGGCAATATTACTAGACATGCTGGAAGTGGGAAAGCTTATTGCAAATGCTACTGAGGTACCAAAACAGCACCCATATCACTAAAGGTGCCGGCAGTATGGAGCCAGCATTTGACACCATAATACCGAAAACAATAATATGTTGTTTCATAAATTAATGAAACAATGCAACTCCAGAATAACTGTAATGCAATCCAAGAAGCTGTCAGGTTCCCAATCCACAAGGTGGAAACTTGCCAATTTCTTTGTCCAGTTTGCTTTTTCATTCAATTGTTACACCAACGATATTATGATTCATTTTAAAATTTAAACCAGTGTGAATATGTACAGTTATGCTACAATTTATGCAAGTATATAGAAATGTCTTTGAATAATAAAGTGCTGAAAGTATTCATTCATGTCTTTGCAATAATGTTTTATACTTCATTGTGAACTACTTTTGTGCAAAATGCATTGAAACATGGATCTTGTGAGCAAGTTATACGTATTTACATAGCAGTGTAAGGGGTTAACGGTAGAAGGTGAAATATGGCCTGCTGTATTTTTCATAGGGGTGTTGTGGATGACTTACTTTCCTGTTGGCAGGTAAAAAAAAGCTGACTGGCAGGAATGCTTCTGCATAAATTAGAGCCTAAAATGCCTTTCTATGTTAAGGGTCAATGAGGCAACTGAGTAACTCATGCAAAAGTTCAGAGATCATGTGTGGTGGGAACTGATATACAATATAGGAACACACCTGTGGTAATCAGTAATTTCAATGTGTTTTGTACTAGTATAAATGATTATAAAGATTGTCTTAATTACCTTGGTATGTTTACTTAAATGTGTGATGTGGACTTGTCATGACATATGTATGATGTTTTGTCAACTATCATTATCTAAGCAATGAGAGATCAGAAACTATTGTTCACCGGTAAGGTGGGGATTAATGAATTGACATCTTTTGCCACCTAATTTAGCGTTATGTCCTACAAATTGAATGGATTTTGTTTAAAGTTGTAAGCAACTGCTAATGTGTTACGGGAGAACAAATGCAGTTGAAACGAGCACAATCACACATCTGATAAGTAGTGGTGTTTCCTCCAAATCATGACCACTATCTGTGATTGCCTGAAACAATGAAAAAGCAGAACTGGTAAACAGAAAGCTTAACTTGATCAAGCAATCAAGTCAGAATGAAAACAGTATACCAACTGTCAGATAAGGGAAGACAAAACTAAGTGCTAATGATAAAAGTTTTGGTGGTCCGTGGATTATGGTGTGACTGAAAGGGATCTAAGAACATAGATAAAGCAGCTTCCAATTAGAAAGATCAATATGCAACACTAAAGAGACAGTCAGAGAGATGAAATGGGATAATACTGTTTTACTTTGCTGTATGCTACTGCTTAAACACTTAATTGTATTAATGCTTGTGCTTATAATACAGGACTTTTGTAGAGGTAGCAGATAGCTATACACAGTTGGGAAGGTAGACATGATCTACCATCCATTGTTGTAATATTCATCTGTAATAGAATCAGAAGTGAATATTTAAGCAACAGTACTAGCAGGTGTCTTTGTTCACCATTCTGTACTGCTTCAATTAGATTAGATTAGATTAGATTACTTACAGTGTGGAAACAGGCCCTTCGGCCCAACAAGTCCACACCGCCCCGCCGAAGCGTAACCCACCCATACCTCTACATCTACATCTACATCTACCCCTTACCTAACACTACGGGCAATTTAGCATGGCCAATTCACCTGACCTGCACATCTTTGGAGTGTGGGAGGAAACCGGAGCACCCGGAGGAAACCCACGCAGACACGGGGAGAACGTGCAAACTCCACACAGTCAGTCGCCTGAGGCGGGAATTGAACCCGGGTCTCTGGCGCTGTGAGGCAGCAGTGCTAGCCACTGTGCCACCGTGCCACCCACAAATCTGCAATTTGAAAATGAATCAACCCAAATTTAAAATATCTAAGTCATGAAGAATGTACACTTGCTTCTTACATACATTCTTAAAATATTTAAGTAACTTTGCAAGAAATTGTTTGTGTCAATACAATTTCAAATGATCATGAAACATAACTGAGTATGAATGAATAGTAGAATCAACGGTTTTAAATTTAATTGCACAGTGTCATTGACTTGAAATAAGTACTTTCTTGAGTGAATGAATGATTTTATTGTCACACGTATTTTACAGTGAGAAATACAGTAAAATATCATGGAAAGCTTTTCCGTTGTCATCACAATCCAGCACCGTTTTCATACATATGGACGGAGTGCTTTGAACATAAGCGATATTGCCGATTTAATTTCAATTTGTCAATCTTATGACATAAGTCTCAAAGTTGTGGATTAGTTGTCAGCTCCATAGAATTGATGAAATAAAAGTAAAATATTGCAATGCTGGACATCTGAAACAATCACAGAGAACACTGAGTATTTTGTTCTCCAGCATTCTCTGTGTTTGTTCTTTGGAAGTGACAACTTGACAGAAGTAAAACCCCAGTCATCAGTGATTTTACAAGGGCTGCCAAAATTTTGGGTGGGTGTAAAAAAGCTGAGGTGGCATTCCTGCATCAGGCCCTGAGGCTGAGGGTGCATGCCCCAGAGAGGTGACCATGAGCATAAATGGCACCAACAGTCCCTGGTTGGATTTCTTCGCCATTTTATGAAATTTATGGCCATAGGCTCAGATGTTACTATGTGTCGTTTTTCGATGCCTCTGATCCCCAGCAGCTCCCATCTCTCCCAGTGGTATTACAGCGAGTGCCAGTTGTCTGATTGCTTGGTAGGTCTGAAGGGGGCTAAAATCACTCAGCTGGATATGCTGTGGTGGTGCTTCCTCAGGATCCATTTTTCTGCTTTGCACCAATGCCCCACCGCCCGAGGGAAAATGCAGCCAACCCTGATAACTAATGATTTTTTTACTGTGTCGGTCAGTGTATGGAAACAGGGCAGGAGTTACAAGTAAACTTACAACAGAGTCTAGTGTCTACTTAATCAGTGAACAGAATTCATGACCAACACTCTCAGTGAAAGTAAAATTATGTCTCGCAAAAAATGCAGCAAGTGGGATATAGTTATACAAGTTCCTTTGACAAAATTAATGTCGCTCACAGCACAGATTAAAGAAGTATTAAACAACTCCATTCTCATCTAGACTTGTGACATTGTATGAAACCTTTGTTTTATATTTGTCAGTTAAAAGAAAAATTTACTTCAGGAAAAAAAATTGAAAAACATGTTTTGGCCTTTTGCATATGAAACACACAGTAGTAGAAATTGCACTGAAGGAAAACTACATAACAATGGTGATGCACAGCTGTCCTGGCTCTTCACACTCCTAAACAACCAAAAGGTTTGCTCTTCCTTCAAGATAGTGATCTGTTAAGATGATTTAATTCACCATCTGACATAATCCTGAAAAAATGGGCGTAATTTGGATTTTGTTCAATAATTATTGGTTTGCCAAAAACATCCCAGACAGGTTCTAACCCACTGACACTCTTGCTGTTTGTATAGTATGACGTCTAGCATCCCTCTTGGAGTATTAAATTATTTTCTAACATGTATTAACTGTGTATTGAATAACAGTTGATTACGTGTACAGGTTTAATTGTGCCAGTAGCAAAAGCTGTGCAATAAACTTGTTTGCAGATTTTATTACATTTTAACAATTTCAATCTGTCTCTTAAAGTTTGCTTCCCAGCTCAGTTTATATTCTATCTGTCTTGGGGGTACTTAAGAGGCAGCTGTGAGAATTGTCTTCCTATCATTCTTTTGCTCACTGTTAATAATCTGACATGTCCCACAGCTCTTTTACATTAGTGCTGCATAGACCCAATCTGTATTTGAATATTGTTCACTCCGTACAATGCATCATATGTCAATGTGTACCCTTCTGACCATATGCAGAAGTCCACAATCTTCAGATTCAACTCAGCACAATATTGCATCCATATTTCCAAATGGATCGTGCAAGGTGCTTCATGAAATCATAGCAAAATCTGACATTATACAAATGATGATATCTTTAAAAAATGTTGATTTATTTTAACTGATATAGGTTACATTGGTTTCTAACCATGGTCGATCATGTTAAATATACACACTATTGCATGCGAATAAAACTAAGGTAAATTATACAACTAAAACCAAACACAAATTGGAAAATGTTTGAAATAATGTGCAACTGATACACATGTGAAGTTTAGCATACATGTGAGGAAGTAACATAATAACATAGCCTTTAGAGATAAGAAGTAGTAACAGGCATTTTGCCAATGGAAGAGGACAACATTTACAAAATTATTTACACTGTGCTGATGATTTGTTTCTGCAGGACTGGTAAGGTGTATTGGTATTATAGTGCCATAGAAGATGTACACAACATTCCAATGAATTGAAAGCTAAATAGTGAACTGATAGTTTATGTATTATCCAAAAGCGCAAGAATGCAGAAAGCTTATGCCCTGAAGTTTTGTAATGCTAAATGAATGCCATATGTTCCACACTTCGAATAACTAGGGCAAATATTTCCCACATTAGAATAATTTCCCTGCCAGTCCACAAAAGCGTCACAGTTCCAAATGTGGTGGTGAATGATTGATTTATTGTGTCTCATATGTGATTATTTAGCCTGCAAGATTTATGCAGTCATTTAAAATTCAAAGCAAAGCTCTAAGTTTAAGAAATGAAATTGATCATTAACAACTGCTGGGTCGTTTAATTACTGTCTAGGATTATGCACGATATATGGTTCAGAAACAAGTCGTTCAACATCGCCAGCAATGCTGGTATTTGTACTCCACTCAAGTATCTGCCCATCTTTCTTCATCTAAATCTATCATTGTAACTCTCTGTCCTCTTTTCACTCATATGCTTTTCTAGCTTCCCCTCAAATTCAAATAAAATATTTGCTTCAATCAAATTATGGCCAAAGCAGACGTGATGGGTTTAATGACCTTCTGCACTGTAACAATTCTGTTGTTGTGTGTTCTACATTCTCATCATTCTTTGGGTAAAGAGTTTATATCTGAATTCCCCATTATGGACAATCAAATGTTGGATCATGAGATGCATTTGGGGTCAGAGCTCCCTCTCCAACTGTGACAACAATAGTGAGTGTGCGATGGAGACTCTGCAATGTATCTATCCTTGGATCAGCTCTGAGAGGCACATGCATGTTGCTTTTCTTGCTTCCATCTAGTGGTTGTGGCTTTATGAAATCAGGTCCAAAACCTAACCTCTATCTCTAATGCAGTGTCCAAAATGTTTGGTGAGAAAATCCCACTGTCTGAGCTCTAAGTCCCCACCCACTCTCATGAGTGCCCACTCCTCTTTCATAGATCTACCTTGCCCACTTACACTGTTTTATAAAGTTCTCAAGCCAACTCATTAGTGTAAATTGTGAACAGCAGTTGACCTAGCACTGACCCTTATGTAACACCATCAACACTTCTTGTCACTCAGAGTAACTACCCCAATGCCTCTGTTTGCTTTCTGACTAGATGCCAGCTATCAAATTTATCATTTGTCTCCTGGCTCCACAGTCGCTGTCCCTTGTCAATAGTCTATGGTGGGCCACCTTACTTAAGGCCTTTTGAAAATCCAGATAAGTTACATTTACTAAATTGTCATTGCATAGTCTCTATATTACCTTCTCAGAACATTCGGCAAGGATGGTCAAGCAAGAGTTTTCCTTTTGAAATCTGTGCTGATATTCATTACTGTATGTTTACTTCATTTTTAAAATTCTTTGATTTATTTTTAGGAAAAGTTCCATTATTTTTCCTACCAGCAATATGAAGTTGACTGATCTATAATTCGCTTGGAAAGTTCAACTCACCCTTCTTAAATTGACGAGTATGGAATTGCCATTAGTTATCCTTCAGTCAATAATAAGGCCCTGGGGACTATTGCTGAACAAAGAGACCTTGGAGTGCAGGTTCATAGCTTCGTGAAAGTGGAGTCACAAGTAGATAAAGTAGTGAAAAAAGTGTTTGGTATGCTTCCCTTTATTGGTCAGAGTATTGAGTATAGGAGTTGGGAGGTCATGTTGTGGCTGTACAGGTCATTGGTTAGGCCACTTTTGGAATATTGTGTGCAATTCTTGTCTCCTTCCTATCGTAAGGATGTTGTGAAACTTGAAATCATTCAGAAAAGACTTACAAGGATGTTGCCAGGGTTGGAGGATCTGAGCTACACGGAGAGGCTGAACAGGCTGGGCCTGTTTTCACTGAAGCATCGGAGGATTGAGGCTGACTTCATAGAGGTTTATAAAATCATGAGGGGCATAGTTAGGACAAAGTCTTCTCCCTGGGGTGGGGGAGTCCAAATAGACAAAATATTTTCCCTGGGGTGGGGGAGTCCAGAACTAGAGGGTATAGGTTTAGGGTGAGAAGGAAAAAATTTAGAAAGGACCTAAGGGGCAACTTTTTCACGCAGAAGGTGATGCGTGTATGGAATGAACTGTCACAGGAAATGGTGGAGGCTAGTACAATTACAACATTTAAGAGGCATTTGCATGAGTATATGAATAGGAAGTGTTTGGAGGGATATGGGCCAAGTGCTAGCAAATGGGACTAGCTTAGGTTACAGTTTCCACACTGTAAGTAATCTAATCTAATCTAATCTAATATGTAGTCGGCATGGATGAGTTGGACAAGGGTCTGTTTCCATGCTGTACATCTCTATGACTCTATGACTATACTTTTTTTCCAGTGAATTATTAACCATGTAGAGTTAAATGCCTTTGCCATTTCTTCCCCAGTTTATTTTAAAACACATAGATTGAATTCACACAGGTCAAAAAGTTTGTTTTTTGAGTTTGATTTGGGTGTTGAATGTATCCCTTTTTAATTAAAAAAACATGTATCTTATTGTTCATATCATGACTATTAATTCAATCTCCTTATAATTACTGAAACAACATAATAAATTCATATTTCTGCCAGCTCTATATAATATGGTATGCTTTCTACCTCTTAAAGATTCAGTTCCCATCCTGGTCTTATGCTGATAAGACTGTGAATGGCTGGGATAGAGTGGAAAGTATGAGACTTTCTCCCAGGGTGGAACATCAATTAATATGGGACACAGGTTCAAGGTGTGAGTGGGGGACTTTAAAAGAGATGTGCGAGGCAGGTTTTTAACATGTAGGTTGGTGAGTGTCTGGAATGCATTGCCAGAGGAGATGGAAGCTGACACAATAGCAGTATTCAAGAAGCACCTGGAAGAATACCTGCACATGAATAGGAAGAGAATAGAGGAATACTGATCCTGTAAGTGGAGGCAGTTTTAATACAGAAGGGCAAAATGTATCATCGCAGGTTTGCAGGGCCAAAAGGAGGATCCTGTGCTGTACTGTTCATTGTTCTTTCTTCTTGTTATTTTATTGGTTTGCTTGTCAAAATATTTTACAAATTCATTTTATGTTCCTTGATAAATTTAATTTCATAGTTCCTTTTTCTCTTCTTAATTGTTCTTTAAATTTCTCTCCCAATCTCTATTCGCTTGTACAATATACTCCTCTCTTGATAATGTACTTAATGTATACTTTAGAATTAATTGATCCTTTATTGCCTATATTCATCCATGGAGTCTCAACAGTGTTTTGTTTGTTCTTTCTTTTTAGAAAATATTTCTCCAGCTCTCTGTCGAATACCGTAATTTCCAGATCATCGTTTAGCAGTATGGTTGCCCATTTACTAAGTTCGATTGTCAGTGCCGCAAAATCAGATCTTCTCCATTATCTTAACTTGCGTTTCATGATATATCTGTCCTTGGCTCTCATCATTGTAAAGCTTCATTTAATCACATACTTCTATTTTGCTTTATCTGTAAAATCACTCTTGTTGAGATCTTTATATTTAGAAATTTATGAAACATTGATAAATTACAAATAATTGTACAGTTTTAAACAAATGTCTATTACATAGGAGTTTTGGGGATATGACGGAATTGGGGTTATGCAAGGTAGCTCAGTTGGTTGGGTGTTCAATTCCCATGCTAGCTGAGATAGACTCAGGGCTGGGCGCCTTGTCTTGTCCCTTTAAGTGGAAGACAAATGCAAATCACCACTAAAAAGAAATACCATGGAAATAGCTCAGGATGAAGCATGAGTTTGAGCTAAATATTTTTCTTCAGGCACAATTATTTGATGTCCAATAATTTATCAGGGATTAAGTTGGAAAGGTAATTTAGTACAATTTTTAAATTGAAATTGAGAACTGGGGATGAAGTCCTACAGAACCTACTACAGATGGAAAAGGTAAGAAGAGAAAACAAAGTTAGTCAGGAGTTCATGATGTGGTTGCATCAAGTTTGGGTTATAACAGCCAGAAGACTCTAGAACAAAAGTAAAATCTCGGGATTTCTGGTGGGAGGTGATGAATGCAGCAAATTATGAATAAAGTTTGGGTGGAATTTTTTTAGTGGCAGGTTTTCCCGCCAAACTACTGCAGAAACTTAATGGAGACAGCATCTGCATCAATCAGAGTTGCCCGCAGCAATTATTGATTTGAGAAGCGTCACTTGGGTGAAGGATCCCCCTTAGAGAATTGCTGACTAAGCTGATTGGGCCAACAGCTCAGTCGTCCCAGCAGTGCAACTAAGACTGGAACTACAGGCACCCCCAAAGTCAAAGAGCAGAACACTCAGGGAAGTCTGAAATTCCACAGCCTGCAGTTGAAGCTTTTCAGAGGATGGGTGACAGGTGTAGGGGGTGTGGCTATGATTTGATGGGCACTCAGCAAGATACCTTGTTGGGAGATGGAACCCAGTCTCAAAAAGAGATGTGTAATGGGAGTGCAATTTTCCTCCCAGCCAACCCCTCCCCAACCACATGAGATTTCTGTCCCTGTCATGAATTCCTTGTGACAGTCTCAAAATTGAGACTGGGGAGGTAAATGGCCCTCAAATGACCATTAATTGGAAATTTAAAGGCCTCAATTGGGCAAAAGTGTTTGGACCAATCCATAATTTGCCCACTCACATCTTTTAAAGTCCAATGTGCATCTGGGGAAACATAATCAGTCTTGAGCAGTCCCACATAGTCCCTGACACTCGTCCTGGATATGGCAGACACAGATGTCAGCACGCCATTGTGCAGACAGGGACCCGGTGGTCCTGCTGGATGGAGTGGTATCAAGTATTGTGCTCTACTATTCTCACTAATGCATGCAACACCTCCCCTCATTTGCTATCACTCATCCAAACTCCCAACATTGCTAACCTTGCACATTCTCTTCCTTACTCACTTACCTGGGACACCTACCACTTGCACTAAAAGTGATGGCTATGCCACCGACCTTCATTTCACATAACAAAAACAAAAGTTACTGGAAAAGCTCAGCAGATCTGGTGACTCTTCCTCAGAACTTCCTCAGTTTGGAGGAAGGGTCTCTGGACCTGACATGTTAACTGTGATTTCTCTGCACAGATGCTGCCAGACCAGCTTAGCTTTTCCAGCAACATTTGTTTTAGTTCCTGATCTATAGCATGCATAATTCTTTCGGTTTTCATTTCACATAATACTTCCTTCTCTCTCATTCGCCATCACATCCCCCCCCACCACGCCCGCACCCCCCCACCGGCTCCCCCACCTCCGGCAGCAGGGCAGAAGCATCCCTTATGAGGACAGCATTCTGATTTTGCCCATCCTGAGTGGCTGACTGTGTCTAAGCCTGTGAAATATAACCACAGTCTACCCTTGAGTTACTGTGCTGAAAACCGCTGAACAAAGGCTATCCTCTTGACTGAGTCCTGCTAATTACCATGACAAGCTTCTTGTCTTTACGTTTGTGCTAAATGGCAAGGCAAGACAGAAGTATATAGAGACCAATATTTCAGGTTGAGGAGACAAAGGAAAAAAGGTGAGGAAAGACAATGCAGGCAAGAATGCTGCAAGCATCTTGGTATGCTCAGAGTGGGTGAGTGCTGTGACAACAAGGTAAGTGCCTGGATATGCAATCTACTCCAGTCTGTGAGCTAGGTGCATGTTACTTAGCAAATAGTGTCCTAGCTGCAGCTTTACAATGATAGTCACCAGTGCAGCCCAAGCTGCAGCATCGAAGTGCAAAAGCAGTAGGTACCATGATGGTTCTTCAAGGCTGATACATATTGGATGCCAATGTTTGGGAATGTAAAGTGCAAATGGAGTGTGCCCTGAAACGTTGGTGCGTGGTGTCCAACATGGATGCTCTTTGCAGCAAGCAGTGAGACCAATTCACAAAGTACTCGTTCTGACTTCTGTGTCATGTTTTCTTGAGGTCCGGCTAATGTGGTGATTTTGGTAAGGTAACTAAACATAAATGAGACAATTTGGGACATCAACAAGGCATATAACAAACAATATTTCCCCTTAAATGGCAACACCATTACCTAGTGAGAAATTTGCTTAACTACTTGTCAAAAGCATAAAAGATGGAGTGAGTCTCTCCTAAGCTTGGCCATGACAGACTTCTCATTTGATTCTGTCACAAGTCCAATCATTGCTCATATTGTTCAGCCCCTGTATGACTCTACTCAATAAGTTTTATTTCTGAACCAATTCAGGAGTTTAAGACATAGTAGAAAGATTTCACAAAATACAGAGTTGAAATGCTGGAGCAGAAAATGAATGGCATGAAAAAATAATCAAAACAGCTTTAACAATGATGAAAAGAGAAGAGAAAATACTTTGATGAGAATGTTGAAGGATATGGACTTATTGTCCTTTGGTGCTCTCGCAAGGTTCTCTAGTGCAATCCAAGATACTAATTTTGACCCTCTCCAGTTACCAAATGGACATGCATCTTGGCAACAAATGCAAGCAAACATGATATTAATTTCCAGATCTGAGATGATAATACAGTCTATCTTCCACTAGACATAACCCCACAGTGCTGTGTGACTGCCCATTTAACATTGAGCAATGGAAAAGCCAATACCTTCTCCAGCTCAACATCAGCAAGATAGAAGTCATATTTCAATTCTTAGCAGGAACATCTTGCTACGACTTTGATTTCATCTCCTTTCTGAACAGCTTAGTCAGGCTGACTCCAATAGTTTGCAACCCTGTTATCAAGCTTGTCTCTGAATAAACTTCAAGTTGCATATCTGGTCTTTTCAAAAAATTGATCTGTTGTCAAACACTTTGATTACATCTTTGCAATGTCTGTCACTCCGACTTTTGTTGATGCCTTCTGTCTTTATTAGCTCCAGGATCAGATGTATTCTATGTTGGTCGCCCAAAATTTATATTATACAAAGTCCAACCTAACTAGGAATTGATTGTTCACATTTTCTATTGCATTAAGTTCTGTGTTCAATAGCCTTCACTGGCTCCTCACTACACTCCCTCTACATCAACTTCAATTTTTGCAATCTTATCTATAAATCTTTTCATAGCTTTCACTTTTGCACTACTCGTTCTCTGTTCCAGCTTTCATTCTGCCTTTCCAATTCTACTAACTATGCATGGTAAGTGATAGAACCTTGAATCAACAAAAGCTCACCTCAACTAATCTCTTTGAACTGTTAAAATTTTAAGTCTTTGCCTGTACCTTCAAAGTTTTGTCTTTCTTCTTAAAAATTGGGACAATTGTTTTGATAAGCAGTCTGTATAAATGCAATTTAGAAGTGGATATGAGTAAAAATAAGAGATGATGACTACTATTCAAATTTCCAAGTGACATGAACAAACTGGGAATAATCTGAATTTGTGCAATTTAAAAATCAGGTGATTAGACATCATCCATTAGTATTATCTGAAATTGGTAGCAGATTGCAATGGAGATTATTGAATGAAGCATCAGTTTACTAGTTCTTGGTGATCCTACTGGTATCTCACTTGGTCTGTTGGACAGGTATTGTACATACTCTTGTATTATTACTTTGAGTAATGCTACCAGACCTTGAAATGCTGAAACATCTTTGTTTGTAATCTTTGGGGTTCAGGGGTGTTGCTCGGTGAGTGTGTGGGGTTATTTTCCTCTGTAGAAAAACTGTAAACATATGTGTTGTACTTATTAATGTGCATGTTTCACATTGCTTCAAGGCATACAAGTTCAGTTTGAATTATGTTGCAGTTGTTTTACAGTAACTAAACACATGGAATGAAATTCATTCAAGCTGTTATTTTCAGGATGACCACTTATCTCATCTTTTCTGGAGACCTTCTGTCTATATCTTTCCATCTCTTAGCCCCTGAACCCCACACAGCCAGCTTCAACCAACTTCCCAGTATCCATGAGCGAGACTTCCCTGGCAGGCTCTTTTTTTCAGCCTGTTCCTGTCCCACTGAATTCAGTTATTCTGATTTATTCAACTTTTCATCCCATGTTTAGTCTCTTTCCATTTACATTCATGATTCTTCTGCTGCTTTATGTTGAAAGGTCTAGAATTGGGTGCCTGCCTAAATCCCAGTTATACCTCTTTCTTTGTGGGGTTTGTCAAATATTCCTTGTTTCAGTCACTCTTGGATTATGCACGCAACTCTTCTTCCGATATGTTGATGATGTCATATGTGCTGTTACCTGCCCTTGCTTCAAATTTCCATCTTTCTCTCCCCTTCACCTGTTTTGCCTCTAACTGTTCCCTTCCCATCTTTGATATCACTTTCCATTTCTGGGGATAGGCTGGTCATCAACATCCATTACAAATCCATCGACTTCCGAAGTTATACCACCTACACTTCCTCAAACCCTGCTTCCTGCAGCCATTCCTTCTCACTTTCCCAGTTTTTCCATTGCCATCTCTTCTGATGATGTCACCTTTGTCAGGGTTGTCTCTGACATATCCTCTTTCTTCAACCGAGTACTTCCTGCCCCTTGTGGTTTCAGTGCTGTGCAATCCATCTTCCACATTTCTGCCATCACCCTTTCCCTTTACTCCCGAACAGTGAAATATTTCCCATTGTCCTCAATTTCCACTCCACCATTCAAACGATTATCTTCCGTACTACCTCCAGCAGGATACTATCACCAAACTCATCTTCCCCACCACTCTCAGCATTCCATGAAGACTATTCCCTCTTGACACACTAGTCCACTCCTCCATCACTCCTAACACTTCCTCACTCTACCATGACACCTTTCCATGTAAGTACAGAAGATGTAACACTTGTCCAATTACCTCAACCCTCCTCACTATCCAAGACCACAATTTCACTTTCCAGATGAAGCAGCATTTTTATTTTATTTCTTCCAATCTAGTCTACTGCATTCACTGCTTGCAATGCAACCTCCTTTACATTGGAAAGATCAAACATAGAGTCAGTGACCGTTTTGACGAACACCTTAACTTTGTCCATTGGAATAACCCTGACCTTTCAGTTGCTCGCCATTTCAATAAACCACCTTGCTCTTATTCTAACGTTTCCTTCCTGTGCCTGCTAAAATGTTCTAATGAAGATCAACACAAGCTGCAGGAACAATACCTCATTTTCCACTTAGGCACTTTATATTCTGGGACTCAGTATTGAGTTCCACATTATCCACATCGACCTTTCAATCAAGCCAATCACGCATCCACCTCTCCATGCTTTAGCAAAACTAATTCTGTTGAGCTATGGCAGACACATTACTTAACCATACTGATACATTCTGTCCTCTTTTTTGCAGTAGAAGGATGCCTACACCAGACTGATGTCTCAAAGTATCAACAAAGAACTGCTAGGCATCTATCTCCTCAGCTCCCTCCAATAAATAGCCAGGGATCCTGAGCATCAGTGCATCAGATGGCTAATGATACATTTCTGCCTTGTTCAGCTTCTCCCCCTTACCTTTGTATTCAATGGTGCCATGAAATGAAAACTACCTACGCAGTGACTGTGGAGCTTCTGTTCCCATCTCTTCTTTCCACAGCGCTTTTACGCTTTTGAGCTTTCAGAAAGTCCAGACTGCTAGTTGCTCAATCATCACATCCTCTGGGGATGCGTGAACAGAAGACAACAACTCTGAGGAAGAAGCACCAGGGTAACACGGTGGCTCAGTGGTTAGCACTGCTGCCTAACAGCACCAGGTTCCCGCCTCGGGTGACTGTCTATGTGGAGTTAGCGTGGGTTTCCTCCGGGTGCTCTGGTTTCCTCCCACAATCCAAAGATATGCAGGTTAGGTGAATTGGCCATGCTAAATTGCTCATAGTGTTAGGTGCATTACTCAGTGGTAAAATGTAAGGAAATGAATCTGGGTGGGTTACCCTTCAGATGGTCGGTGTGGACCTGTTCAGCTGAAGAGCCTGTTTGCGCACTGTAGGGAATCTAATCATCTGACCTCAGCTTGACAGGCACTGGTTCGGGTAAAGGCACTGCGCAAGAACTAGGGGAAGGTTTGGACTCATGACCTGCGTGGAGGCATTTCTACACATAAAGATGTTGTAGAGGTTTGGAACTCTCTCCCACACATGTAGTTGATGCTAGATCAGTTGTTAATGGGATATGGTCCAATATAGAGTTAGGCCACAGTTTAGCCATGATCTCTTTGAATGATGCAATAGGCTTAACGGGGCTAAATGGCCTACTCCATGTCCATGTGCATGTTTCACATTGCTTCAAGGCATACAAGTTCAGTTTGAATTATGTTGCAGTTGTTTTACAGTATGTGCTGAGTATAGTGTTAATTGTTTCTGTGTTTGATTGTAATGGTCCATTTACTATGATACTCATGTACTTGATTGCTTAAGCCTAAGTGTGAACTCAGAAAAATTAAACAAACTGAAGAAAGAACTGAAACCAGAGCTATACCTTGGAGTAGATATTTTATGATATTATGAATGAGGTTCATTGTACACAGCAAGCTGGTGTATCATCTCTGCATAAATCAGAAGCTAATAACATATATAACAAAATGTGCAATTAGGATGGATGGGAAAGTTTAACTGGAGAGTAGAGAGTTTGGAGAAGATTTGTAGCTCAGGTTGAGGTTCTGGATCTATGTTCGCTCGCTGAGCTGGAAGGTTCATTTTTCAGATGTTTCATCACCATACTAGGTAACACATCAGTAAGCCTCCAGTGAGGCACTGGGGTTATGGCCTGCTTTCTATTTATATGTTTAAGTGTCCTTGGGTTGGTAATGTCATTTCCTGTGATGTCACTTTCTGTGGTGATGTAATTTCCTCTTCTATTTCTCAGACGGTGAGAGCTGGAATCCAAATTGATGTGTTTGTTGATAGCATTCTGGTTGGAGTGCTTTTAGGAATTCCTGTGCATCTCTCTGTTTAGCTTGTCCTAGGATGTATGTGTTGTCCCAGTCAAAGTGATGCCCTTCCTCATCTGTATGTAGGGATACTAGTGGTAGTGGGTCATGTCCTTTTGTGCCTAGTTCATGTTCACGTATCCTGATGGCTAGTTTTCTGTCTGTTTGTCCAAGGTGGTGTTTGTTACAGTTCTTGCAGGGTGTTTTGTAAATAATGTTCATTTTGCTTGTTGCCTGTATAGGGTCTTTTGAGTTCATTAGCTGCTGTTTTAGTGTGTTGATGGGTTTGTGGTCTACTACAGGAAATCACGTCAAAGGAAATGACATCACCAACCCAAGGAAGCCCAAACATATAAATAGAAAGTGGGCCATAACACCAATGTTTCAGTGGAGGCTCATTGATGATGATACCTAGTATGTTGACAAAATGTCTGAAAACAAACCTTTCAGCTCAGTGAGCAAACTTACATCTAGAACTGGACAGTATTTATTTTTTGATGGGAGATCCACCTGTGACATGGATTGATGGATTTTGTAGTTCAAGACCTACATCCTCATGTAGCTATGAATCATAGGGGTCCCATCCTCATGTAGCTATGAATCATCACAAATGGGTCCCAGTCACTAGGGTTTAGATGTGGAAATCTGCAGAGATGAGATGAATAATGCAGCATGGCAAAACGCTGAAAGGGATGTTCGCTGATGATTGTTCAATACTGTTCACTACCCCTCAGCTACTGAAAAAGTCTATGGTCCATAGACAGCAGGATTTATATTTTATCCAGGCTTGAGCTGACAAGTGCTCATTAATCATGCCACAAAAATGCAGGCAATGGCTATCTCCAATAAGACCGAATATAACTGTCATCCCCTTACAATCATTGGCATTATCATTGTTGAAGTCCTCATTCTCAACAAACTGGGGGATTACCGAAAACTGGGCTACAAGAGCAAATCAGAGGCTCCTATATTGAGAAACTCATTCCTGACTGCAAGTCCCCATTTGCAAGGCATAAATGAAGAATGTGATGGAATACTCCCCACTTACCTGGGCAAGTGCAACTCCAACAACTGGCTTCCTGCTTAACATGTTCTAGGAATAAAGAGCCCACATGATTGACACCACTTCAACAAATATTCAATCCTTTCATCACCAATGCTGAGTTACAGTAATATGTACCATCTACAAGACGCATTGTAGAAATTTACCAAAGCTCCCCAGACAGCATCTTCCAAATCCACAATTACTATAAACTACAAAGGCAAGGGCACACCACCACTTGCAGGTCCCTGTCCAAGCCACCCACTATGCTGATTTGGAAATATATCACTGTTCCTCCATGTTGCTGGGTCAAAATCCTGGAAGCCTTCCCTAACAGAACTGTGGGTCTACCTACAGCATGTGACCTGCAGTTGTTCAAGAAGGCACCTCAACACCACCTTCTCAATGGCAACTAGGAGTGGATAGTAAATGCTGGCCCAGCCAGTGATGCCTACGTCCCATGAATATATTTTGAAATTGTAAATTGAGATTCTTGGTGCATTGACAGGCCTTCTGAATAGCCTCTAGTCACTGGCTGAGAGTGTGCCAGAGTCCAATTCCACCATGGTGTAAGGACATTGTGTAGTTTTGAGATTTTGAAACTGACATAACACTTTTCGATTGACTTATGATGGAAGTGTCTGCTGGCCACTGTCCCACCTTCCACCACTGCCCCAGGAAAGACACCTGCTCAGGGTAGGAGCTCAAACAGAGATCATGAGAACTCTGGCTGCTGATAATGCAGACTGAACCTGGTACCATTATGGTTGCAGATTTCTGTTAACATCAAGATAATGTATAAGCTCCAACAGCACATCAAAAATACGTCCTGCAGCAGATTATCATGACTGTTGAGGAATATTGAGGAATATGAGGTGTGTAGCTGAGATTATTAAGGATGCTGTGATTGTGAATATATTCAAGAAGGGGGAGACAAAACTAAATATGGTAACTGCAAAGGGGACTCCTGTTGTCTACCACAGGGAAGACCATTGCAAGACCGTCCTTAACCTTGTCCTCCTGGTGCCTGAGGAACTTGTTTTACAGTTGTAGTACAGTTTTCATACATTGAGAGACCCCACAGATATGAACTTCATTGCATGGAAAGTGCTAGCTACAGCCCCAACTAGTTTATATGGCCTTTGTCAATCTTGCAAAACTTTTGACTATGTCAAGTGTAAAACTTAAGTAGGATTTTCAATAAGTTTGACTGCCCACAATAATTTGTCACTATCCTCTACCTAAACTACAATGGCATGCAACAGGATGAATGCTATCTCTCTGAAAAGTGGAGTCAAACCAGATTATATCACTGCACCAATCCTCTTCTCCATTTTCTTGTCTGCACCACTGCATGTCACGTCCAGAAAACTACTGACAGACGTGAAGCTAATATATGGAATCAAGTGAAACTATTTGACATACACTGTCTTCAACTGAAAACTGAAACCAAAACCACTCCAGCCTTGGTCATTGAGCTTCAAGATGCAGATGTCAGTTTTATGTACACTCACTCAGAAACTGAGCTCTAGGTCTTTGTTAACTCCTTCTCTAAAGCTAATAAGAAAATGGGCTTTTCAATAAATACCTGGAAAACTAATATCCTCTTCAAACTACATCCCTCCGTAAAATACCTCTACTCCATCAGTTAAGATCAATGGGAACATCCTTGGAAACATAAGCTATTTCTATACTTGAGGCCTCTCCTGTCAATAAATACAGGAACAAGCAATCAAATTCATCTATGTGCTAGCTCAACCTTTCGCCAATTGAGAGAAAAGATTCGTAGAATCCCCACAGTGTGGAAACAGGCCCTTTGGCCCAACAAGTCCACACCGACCCTCCAAAAAGTAACCCACCCAGATCTATTCCCCCACTCTATTACTCTACATTTATCCTTGACTAATGCGCCTAACCTACACAGCCCTGAACACTATGGACAATATAGTATGGCCAACTAATCTGCATATCTTTGGATTGTGGGACAAAAGCGGAGCACCTGGAGGAAACCCACAAGGCACGAGGAGAATGCGCAAACTTCACACAGACAGTCGCCTAAGACAGGAATCGAATCATGTCCCTAACCACTGCTGGTTAGCAAGATAGCAAACCCAAGACTAAGGTCATGATTTACCACCTGACAGTGCTTCCTGTGTTCCATTCTACTTCAAAGATTTGGACAACCCACAGCAGGCATCTCAAATAAATGATAAACTACCAACAGTGCCTTCACAAGATCCTCCAAATATAATGGAAATAGAACTTACTTAGAGCCATGTCCTTTCCCAGGCCAACATACCCTAGGAGCTAATCACTCAAAACTAGCTTGACTGGGTGGGATACGGGGTTTGTATATCTGACACCAGACCTCAGAAGCAACTGCTCTACTTGGTGATCAATCATGTCAGGAGACTTTCAGAAGGAGAGCAGAAAAGATTTAAGGACGTTATCAATGCATCTGTGAAGAGGTCAAAATATACCCACTGACTCATTGGAGACCTTGGTTTATGACTGACCACATTGAGAAACTTTGGTAAATGCAGAGGGTTGAAGGTCAAGTGTCATAGAGAATTCACAAGTCTCCAAAATACCCACCCACCCACCCACCCAACCCTTCAAGCACTACCTGCTTCGCATGTGTCAGTCTGCAGATCATGTATTGGACTTAACATCAACGCCAGAACATTTCAAACTGTAATGAAAGAAAGTTATTCTTGATATGGAGGGACTACTGAAGAGGAAGATCCTATGGAATTTAAAATGGCTACTTGGAGCAAACATCTGCTTCATCTCTATGATGACAGCATTTGTGCTCCAGCTACTGTCACTCTCCTTGCTATTGTCACTTCAGCCTAGATTGCAGTTCTCCATATCAAGGACAGGCAGGGCCTGAATTTCAGTTCTCAAGGCCCAAAGCTGCTCGCTCTTTAACTCAAGAAAATATTGTAATCAACTTCTTACTGGCATGGTAAACACTGGGTATTTTTTTTAAATCAGAGAAATGCATAGCCTCATGCTGGAATAGAATTTTAAATATTTGTTTTGGTTAACAGAATAAGTTCAAAAGAAGGGAACAGATTTACTCCTCCTCATCTGGTCATATCAACATATACTGCAGACATCATCTTGACAGAGCTAAGCAGTAAACCCTTTACTTTAACAGATCTATGGTGCATTGCATGATGCTGTGGGTGGTTCCATTTGTTTCATGAAAGCCTTCTGATCACAGGTGGTGAGATGGTGGAGATGTTCATGATGAACAAGAAGAGAATCCCTCATTCCCAAAAGGTCATGCTGTGGTGTGCCTTGCTGGCTTGAAGATGCGGTATTGCTTCCTGTCACAGGATAAAAACACTGTGTTAGTAGGGTATAGCCACTGCACAATTGAATTTCACACCCAGAGAATAGTATTTACATTCATGTTCATGACTTACATGATTGGTAGGATTGACAATGTCAGTGAGAACATCACTCTTTCTTTCTGATTTCACTGAGGGAGTGTGAACTTAAAACTGGTGAATTAAATTTAACTCTAATGTCCAATAATGTTCTGTCCTTCAGTGTCGTTCAATTCAACCAGCTTTCTGGTTTTATAAGTTATTTCATAACCTCCTCTGTATAACCAGAAGTAGATTCTACTCCAAACTATATTTATTTATTTCACAGTAACGCACATTAAATACACAACACCTCCAAAAACCTCCTGAATCTCATTCCACTGGTCTATAAAATTAAAAGACCATGAATTAAACTAACACAATGGGCTGAATCTTACCAGATGGGTGGTAGGGTGGCTCAGTGGTTAGCACTACTGTCTCACAGCACCAGGGACCCGGGTTCAATTCCAGCCTCGAGCGACTGTCTGTGTGGAGTTTGCATGTTCTCCTGCGTGGGTTTTCTCCGGGTGCTCCGGTTTCCTTCCACAGTCCAAAGATATGTAGGTTAGGTGAATTGGTCATGCTAAATTGCATTGGTTAGGGGTTAGGGGGAATGGGTCTGGTTTTCGGAGGGTCGGTGTGGACTAGTTGGGCCGAAGGGCCTGCTTCCACACTGTAGGGAATCTAATCTAATATACTTGGGAGCTAATGGAGAGAATTCTCAGGGTTTAGATTTACTTACATTTGGAAAAGCATGCCTAATTAGGGTCAGTCAGCATGCTTTGTGTGGAGCAGTTCATTTTTACTTGGTGCAGAATGTTCTCAAGGGGGAGAAAGGCAAGCAGGAGGTCATTGTACACATTGGAACCAACAATGTTGGAAGGGAAAAGGTTGAGATGCTGAAGGGAGGTTACAGAGAGTTAGGCAGGAATTTAAAAAGGGAGTTCTAGAGAGTAGTAATATCTGGATTATTCCCAGTGCTACAAGCTAGTGAGGGCAGGAATAGGAGGATAGACCAGATGAATGCACAGCTGAGGAACTGGTGTATGGGAGAAGGATTCATGTTTTTGGATCATTGGAATTTCTTTTCGGGTAGAAATGACCTGTACAAGAAGGACGGATTGCACCTAAACTGGAAGGGACTAATATAATGGCAGGGAGATTTGCTAGAGCTGCTTGGGAGGATTTAAACTAGTAAGGTGGGGGGGGGGGGGGGGGTGGGACCCAGGGAGATAGTGAGGAAAGAGATCAATCGGAGACTGTTACAGTTGAGAACAGAAGTGAGTCAAAGAGTCAGGGCAGGCAGGGACAAAGCAGAGAACAAGACAGGACTGATAAATTAAACTGCATTTATTTCAATGCAAGGGGTCTAACAGGGAAGGCAGATGAATGCAGGGCATGGTTAGGAACATGGGACTGGACTATCATAGCAATTACAGAAACATGGCTGAGGGATGGACAGGACTGACAGCTTAATGTTCCAGGATACAAATGCAACAGGAAGGATAGAAAGGGAGGCAAGAGAGGAGTGGGAAATGGCGTTTTTGATAAGGGATAGCATTACAGCTGCACTGAGGGAGGATATTACTGGAAATACATCCAGGGAAGTTATTTGGGTGTAAATGAGAAATAAGAAAAGGATGATCACCTGATTGAGATTGTATTATAGACCCCCTAATAGTCACAGGGAAATTGAGAAACATATTTGTAAGGAGATCTCAGTTATCTGTAAGAATAATAGGTTGATTGTGGCAGGGGATCTTAACTTTCCAAACATAGACTGGGACTGCCATGGTGTTAAGGGTTTAGATGGAGAGGAATTTGTTATGTGTGTACAAGACAATTTTCTGATTCAGTATGTGGATGTACCTACTCGAGAAGGTGCAAAACCTGACCTACAGGGCAAGTTACTGAGGTGTCAGTGGGGGAGCACTTTGGGGCCAACGACCATAATTCTATTAGATTTAAAATAATGATGGAAAAGCATAGACCAGATCTAAAAGTTGAAATTCTAAACTGACAAAAGGCCAATTTTGATGTTATTAGGCAAGAACTTTCAAAAGCTGATTGGGTGCAGATGTTCGCAGGTAAAGGGACGGCTGGAAAATGGGAAGCCTTCAGAAATGAGATAACGAGAATCCAGAGACTGTATGTTCCTGTCAGGGTGAAAGGAAAGGCTGGTAGGTATAGGGAATGCTGGATGACTAAAGAAATTGAGGGTTTGGTTAAGAAACAAAAAGGAAGCATATGTCAGGTATAGACAGGAGAGATCGCGTGAATATGTAGAAGAGTATAAAGGCAGTAGGAGCATTACTTAAGAGGGAAATCAAGACGGCAAAAAGGGATATGAGATAGCTTTGGCCAATAGAGTTAAGGACAATCCAAAAGGATTTTTACAAATACATTAAGGACAAAAGGGTAACTAGGGAGAGAATAGGGCCCCTCAAAAATCAGCAAGACGGCCTTTGTGTGGAGCTGTAGGAAACGGGGGAGATACTAAACGAGTATTTTGCATCAGTGTTTACTGTGGAGAAGGATATGGAAGATATAGAATGTGTGGAAGTAGATGGTGACATCTTGAAAAATGTCCATATTACAGAGGAGGAAGTGCTGAATGTCTTGAAACGCATAAAGGTAGATACATCCCCAGGACCGGATCAGGTGTACCATGGAACTCTATTGGAAGATAAGGAAGTGATTGCTGGGCCTCTTGCTGAGATATTTGTATCATCGATAGTCACAGGTGGGGTGCCAGCAGACTGGAGGTTGGCTAACTATAGACCAGTGAGCCTGATGGTGGTGGGCAATTTGTTGGAGGGAATCCTGAGGGACAGAATGTACATGTATTTGGAAAAACAAGGACTGATTAGGGATAGTCAACATGGCTTTGTGTGGTGAAAATCTTGTCTCACAAACTTGATTGAGTTTTTTGAAGTAGTAACAAAGAGGATTGATGAGGGCAGAGCGGTGGACGTGATGTATATGGACTTCAGTAAGGTTCCCCATGGGAGACTGTTTAGCAAGGTTAGATCTCATGGAATACAGGGAGAAGTAGCCACTTGTATACAGAACTGGCTCAAAGGTAGAAAACAGAGGGTGGTGGTAGAGGGTTGTTTTTTCAGACTAGAGGCCTGTGACCAGTGGAGTGCCACAAGGATAAATGATTTAAATGTGAGCATAAGAGGTATAGTTAGTAAGTTTGCAGTTGACACCAAAGTTGGAAGTGTAGTGGACAGCAAAGAAGTTTACTCCAGATTACAATGGGATCTTGATCAGATGGTCCAATGGGCTGAGAAGTGGCAGATGGAGTTTAATTTAGATAAATGCGAGGTGCTGCATTTTGGGGAAACAAATCAGAGCAGGACTTACACTCTTAATGGTAAGGTCCTGGGGAATGTTGCTGAACAAAGAGACTTTGGAGTGCAGGTTCATAGCTCCTTGGAAATGGAGTCACAGGTAGATAGGATAGTGAAGGCAGCATTTGGTATACTTTCTTTTATTGGTTAGAGAATTGAGTACAGGAGTTGGGAGGTCATGTTGTGGCTGTACAGGAAATTGGTTAGGCCACTGTTGGAATATTGTGCGCAATCCTAGTCTCCATCCTATCAGAAATATGTTGCAAAACTTGAAAGGGTTCAGAAAAGATTTACAAGGATGCTGCTAGGGTTGGAGGATTTGAGCTATAGGGAGAGGTTGAGTAGGCTAATGCTGTTTTCCCTGGAGTGTCTGAGGCTGAGGGGTGAGCTTATAGAGGTTTACAAAATCATGAGGAGCATGGATGGGATAAATAGACAAAGTCTTTTCCCTGGGATGGGGGAGTCCAGAACTAGAGGGCATAGATTAAGGGTGAGAGGGGAAAGATGTAAGGGACCTAAGGGGCAAGGTTTTCAAACAAAGGGTGGTACATGTATGGAATGAGCTGCCAGAGGAAGTGGTAGAGACTATTACAATTGCAACATTTAAAACACATCTGGATGGGTATATGAATAGGAAGGCTTTGGAGGGGTATGGGCTTGGTGCTGGCAGGTGGGACTAGAATCCAGTGGGATATCTGGTTGGCATGGACAAGTTGGACTGAAGGGTCTGTATCTGTGCTGTATATCTCTATGACTCTATGCCTCTATGATTGAATTTTTCGAGGAGTTGATGAAGGTGATCGATGGAAGTACAGCAGTGGATGCTATCCTGGACCTCCCAGGATTCCTGATATAACACCATCTTTAAAACCCAATCATGCATCTGGTTAAGAGTTGGCAGTCCACAACTGCCATGCATGGTTCATTTCATTTGCCCAGGACATGATGGACAGAGGGAAATTAGTTTTTCATTATGCTGGAGGAAATTTGGAGGTCCTACTGGATGGGGTTCTGGATCGAGTAGATCTTGAAATATTGGTGCAGAAAACAAAAATGCTGGAAAGGTCAGGTAGCATTTGTGGAGAGACAGCAAGCTAATGTTTCAAGTTGAGATGACTCTTCAGACTTAGTGTGCAGTGTGGAGGGGACAGTATTTTTGCAATAGTCGGGGAGGTGGGTGGAATGCTGGGGGAGAAAGGATGTTGATAGTGCAGATTAAGTGATTGGAATAATCCTCCCCAAACCATACCACCTAACTATTGCATGAATGCTGCCCTCTCCACACTTCACGTCAGGTCTGATGAAGAGTAGTCTTGACTGGAAATGATAGCTTGTTCTCTCTCCATAGAACATGCCTTACCCCCTATGATTTCCAACATTTTTTATTTTCAGTACAGATTCCAGCACTTGCAGTAATTTGCTCCTACATTGAAGTGTTGGTGACTGATGAATGTTCAGAGGAACAAGTAGTGTCCGTAGTTTACTGCTCTGACTTTCATGTCAGGAATTGTTGCCATTGAGCTTCTATCCGGTGGGTAAGAGAACGAAAAACCTGCATATCAATGAGGCAGGATGTTGTAATAATAAGGATGTTAATGCATACTAATGCATGCAAGTAGGCCTTTTGCCACTTACTTATAAGAATGCAATGTTGCTGTTTAACATTTGATTGAAAAATAGGACTTTCTGCTCTCAACACGGAAATCTCCTCACTGCCCATCGCACGCAATTCTTCCAACCTTCTCGTCAATACTTATGTTCTTCAGTGCCTATAGAGTTTTGCTCCAAATACTCTGCAAAAACTGCAAGTGATTTAACCAGAAAGTGAGCATCACTGGAGAAAGAGCAGAGAAGCTCACTACAATTTTAATCATTGTCACATACTGAAAGTTTCCAAGCTGGAATATTAATCAATATTATGGAAACTATTCATAATGACTTTATGAAAATTGTAGCAGTCTGCTTGATTGAGACACTTAAATTGTCAAAAGTCAAATTCTCTGCTTGCCAAAAATGAATAATTTGTATGAATAATCTTCCAAGTTAATCAAAATGCTGTAGAAAACCACAGAAATTTAATTGTGCTGTTGGGGTATTTCATTTAAATAAGCAAAGGGAAATTTAAATGAGAATTGAATAGAAACCTTAACATATCTGAAATTTGTGTTCAACAAGAAGGATAATTGTAAATGGTAACCGGTCTTAGCGGGAGGTACCTGTTTCCTTAGCTATTGGAAAAGTGCAAACTAAAGTGAATGAATGAGATAGAAAGGAAGTCTGGATCTCACTCACTGTATTGCTGCCAGTCTGGACCTTCCAGCATTGTTGTTCTCTGTCTTATTTTGGAAATTTTCAATACCAGTGGTTTGGCTTGAGTTTAGGAACCGTTATGTGTGAGAATAGTTTAAAATGCATCTGAGACAAGGCCAAGCTGAAATGTGTAGTGTTTAATTTCTAGAAATAACTGTAAAAACAGCACATCTGATTATAGTTTACATAAGTTTAATACCATCATTTTGTAATAAATCATTTAAGGGATTTCAATGTGCTTTTTAAGGGAAGGTATTGAAAAAGAATTAAATATAATTTCCAGGTATTTTACACAGAGTGAAATTTAAGAATAAACCTTTTACAAAAAAAAAATCAAGATTAAGTAATTAATAAGCTGATGTGATTCAGTTAAGTTGGATCTGGAGATGCCAGTGTTGGACTGGGGTTTACAAAGTTAAAAATCCAACACAAGGTTATAGTCCAACAGGTTTATTTGGAAGCACGAGTTTTTTGAGTGTTGCTCCTTCATTTGACAACCACCTTCCAAATAAACCTGTTGGATTATAACCTGGTGTTGTAGGATTTTTAAACTCAGTTAAATTTGCTTACATTTTGAATTTAGTTTCCATCCATATTTCACACCATTTCCTTTTACCAACATTGACCATCGTATTCAGTAACAACTGCTGTAGGCTTCAAAGTCCGGGCTATTTTTCAGGTGACATCACATCGTTGCACCTGTAAACACAATTTTAATTAATTTGATCAGGTAACATGCCCAACTGGATTTTTTTGTCCTTTTACATGGAGATGGTTATGCCATATGCAAGGGCTTTTACTACTCTACAACCTGTTCCATCTTACACTTACCTTCTGAGAAGTATATACCAGAACTTTGCAAGCTTGATTCATGCTCCTGTTCATAGATCTTTTCCACTGTCAGAACACATCCGTGCCAGTCAGCAATATGAGCATTGGCAGGTGAAACTCAGGCAGCAGAGTAAATGTCATTCACAATGCTGGCAATACCACTAACAGCTCTGTTTTTCTGTGGAATCTTTGGACAATCAATTTCACTCCTTTGATGGGAGAAGCAACATTTCATTTTATGTTGGAGAATTTCTCATGGTGACCAGTCTACAATATGAATAAATAGTTTTCTCTGGTCTTTTGGTACGTAGCTGACCAGGAAACTCTCCTGCTCTTACCACCTGCCATTAGGTACATTGATGTCATTTACAGGCTGTCAATAACCTAATTGGCTTCATTAGAATTACATCTTCCAAAGCCAACAAGTCCTGACATTAAGCTTGAACGAAAAGCTTCTGGCCAGTAGGCTTACCACCAATAGAAATACTCTGGAAAGATTTTGGTGGTGTCATGATATTATTGAGTGTGCCAGAGACTATTGAATAGAATAGAATAGCAATTTATTGTCACTTGTATTTATGAAATACAGTGAGATGTGTATAAGTCATCGCAATTTGGCACAATTTTAATTTCAGAAATTATAAAAATAAATAATTGAGACAAGTTAGGACAAAGTTCATTTTTGCTCCCTCCACTGGTCCTGGGTTTCTGACGTGGCTAAGGGAATGCCATCACTGAAGCTGACCCTGAGGCTGTGACAGCAAGGATTCTGGAACAGACCCACTGCTTAAGTTACCCCTGAAGTCATTGCAATGCTGCCATATCAAGGAGGGACAGACCAGACTCACCAAGTCGCTGATGCTGAAATGTCCATCAAGCTGTCACCACTTCAGTTGCTGCCTAAAGTGCCACATTGTCACCATAGCCATGAGGAAAATGAGGAATGAACCTGAACCATCATGCCACCACTGAATATACCAGACCCACCAACAAAGGAGTCTTTAATAAAGCCGCGGCTGCTATGGCCGCGAGAAATGGACATCTGGATCCAATACGCGGCAGCAGGCCCTCACAATTGCATTTCTCCACTGCAGCCACAGAAAAGAAGAAAACTGAACTTTGATCCAAAAATGAAATGAAGAAATTAAGAAACAAAACAAAACAAACAAAAAAAAGAACAAAGACGAATGCAGCTGGCCAGGTGAGTGCAGGTGGGAATGCATGGCCATAGAGCCCAAACAGTTCCTAATCTGCTGCTGCTGCCATCAGTGGGTCAGCTGGATTTTGGGAACAATATAGAAGCAGGGTCTGTGGGGTTGGGGCACTATGAGATGGGAAGCTATCGGAGAGGAGATTCCCAGATGGGGTTAATGATCATCATAGAAACATAGTTAAAAATCACACAACACCAGGTTATAGTCCAACAGGTTTAAATTGGAAGCACTAGCTTTCAGAGTGCTGCTCCTTCATCATCTGTTGGACTATAACCTGGTGTTGTGTGATTTTTAACTTTGTATACCCCAGTCCAACACTGGCATCTCCAAATCATCATAGAAACTATAATTTGAGTCATGATCAAGGAGAAATCGGAGGGGATGATGGAGATGTGGCACTCAGCCTCTGCATAGTAGAGGTCAATACCCCAGACAACAATAGAGGCACCCTTGTTGGCAGATTCAAATTCAAAGTTAGTTTGAATCTGAGTGCACAGAGATGAATAGCTTCAGAGGGAGATAAGTTAGAACGAGTGAAGAAAGCAGAGCAATTAAGGAGACTGATGTCATATCAACAGTTCTCAATGGACAGATCAAACACAAATATGAAACCAGAGGGAGAGGTCCAGGTAGAGAAAGTGCGTTAGAGGCAGGTGTAAACATCTGTAGGATGGGGAGAGGACCCCTGTCCAAAGAAATGGGCACTGAGGCAAAGGCAATAGAAGTGTTTCACATCATGTTGTACCTTAAATTCATTGAAAAGAGGCATAAAGAGATAAAACTAAGTTCTTTGCTGAATACAGATTGTTAAGGCGGCATAGGGTCAGAAGTTATGGTAAACATCCAATAAGACATGGGGTTAGAGGAATGGATGGACTCAATAGGTTTGGGAGAGAAAGATTCCAGAGGGATATGGATATCTCTGAATTGGTGCAGCTTGTGTTCCTTAAAAGAAACAGAAAAAGTTTTTGTTAAAACTTTGAACTAGCTGAAGGAAGATATGAAAGTCAGCAACAGGATGGCTTTGAGACAGTATGAGGTGCTGCTGATAGAAAGGGAGTTCAAGAAAGTGCCATGAGCCACCACACATACAGAGTGTCAATGTTAGGATGTGGCAACAACAACTGTCAGAGGACGATTATATATCACAGGCATACCCCTGATCATGCATTTGAAACAAAAAGGACAAAAGTTCTTTTTATAAAAGGCATAATTTCATGGTTGCAAGGATTTACATCAATCTCAAACTTCCATCTCGACATTTGGCACCCAAGGCAGGAGTGTAAATCATCTTTCTGAATCAAGATGACAACAGATGTAGTTATGGATCCGCTAAAGGTTAGTAAAATAAAGCAAAGGCTGTGGAAGGATCACGCTCTGTGAGATACCCTCTGCCAGCTTGGAAACAGACTCCATGTATTGTGATAGAAGCAGGAGGCTGTCTGATGGGTATGACAATGTACCCAGCATCTGTGCTCATAATCATCTGCACTGTCCTTCATATCACCCCATTATGATCACCATCTCAGTACTCTGCAAAACCTTACTGCAGCCTTGCCCTTTGCTGAGTTGGAAAAACAATTTTAAAAATCCTTACCCCTGGTGCGGATGCAGCCATTCACCATGTGCTGATTCCTTTTCTATTCATAACTCCTCAGAAAATACTGTCCCAGATTCAGTTTATAGCTGTGAGGGCAGATCAACTGAGAAATAAGACATTTTCATTATCATAGCGCTGTTGCTTTCTCTTTCCTGACTTTGGGCCGCTGTGGCTGATGGCATTTCCAGGGTGCATGTAAACAAGAACTCAGAAGAGCAAGGCTGGTGTGAAAGAAAAGGAGAAGGTGAAGTGTGAAGCAAGTTGTCCACAGTTCTACCATCAGCAGTTTACATGCTTCAAAGATTCAGATAATTGTGAGCTGGGAGTTGAGAAGGGGAAGAATGTAAGAGCACACAATCATCTACAACTATGATTGCATACAACTAGACACAGTATTCCAGAAAACATCTCACCAATGTCTTCTACAACTTCACCATGATTTCCCAAATCCTACACCCAAATATCTGAGCAATGAAGGTGAGCATACTAAACATCTTCTTAACCACTCTACCTACCTGTGATGCAAATTTCTGAAAATTACGTACCTGAACCCTTAGGGTCTCTCTGTTCTACAACACTACCCAGGGCCCTACCACTAACAGTATAAATCCTACTCTTGTTGTCTGACCAAAATGCAATACATCATATTTATCCAAATTGAACTCCGTCTGTCACTCCTCAGCCCATTGACCCAATTGATGAAGACCTAATTAATCTTATGATTTGGAGATGCCGGTGTTGGACTGGAGTGTACAAAGTTAAAAATCACACAACACCAAGTTATAGTCCAACAGGTTTAATTGGAAGCACACTAGCTTTCGGAGCGACGCTCCTTCATCAGGACGCGTGGAGCATCGCTCTGAAAGCTAGTGTGCTTCCAATTAAACCTGTTGGACTATAACCTGGTGTTGTGTGATTTTTAATTAATCTTACATAACCTTCTTCACACTCCACTACCACCAAATTTGGTGTCATCTGCAAAATTACTAACCATGCCTCCTATATTCTCATTCAAATCATTTATATAAATTACAAACAAAAATGGATCCAGTGCCAAACTTCGTGGAACTCTACTGATCACAGGCCTCTATTCCTTTTTTTAAAAAAAACCCTCCACCAAAAGTCTCTGTTATGTGCCATAAAGCCAACTTTGTATCCAATTGGAATGCTCACTCTGAATTCCATATGATTTAACTTTACTAATTAGTCTGCTAATTAGACTTTACTAAAATCCAATTAAACAACAAATTTGCCTTCATCAATCTTTTTGCATACTTCCTCAAAACACTCAATCAAGTTTGGAAACACAATTTCCCTTGCACAAAACCATGCTGACTGTCTCTAATAATTTGCTGCTTCTCCACACCACCAGTGCTACACTCACAGGTGTATAGTATCTAGACTCCTCCTTACAGCCTTTCTTAAGTAAAGACACAACATTAGCCATCCTTCAGCCCTCCAGATCTCATCAGTGGTTATAAATGACATAAATATTTCTGCTAGCATTCTTGAAATTTCCTCCCCAACTTCCCACAAAATCCTGGGATACACTTGATCAGGTCTCAGAGATCTATCCACCTTTCTGTTTTCTGAGACCTCCAGCACGTCTTCTGTAATATGAACTGCTTTCAAACATCAATGTTTATTTCTCTGAGTTCTCCATTTCTTTCTCGTCATTAAAAACTAATGTGCAATATTCATATGATTTCTCTCCCATCTTGTGAGGTTCAACACAAAGCTGACCTCTATGATCTTAAAGGAACCCTACTTTCTCTCTAGTTGATCGCTTACTCTTAATGTACTTGTAGAATTTCTTTGGATTATCCTTAACCTTATCTGCCAAGGCTATCTCATATGCCCTTTTTGCTTTCCTGATTTCCCTCTTAAGAATGCCTCTACACTATTTATTCTCTTTAAGAGATTCATTTGATCCCAGTTATTTATATCTAATATACGGTTAGAGTCATTAGAATCCTACAGCATGGCCACAGGCCCTTTGGCCCAAACTGATCCATGCTGATCAAAATGTCCGTCCACACTAATCCCATTTCTGTGCAGTTGGCCCATATCCTTCTAATCATTTCCTATCCATGTATTTGTCCAAATGCATTTTAAATGTTGTTAATGTACCTGCCTCAACCACTTCAGTTGGCAGCTCATTCCATATGCATACCACCCTCTGTGTAAAAAAAAGTTGCCCCTCAGGTTCCCTTTCATTCTTTCCCATCTGAACTTAAAATAATGCCCTCTTATCCTCGATTCCCCAACCCTAAAAAAAAGACTGAGTGCATTTGCCTCTTATTCACCTCTGTAAGGTCCCCCTCAGTCTCCTATGCTCTAAAGAAAAAAGTCCTAGCTTGTCCATCCTCTCTCTATAACTCAGACCATTGAGTCCTGCCAACATCCTTGTAAATTTCTTCTGCATTATTTCCAGTTTAATAACATCTTTCTTATAACAAGGTGACCAAAACTGAACACAACACTCTAACTGCGTCCTCACCAATATCCTGTATAACTGTAACATAACTTCCTAACTTCTATAGTCATGACAGATGAAGGCCAGTGTGCTAAAAGCCTTCTTCACTGCCCTGTCTCCAGTTCAGAGAACTGCGAACCTGAACTCCAAGATCCTGCTGTTCCACTATACTCTTTGAAGCTCTACTATTTACCATTAAACTCCCACCTTGATTTGACTTTCCAACATGCAAGACCTCACACTTATCTATATTAAACTCTATTTGTATTTCTTGGCCCACCTCCCCAGATGATCAAGATCCTGCTGCAATTTCTGATAACCTTCCTCACTGTCCACGATACTGCCTATTTTAGTGTCATCTGAAAACTTGCCTTGTGTGTTCTCACCAAATTGTTGATATAGATAACAAATAGTAATGTGCCCAGCATCGACCCCTGAGGCATCCACTCATCACAGGTATCCAATCTGACAAGCATCCTTCCACTTTTACCCTCTGCTTCTAACGATCAAGCCAAGTTTGTATCCAATTTGGTAGCTTGCCCTGGATTTCATGCAATCTAACCTTCCAGAGCAGCCTATCATGTGGAATATTATCAAAGGCCTTACTGAAATCTAGATAGATTCTTGGCTAGAACCTCAATATCTTTATTTATCCACTGTTCCCTAATCATACCAGCTTTAGCTTTTACTCTAACAAGAACATAATGCCTCTGAACTCTCATGGTTGCACTTTTGAAATTGTCAGTCATCCTTTTACCTCTGAGCAGTCTAGCCCAATCAACATTTGAAAGTTCTTGACTCACACCATGAAAATTTGCCTAAACTCCAATAAGAACTTCAACATTTACCAAAGGTCACTAGTCCCAAAAGTGTTCCCCTACTAATACTTCAGTTACTTGCCCTGCCTTATTTTCCAAGAGAAGGTCAAGTTTTGCTCCTTCTCTAATAGGAACATTTGGATATTGAGAAAGAAAATTTTCTTGAACACATGTAACAAATTCCTCCCCATCCAAATTTTTAACACAATGGCAGTCCCAGTCAATGTTTGGAAAATTAAAATCCCCTTTTAGTACAACCCTATTATTCTTACATATGTCTGCGATTGCTCTACATATTTGCTCCTCAATTTCCCTCTGATTATTGGGGATCTATAGTATAATCCCATCCAGGTGATCATCCCTTTCTTATTTCTAATTTCAACCCATACATTTTTACTGGTCAATTACAGTAGTAATGTTTTCCTTAATCACAAAGAGCACAATCCCTCCTCGTTTGTCTCACCTTATATCCTTCCTATAGCATCTAAAACCTGGAACATTGAGCTGCCAGTTCTGACCTTCTATCAGCGAAGTTTCTGTAATCGCTATAACGTCCCAGTCCCATGTTTTGAGACACGCCCCCGAGGTCATCAGCCTTACTTGTAAGACCCCTTGCCATGAAATAAATGCAGCTTAATTCTTCAGAGTTACCTTGTTTTCTGACTTGCTTTTATCTTACTTTCTAATTAACTTGCTCTTTTCCGACTCAGAACCATCATTATTTGTCTTCCTATTTTCACTGCTGTTTAGGAAACCCCAAGTGCCTCTCTAAAAGTTTACAGGCTCCCAAAGTAAACTAAAAATTTTTCCTGCCAGGATATTGGTCCCTTTCCAGTTCAGGTGAATCCCATCCTTTTGAACAGGTCTTTTCTACCCCAGAAGAGATCCCAATGATCCAAAAATCTGAATCCTTGCACATTGCACCACCTCTCCTTTTATTCCTCATTAAAATTTGGCACTTAGAGTAAATTCAAGATTACTATTTTTGAGGTATTTTTTCACCCTTTTACCTAACCTCCTATATACACTCTGCAAAACCTTAACCCTTTCCTTAAATATCTTTTTCCGACCAATGTTTGCAACAATTCCAGCTTCTCACTCTGCCCTTTGACAATATGCTTCAAATGTTTTAGGACATCCTTAACCCTGGCACCATGAAAGTAGCATGCTATCCTAGATTCACACTCACTCACTGCTACAGAATCTCCTGTCTGTACCTGGATAGGACAGTCCCCTCTAACAATTATTCTTTTTAAATCTTGTCAACCCCCCCCTTAATATAGGATTCATTCTTAATGTCCAAGATCTGACTGCTACTTTATTTTCCTCTGACAGACTATCCCCTAAAACATTGCCCAAAATGAAGTATCTGTTTGAGATAGGGATAGCCACAGGAGACTTCAGAACTACCTTCTTACCTTTCTTGACAGTCACCCATGTATCTGACTGATCCTGCTGTGTGATCACTTCTCTAAATTTAGGGTGTAGGTTTGCTCACTGTAGGTATGATATCCAGACGTTTCATTACCTGGCTAGGTAACATCATCAGTGGCAACCTCCAAGTGAAGCGAAGCTGTTGTTTCCTGCTTTCTATTTATATCTTTCTCCTGGATGGGGTTCCTGGGGTTTGTGGTGATGTCATTTCCTGTTCATTTTCTGAGGGGTCGATAGATGGCATCTAGATCTATGTGTTTGTTTATGGCGTTGTGGTTGGAGTGCCAGGCCTCTAGGAATTCTCTGACATGTCTTTGCTTAGCCTGTGTCAGGATAGATGTGTTGTCCCAGTCGAAATAGTGTATTTTTTCATCCGTGTGTAGGGCTACGAGGGAGAGAGGGTCGTGTCTTTTTGTGCCTAGCTGGTGTTCGTATATCCTGGTGGTTAACTTTCTTCCTGTTTGTCCTATGTAGTGTTTGTGGCAGTCCTTGCATGGAATTTTGTAGATCACGTTGGTTTTGTCCATGGGTTGTACTGGGTCTTTTAAGTTTGTTAGGTTTTGTTTGAGAGTGTTGGTGGGTTTGTATGCTACTAGGATTCCGAGGGGTCTCAGTGGTCTGGCTGTCATTTCTGAAACTTCTTTGATGTATGGTAAGGTGATTAGGGTTTCTGGCTGTGTTTTGTCTGCTTGTCATGGTTTGTTCTTGAGGAATCTGTGCACTGTATTTTTTAAGTATCTGTTCTTCTTGAATACGTTGTATAGGTGGTTCTCCTCTGTTTTCTGAACTTCTCTAAATCTACTAGTCATCACACCCTGTGTCTCTTGAATACCCTCAGTGACATTAAGCCAAAAAAGAAGCTCTCAATAGCACCTTATATAAAAATAAATTACCCCTCCTTATATACAGATTTGACTCTTAATCATGCAATAGGTAAAAAAATATATACATTAAGAAAAAAGATCAAGCACTTAGTTGAAACAATTGAAAAAGTGTCTCCTCCTCAAGTCCTCTTACAATCAGCTAGGGAATGCTACAGGGTGAGGCATGGGGATACGGTACATTAAGCAGTTAAGGTATTGGTAGACCGTAGATAGGAGATATAATGTAATGCAGCATTCTATAGACACATGTGAGGTTATTAGATATCCTGTGCTACCATTTGGATTCTTGTCTTTGGGCCCACACTCCAGGAGGTGACCTCTCTGCACATCTGACCACCCCAGGTTGGTGACATCTGTAGAGCAATTATTACTCTGGGGTCAGAAGTTGACTCCAAGAGGATATATAAATCCAATTGAACTATTCGAGCTGTAACAGATAAGATCTTGTTTTTTTTAACTTTTGGTGACTATTGTGCCAGCACTGTATTATTTTGCACCCTTGCCAGGGAGAAAACATCAGTTGAGCACCCCTGTCCCACTCTTCCAGAATGCACTGTGCTGAGCTCAGTACTGCGGTGCAAGCTGTTCACTTCACAACAACTCAAGATGCCTATGAAGGCTCACCACAATGAATAAAATAATCTGCAATACTAACAAACCTTTTCCAGCAGGGCACTTCTGCTAAAATCAGTCACAATCCTGCCTGCAGTTTTTTTTATCTTTCGGTGTAACACCTCTCCATATTTAGTGTGACTGACTTCAAATGTTTTTCATTTGTATTCGCCAAAGAAAGGCTTAGGTAATGTAAAGTATATGTCAATTAGCAAGTTGAATTGCCCTTAAATTTGTTTTTCATAAATGGTAGATGGGTTGCTGATCTAGGCATGAACTGAACTTTCTATATCATTGGAGATCAGTACAATGATTTTGGGTTCACAACCCAGCATTAGCACACCAAACTTTATGTAACTTTGGGTTAGAAATCACCAGTCCCTGTTTCTAACTGTAAATTTCATCCCTCTATTAACATTATTGTTCCATTAACAAAATGTAGAAATAAGTGACCGTTGTATCTGTTTATAAAATACCACACATTCCATAAACTGTCTAAAATTTTTCTTGTATTGTATGATTGGTGATGGATAATGAATGGTTACGTTCACATCATTTATTTATCAAATAGTATCAGTTCACCAGTGTGCCTGATATTAAATTCTATTGGAGACGTGACTGAGGACATGTTCACTGTTCTTTCAAAGTGTGCAAAATGCCAGCATAGTTCAATTCATTATGTATGCTCCTCACTGCTACAATACTTAACTGCACATGAATCTACTTGCCTGTGCTACTTTCAGATGAATATACTGTGTAGCAGGGTTGTGGGGATCAGGTGCCGCTATTTAATCCACCAACATTTTCTCTTTCCCAAATTTTCTTCCTACCATTATTAAGAATTCCCACTGTGTGGAAGCAGGTCATTTGGCCCATCACGTTGAAAAGTATGGTGCTGGAAAAGCACATCAGGTCAGGCAGCATCCGAGGAGCAGGAGAATTGATATTTCAGGCATAAGCCCTTCATCAGGAATGGCCCATCGTATCCCACTCAGATCCACCCCAAAACCCTGCATTTCCTAAGTCTAGTCCACCTTGCCTGCATATCATTGGACTGTGGGCGGAAACCAGAGCACCCGGAGGAAACCTGCGCAGACATAGGCAGAATGTCTGCGCAGGTGGGATTGAACCTGGGTCCCTGGCACTGTGAGGTAGCAGTGCTAACCAATAAGCCACAGCGCCACCCTTTTAAATGGATAAATGATTACTAACTAATCAAGTAATCATTCAGAGCCAACATGGTTTTGTGAAAGAGAATTAGTGTTTAACCAACATATTGGAGTTCTTTGATAAAGTAACATATGCTATGGATAAAGGGGACCAAGTGTATATACTGTGCTTACATTTCCAGAAGGCATTTAATGAGGCACAATATCGAAGATTGTTGTAGTAAATGAAAGCTTATGTTGTGAGAGATAACATACTGTCATTAACAGAAGATTGATTAACTTACAGGAAGAACAGTAGGGCGGCACGATGGCACAGTGGTTAACACTGCTGCCTCACAGCGCCAGAGACCCGGGTTCAATTCCCGCCTCAGGCAACTGACTTTGTGGAGTTTGCACATTCTCCCCGTGTCTGCGTGGGTTTCCACCGGGTGCTCCGGTTTCCTCCCACAATCCAAAAATGTGCAGGTTAGGAGAATTGACCATTCTAAATTGCCCGTAGTGTTAGGTGAAGGGGTAAATGTAGGAAAATGGGTCTGGGTGGGTTACGCTTCGGCGGGGTCGGTGTGGACTTGTTGGGGCGAAGGGCCTGTTTCCACACTGTAATCTAATCTATAAACAGGTTATTTTCTGTTTGGCAAGATATAAAGCCTCATGGATAAATAGGGCCTAAAATTTTAACAATTTTTATGAGTGAATTGGATGAAGGAACCAAATATATCATAGTTTCATTTGTTGATAACACAAAGATAAGATGACATATCCACTTAACTGGTATCCAAACATCGACTTCACAATTAATTCTTTTCATGACCAATTCACAGTGACCTCCACAAGATGTGCAGCAGTAAGTCACAAATGGTCCTTTGATAGCAACTTCCAAACTTAGGACCTGTCACCTGGAAGGACAATGGCAGCAGATGCAATGAAACACTACGACCTGCAAGATCCCCTCGAAGTTCCTCACAAACCTGAGTTGAAACTATATAATCATTCCTTCCTTGTTGCTGTGACAAAATTGTGGAACTTCCTCCCGAACAGCACCATAAGTGTCCTTAATCCCCAAGGACTGCAGTGGCTCAAGAAGGCAGTTCACTATCACCTTCTCCAGGACAATTAGGGATGGTCAATAAATGCTGGCCAGCAATGTCCATATTCTATGAATCAATGAAAAAAGGAAGAAAGGAAGTTGTGAAGAATACAGAAGAAGCTATAAAAGGATAGTGACAGTATTGCTGAAAAGAGACCCATTTTGTCAAAGCCACATTAAAGGTACTACATAAATGCAAATCATCATTGTTGATGGAAGTAGACTGACAGCATTTAACTAGATTTTTAAACAAGAATATCACAATTATTTACCAATAACTGTGATTAAAACCTTTATGTTAATAATAGATCGGTTCTCTTTTTGTTGCATGTTAATCAGAAAGTATTCTAATCATAGTAATTATAATAAATCATTGGAATACGCAATCCTTCAGCATTCTTCTAGATACAATGACTATTTTGTTGTTTTATCCATTGAGTCATAACTACTTCAGGATGGCTGGAATGCGCATAAAGGATGCATTTATTTTAGGCAAGTTAAGGCAATGGGGAAATTAAGTTAATAGTATGTCTGTATTAAAAGAACAATATACTTTTATTATAAACTTTATTTCTTCCTTCAGGTCAGCACACGTAGACAGAGTAAAAGGAATTTCAGCCACCATTGGTGATCCTGAAAACAGGTAACTTCCTTCATTACTTAAATAAGTAAGTAGTGAATAGTAAAATGATACTAAAATGATACAAGTTAGTAACAACTGCTTGCATTCCTTTCTGAATGGGAGATTGAGAAATGATCTGTGTGGAATATTTTAAATTTCAAAAAGTTTTAATCGTGTACGTATGGTTACATTATTTTCTCCAGTTAGGGAAACAGCAACAGGGTGATTTAATCTTTAAATTAAGCAAAGCCATTCAGAACCAGATTCAGCAAGCACTTTTTTTCTCACAAACAGCACTTAAAATTTGGAAATCTCTCATACAAATGGCCATGAATACTCAAGCAATTGGAAATTTCAAGACTGAGATGGATCAATGTTTGTAAGAGAGGATATCAGGGGATGTGGAACATAAGGTGGAAAAATTATAATGATAAAATTATAAAAATTATAATGGAGAAGATACTGAGGGATAGGACCTATTTACATTTGGAAGAAAATGAACTTATCAGTGTTAGGCAACATGGTTTTGAGCAGGGAAGGTCATGTCTTACGAACTTAGTAGAATTCTTTGAGGAAGTGACAAAGTTGATTGATGAGGGAAGGGCTGTAGACGTCGTACACATGGACTTAAGTAAAGCCTTTGATTAGGTTCTCCATGGTCGGCTAATGGAGAAAGTGAATTTGCATGGGGTCTAGGGTGTACTTGCTAGCTGGATAGAAAACTGGCTGGGCAACAGGAGACAGAGAGTAGTAGTGGAAGGGAGTATCTCAAAATGGAGAACTGTGACCAGTGATGTTCCACAGGGATCTGTGCTGGGACCACTGTTGTTTGTGATATACATAAATGATCTGGAGGAAGCTATAGGTGGTCTGATTAGCAAGTTTGCAGATGACACTAAGATTGGTGGAGTAGCAGGTAGTGAAGGGGACCGTCACAGAATGCAGCAGAATTTAGATAGATTAGAGAGTTGGACAGACAAATGGCAGATGGCGTTCAATTGGAGCAAATGCAAGGCAATGCATTTCGGAAGATCCAATTCAAGAGCGAACTATATGATAAATGGAAAAGTCTTGTGGAAAATTGATATACAGAGAGATCTGGGAATTCAGGTCAATTGTACCCTGAAGCTGGCAACGCAGGTTGATAGAGTGGTCAAGAAGGCATACAGCATGCTTTCCTTCATTGGACGGGATATTGAGTACAAGAGTTGGCATGTCTTACAGTTGTATAGGACTTTCGTTCAGCCACATTTGGAATGTTGCATACAGTTCTGGTCACCACATTAGTAAAAGGATGTGGACACTTTGGAGATTGTACAGAGGAGGTTAACTGCTTTGGAGGATGCTAACCATGATGAGAGGTTGAGTAGATTAGGATTATTTTCATTAGAAAGACAGAAGTTGATGAGGGACCTGGTTGAGGTCTACAAAATTATGAGAGCTATTGACAGGGTGGATAGCAAGAAGATTTTTCCCAGAGTGGGGGACTCAATTACTAGGGGTCATGAGTTCAAGGTGAGCGGGGAAAGTTTCAGGAAGATATGCGTGGAAAGTTCTTTACACAGTGGGTGGTGGATGCCTGGAACGTGTTGCCAACGGAAGTGGTAAAGACGAGCACGATGGCATAATTTAAGATGTATCTAGACAGACACATGAATGGGCAGGGAGCAGAGGGATACAGATCCTTAGAAAATAGGCAACAGGTTTAGATAGGGGATCTGGATCAGCGCAGGCTTAGAGGGCCAAAGGGCCTGTTCCTGTGCTGGAATTTTCTTTGTTCTTGGTTCTTTATATTCAATTGCAAAGGCAGCAGTGGATGTGTTTGTTGATGACTGTGCAGTGTTTAGTTCATTGTATAGTGTTTAGTTCATTCACAACTGACTGATTAATATAGTTGCTGTGCCTGCATGCAGCGAGGTTCGGACAACATTCAGGCTTGGGTAACAAAGTAAGTTGTGACAATCATTGCAAACAAGTGCCGTGGCATCAATGGTCACCTCCAATAGGAGAGAGAAGCTCAACATCTCCCTCTGATATTCACCTGCATTATATCACAGAATCTCCCTCACCTCCCTACTTCTCCATCCCCTGCCCCACATCAATTGTCCTGGATCTCATTATCCTTGGCAGCATGGTGGCTCAATGGTTAGCACTCGATTCAATTCCACCCTCAGATGGCTTTTGTTTAGAGTTTGCAAATTCTCCCCATGTCTGCGTAGTTTTCCTCTGGGTGCTCAGGTCCCACTGGGTCTCACAGTCCAAAGATGTGCAGGTTAGGTGGATTGGCCATGTTAAATTCCCCATAATGTCCAGGGATGTATAGGTTCAGTGGATTAGCCATGGGAAATACAGGGATAGGGTCGGGGGGAGAGGGGGGGGGGGGTGGTTCTTCACAAGGTTGGTGTGAACTTGATGGGCTGAATGACTTACTTCCACACTTTTGGGATTCTATGATCCACTAGAAACTTAATTCAACCAGCTATATGAATACTGTCAGTACAAAAGAAGAATGGAAGATGGATATTCTGTGATGAGTAACTCACCTCCTGACCTGTCTTTCTCATGATCTACAAAGTACCAATTAGCGGTTTAAGGCTTTTATCTTTTATTTCATGAAATGTTAGCATCATTGGCAAGGATGCTGTTACCAACCCTTAAATTTCCTTGAATTATGTGAACTAATAGATCATCTTCATTTGTCTTGAGCAATGGAATTTCAACAATGCTCAAAATGCTCAAAATCAGGCAAGCCAAAGCAGCCTGATTGATTGGCACCCCTTTGATAACCTTCAACAATCACTCCCTCCACCACAGGTGAGCTGTGTACCATCTTCCATGATAGACTTTAGTAGCTTGGCAAAGCTTCTTCCAATCCAGCAACGTCTATCATGTCTAAGAACAAGGGCAGCAAATGCTTGGGAACAAGGAATCTTCCCTCCAAGCCACATTCTGAGCATTGAACAAAGATTGCACGCTATGCTAGATCTATGAAAATAATACATTTTCACATTATTGTTCACAATATTGCTACATTTAATGTATATCTCCAATTGATGCTTATTGTTGGTGCATAGATGAAAAACTCATTATTTCAATCTCATCAGAAAATATTCCTCCAAAATAACTGGTGTTCAAACAAATGTATTTTGTTGCTACAGAAACATTTTTCTAGTTTGCAAATTTATAGACTGTAAAGAAATCAAATAATGTAATTATAATTTTAGATATGTTCAGAAGTCAAAGTTGTCTATTGTAGAAAGTCTTGTTTGTATGTTAACTGTAGTACATTTGTGCATAAGCAGAAAATCTTTATGTGATGAACATCCCATCATGTGTAATTAAACATTCAGTTTCATTGGTATCAAGCATAAAAAACTCCTTGTATTTAGCATTGCTCAGAAATATTTCTTTGTGCATCTTAAAAGTATTTAATATGTTGCGTTTAGGGACATAAATTGCAGAGTTTTTTAAACAAGAAAAGTTACTCATTTTCTGTGAATAATGCTGCCTTTGTGATATAATGTGTCATTTAGATTTGTGAGGCTGAACATGTGACATCAGTTAGACTGCATTTCTCCATATTGTAGAGAAACTAGGTATAGTTTAAAAGGAAACAAAAAATAACTGTGGGTGTTGGAAATCTGAAATAAACATATTCTGGAAATACTCAGCATTAGAGATACAGAATTGATATTTCAGGTTGAGGATCTTTCATCACAGAATCATTATGGTGCAGTAGGAGGCTGATCAGCCCATTGTGCTGCCACAATGACTCTCTGAACGGGCATTGTGACTTAGTGCCATTCTGGAAGAACTGAGGGAAGTAAGAGATGTGAAAGATTTGAAGCAAATAATTAGGGAAGTAAACTAGGAAAGAATGGAGAGAACAAAGTGGAGATAAAGTGGAAAACAAGAGATTAAAGACAGGGGTTTGATGGTGCAAGGCAGAGGTGGTTGCAATAGATCAAATAAGGAAACAAATCATGGATCTTGAGGAAGGGTAAATATGAAACAGAGTCATTACCAGTGGCTTTCTTCCAAAAAAGAAACAAGAGCATAAACAAAATAGGGCAGAGGCACTTATTTGAAATTCTTAAACTCAGTGTTGTGTCAGATGATGCTTAATTACAGAATCAGAAGATGAAATGTTTGCTGTATAATGCAGTTAGTACTTTAGAGGGTTAACTGACATTATGAAATAAGCTCTGCCTATCAGGGCATACAGGAGCATTCCTGGGAGAAACTGATCAGTGTGTGTTCTGTGTGTTCAACTGCAGTCTTGTTGGGCATACCAGGAATGTGAATTTACTCTTAAGTTGAACCTGATGCTTTACAGGGGGCTGTCAATGTGTCATAAATGTAACATAACTAGATAATAAGTACCATGTACTAACTTCTGCTGTTTATCAAGATTAAACATAACTTCTGCCATGTTTGATTCCAGCCTTGGGCCAACTGTTTGTGCGCAGATTGCACGTTCTCCCCATGTTTGCATGGGTTTCCTCCAGGTGCTTGGGTTTCCTCCCACAATCCAAAAGATGTGCAGGTCAGATGAATTGGCCATGTTAAATTGCTCATAGTGTTCAGGGATGTGTAGGTTAGGTGCATTAGTCAGGGGTAAATGTAGAGTAATAGGGTAGGGGAATGGGTTTGGATGGAATACTCTTCATAGAGTCGGTGTGGACTTGTTGGGCCGAAGGGCCTATTTCTACAAGCAGATCCTTCCCAGCAAGAGCAGACAACATAAGTAACCACTTTGAATTTCATCAGCTACTGTTGCATCAGGGAAGTGTTCACCTGAATTGAGGTCTTCATAGTCTTATCTCTTACCTCAGAGAATCGGGAAGAACAGGTATATGACTTTCCAGTGTAAGAGGTTTCTCAATGGTGCAAAGAACCATTCACACTAAATGTGCTATTCGATCTCATGGAATATCATGGAGTATCTGAAGTGACATTTTACCTGCCTAGAGCACATGGGGGAACGATACATGACAGCACACATTCCAAAGGTATCTCAGCTATAATATAAACATTTAGTCCACAATCACAAGCCGATCATCCATCTTCTATGTCCCATCACTGAACCCTCGTGGCCATACTTCAGAAACAAAGTCACCAACAAAAACATTTTTCCATAACAATGATCAGTTAGAACCCCAAAATACTGCTATGGATGTTTTAGCTCTTAATTCCATAATGTATTTTTTTAAAAATGAACTACTACATGGATAAAGTAATTGGGCTAATGGAATGTAGCATCTGAAGATGTAAAAGAAACTTCAAACAAAGGAGAGAGCATTTGAGAGAATGAGGAGCTGATGATCCCTTGCTCAACAGCAAGCCATCCACAATGGATTATGCCTCAAACTGTAGACTCTACTTTGTGTTTTTCCCTTTGAGCAATATATAAGGACAGAGATTTAAAATACAGTTTTAATTCTACCAGACTGTGCTAGTGGGAGTCTGGTCTGCTAGTCTGCTAGTCAGGAGTAGAATGTTAACGTGTTGTGACAATCACAGTCGAAAAATGACCTCCTAGTCACCGCTGGGTTGTAGGTTAACACCATTATTCAGGCTGTGTGCGAGAAGTCAGCTGGCAAGCAGTGAAACAGAAGGACAGAGGACAACAAGAGGACTCTCTCACTCACCCTATATTTTAGAATTCAGTCACAGTTCAAAGGAATTAGAATAAATCTTATCCAATCTGTACAACTATTGACCATGAACCTGATTGCTCATCTACCAATGTCAATGCCACTGTACTCATCAACTGAACTATTTAACTTCCCAGCTATTCGGGATTGAGGCCATTAAACTTCTGGCGACAGTGCTTCCACGTCCTGAGACCCAGATTCCAGGAAGTAACTTGTCTGGCAACATGCTCCCACTCTTGCTCAGAGTTTGTCTTGAATGATTCCCAATCCTAGTACAAACAAGGATTCTCTTCCACTTTAGACCTTCAGTACTAATGCCTCCAGAAAACCTATGAATATTTTCTCTGCTTCATTTTCTGTGCTTTTCCTTGTAGCTACTATCTCTTGATGCCATCTTGCTAGAGAGCAATTATCGATTTTTAAATAGAATAAATTCCAATTATTTACTAAAAGTACAAAGCCACAAGATTCATAGTTTAAAATAGAAGAATTAATACTGTATAAGGGTCAACAAAGCAAAGACTGAATATACCTATCCTATACTCTGATATTCAAAATCAATGTAAGGCTCAAAGGGCTGAATGGTCTACTCCTGCACCTATTGTCTATTGTCTATTAAACATGAATTAAAAAGCAAATTGTGTTCAAATATAAATTGCATGTTAAATGTTAGATACAACTAATACAATCTTATATGGGTTCAACAGACCAATCAGAATTTGGTGATCACACTGTTATAAACAGACCATAGACCTTAGGTTCCCCAAGTTATTAAGGTTGCAAATGGGATACGCCAAATTATCAAGGTACGACATGAGGAAAGATAATCTCGCTTCCCTTCTTTATTCACCGACCTTCTCAGTTGATCACAACAATGTACATTTTCAAAGGATTGTGAATATTAATGATATAGAAGATGGTATTAGTAATAACATTAGCAAATTTGCTGATGATACTAAGCTGGGTGGCAGGGTGAAATGTGAGGAGGATGTTAGGAGATTACAGGGTGACCTGGACAGGTTAGGTGAGTGGTCAGATGCATGGCAGATGCAGTTTAATGTGGATAAATGTATGGTTATCCACTTTGGTGGCAAGAACAGGAAGGCAGATTACTACCTAAATGGAATCAAGTTAGGTAAAGGGGCAGTACAAAGATATCTGGGTGTTCTTGTACACACCAGTCAATGAAGGTAAGCATGCAGGTACAGCAGGTAGTGAAGAAGGCTAATAGCATGCTGACCTTCATAACAAGAGGGATTGAGTATAGAAGCAAAGAGGTTCTTCTGCAGCTGTACAGGCCCCTGGTGAGACCGCACCTGGAGTACTGTGTGCAGTTCTGGTCTCCAAATTTGAGGAAAGACATTCTGGCTATTGAGGGGGTGCAGCGTAGGTTCACGAGGTCAATTCCTGGAATGGCAGGACTACCTTACGCTGAAAGACTGGAGAGACTGGGCTTGTATACCCTTGAGTTTAAAAGACTGAGAGGGGATTTGATTGAGACATATAAGATTATTAAAGGATTGGACACTCTGGAGGCAGGAAACATGTTTCCGCTGATGGGTGAGTGCTGAACCAGAGGACACAGCTTAAAAGTACAGGGTAGACCATTGAGGTGAGGAGAAATTTCTTCACCTAGAGAGTGGTGGCTGTGTGGAATGCTCTTCCCCAGAGGGCAGTGGAGGCCCAGTCTCTGGATTCATTTAAGAAAGAGTTGGATAGAGCTCTCAAGGATTGTGGAATCAAGGGTTATGGAGATAAGCAGGAACAGGATACTGATTAAGGATGATCAGCCAAGATCATATTGAATGGTGGTGCAGGATCGAAGGGCAGAATGGCCTACTCCTGCACCTATTGTCGATTGTCTATTGTAAATTCCCTTCTCCCAGATCAGATGCATTTAATTTTTTAAAAGAGTCAATTGACGTGATTCCAAGAAATATTAAAGAGACATACAGTTCAGTTTCTGGATCATTCATGAAAATTGTGGTATGTTAATAGTCAAGCATACTTGCTTGAACTGACACACACAGACTAGGACTGGATTGGCTTTTAATTCCTGTTCTTGTGCATTCTTGAAATGAGAAGACACAAAGCAGTTCTCTCTTTAAAAAAAACACTTGTTGGAATTCAAGGTCATTTCCTTAGGTGATCCAGGTTACTGATACATGATCTTGACAATAATCAGTCAGTCAAAAAGTCTTTCAAACTCTATCTTTCTTATGAAGAATTTCAGCTCTGATTCTTCAAGGAGTTAGTTGGGGATAGACCCAATAATGTTGTTTTCCAGGGAAAGAAATAAATGCAGAAATTTATTCTGGACCAGAACTTTAACTTTTTCGGTCGTCTTCAGCTTTCCTGTACTGCACTAATAGACTCATCAACTGCTATTGCTCAACTTGGAATGACTGGCGTCCTTTTACGTAGTTTAAAAGATTTAGTTTGCCGGAAGTTTTGCTTTCAAAACATCAGCTTGTATTTTGCTTCATGAGAACCTTGAAGGGCCAGTTTTCATTTTATAATTTCCTGTTCTGTTTCTTTTTCTGCTCACTTTTCAGCAGTTTAATTTTTGTTCAGATCAACATTAAAGATACAAATTAAATGTAAAGACAGATTTCCTCACACTCTACAGCGATACCACCAGATTCTATGTAATAAGTGTAACTCCCCTTTAAGAGAACCAGGTTGCCTTTAAGACATTTCGGCGAGCTGAAACACATGCTAGCCAGACACAGAGCTTGGCCCTCATTTGCAGAGGCAGCTAGCCTGTATAGTGCAAGGTTGCAAACTGAAATCATTCAGTTAAGAAGGCAGTACTAAGGTTGTGCACTATTTTTCTCAATAGGGCCATTCATGTCATCCATGTTGGTATCAATGAAATTGGAGGGCAGTAGAAACAAGGTTTAGCTAAAAAAGTTTGAACGTTAGGAACTAAACGAAAAAGCAGAATCTGCAAAGTAATGATCTCGGGATTAGAAAAAAATAGATGACTGCAATGTCATAATTAGTAAACAATGAATAAGCCTAGTAGTTTAGAATGTTAATCTCATAATGTGATCGTATGACAACTTTTCAAAGTCACATAAAGGAAAAATTCAGGTACTCTTATTTTTGAGCAAATGGATTAGAATTGGGGCAATTGCCCCACACACCATGCCAGTTACTGGGGAGAAGGGATTGACTTATCAAGAAAGAATTTCTTTATTGTTAACCTTTATTCATAAGTGCTTAGAAGAATAAGGGTAATCTTATTGAAACATACAAGATTCTGGTGGGGTTTTGCAGGGTCGAAGTTGAGAAAATATTTCCACCAGTAGGGGATTCCCAAACCGGGGAACATAAAAACAGAATAAGGGGACACTCATTTAAAACTGAAAAGGAATGTCTTCTCCCAGGGTGGTGAATGTCTGGAATTCCCTACCCCAGAGAGATGGGAAGGCTGGATCATTGAAAGTATTTAAAGGGGTAGATTGTTTTTTGAAATATTAGGCAGTTGAGGCCTAAGAGGACCTGGCATGAAAGCAGAGATGATCTAAAAGAATGGCAGGCAGGTAAGAGGGGCTGAATAGCCTACTCCTGCTCCTATTTCTTATTTATGTTCTAATCTGAAAAGGTGGGGTGGGGAGTGCTGGATGTGGTAAAATGTGGCTGGGAAGGAATAAGTGGAAGGGATTGACAATCAGGAGCTCACTGGTTTCAAGGAGGGACAGTGCACAATCATACCTGTTATAGATACCTCATATGTCAGGGGCTGGGAATGGTAGGCAGGGACAGACTCATGTGAAAGGGTTGGATGGGGACCTAGGGAGATATGAAGTCTGTGGAATGTGTTTTTAGGAAGGAGATGTAGATGCTCGGGGGATCATCAACACTTACTTACCTTCCAGCGCAGACCGGGCCCTTTGGCCCTCGATGTTGTGCCGACCTGTGGAACCAATCTGAAGCCTATCTGTCTTACACTATTCCACATTCATCCATATGTTTCTCCAATGACCATTTAAATGCCCTTAAAATTGGTGTATCTACTACAGTGCAGGCAGTGTGTTCCACACCCCTACTAACACATTGAGGTAGAGGCTGCAAGGCACTGGCCAAAAAGTGTTTGCTGTCACTTTCTATTATCATGGGAAGTGAAAGTGCACAATGAGGTAGAAAATGGCGATGCCTACAGATTTGATGTGTGCGGTGAATTGACTCATTGGCCCTCAAATCTGAAAGTGAGTACACTGTAAGTGCCCCTTCTTCACAAGGAGGCAGCACAGTACGAAGAGGCATCAGCCCGAGGAGAAGCCACACTCAGCCCCCTCAGACATCACCGCTCAGGACACTCCCAGATGACTAGGCCTCCCAACTCCACCCTGCCTGCAATCCTATATATCACTGGCTGACCCAGGCCAAGGGTGGAGGCTGCAATACCTACGAATATCAGGGCTTTTAAAGGAGAGTACAATGCCACAGACCCATGTGCTGTACAGAATACAGATTTGTGGGCTCCCTGGCTGTCCTACATCACTGCCCTTTCTGTATGTTGCACCTCCCTGCTACAAACATCATTGGACAACTCATTGATGGGTATACTTTTGGGCACAGGCGCTGTGAAACAGTAGGAATGTTGCAAAAGGAGGGCTGAAGATGTCATCATGATCTAATACCATGTAAAAAACATTGTTCCTCTTCCTTCCACATGATACAATAGGCTCTAACTGCAATCCCAGACAAGTTGCTCCTGGGCCGGAACCTCCAAGGGTCAGCCAGGATTTTAGGCATGGTGGAGGTGGGAGCCCCAGCCATCGCGGGGATATCCTGAGCGGATATGTCTGAGGGAGTTGAGTGTGGCCTCTCCTCTGGCTGGTGCATTATCGTACTGTCCTGCCTCCTTGTGAGGAAGGAACACTCACAGTGTACACACTCTTGGATTTGAGGACCAACAGGTGGGCCAATGGAGTTCAGGCATACGTGCCTCTCATTTGCTCACCAAATTGTACTCCCAAACTCTCAAAACCTAATCTACTCATTGAGGTGTCAGTACCTGAGCTGCTGAAGGGTGCTGCAGACAGCCTTGCTGATGCTTTCTCTGTAGGCTTGGGATTTTCATCCTCAGTAGTCAAGAACATGGAGCTGGGAGAGCTGAGTGTTTCTCGACACATGTCATAGTGTCTCTGCCTATACCTGCAAGACAGTAGAAAGAAAAAACACTGGGGCCAGTGGTTAGAAGTAGTGTGCAACGGATGAGATTGTCAGTAGAGTTAACATGAGAGTTGCATTAGAATGCGGGATGAAACCAGAGCATCCAGAGGAAACTGACAAGTTTTCAAATGGAGGTGTGATATCTTAGGCAAGTGAGGAGGCAGCAGAGATGCCATGCAGGGTTAGTAGCATGTTTGAGGTAGAGGGGCGGAGAAGGGAAGATGTTGCGGGCAATAGTGACAGTGGTAGAGCATAAACCTTGGTGGGAGGTAGGTATGGTCGCAGAAGTGGAGTAGGTGTGAGGTTGCAAATGGAAGAATATGTTAGACACTCTGGCACAGCAGGGAAGTGTGTTTTCAACACTGTCAGCCATTCCACCACAATCTTGGAAAAAGCTGCCAGGTTCCGGTGGTGTAGTCTCTTCTGCTCATTCTCTGGGAAGAGTACCACCTCATTCACCAGGTCCCTGTTGGCGAATGGCAGTGCCACCTTCCCCTTCTCCGACATGTTCTGAGTCCATTCTTCACCGATCAGGGTAGCTTTGGAGTGCTTCAGAATACCAGTGCTCTTCCGAGTGTACAGTGTGTGACATTCTGTCACTTTAAAAAGCTTATTTTGTCCTGGGTTTTTTTTTGAAGACAGGCTGTAAAGGCAAAGGAGCTGAAGAGTCTAGGGAGCTGGATTTTTTAAAAATAGTTTGACAATGGAAGAGGAGTGGCCAGTTCTCCCAGTTCAAGTTTTTCTAGTTTCTCTTTGGCTGGAGCAGTCAGAAGGGAGTTCAGAAGAGTTGCAAGTTTTAGTAAATGATTTCTAACTGACTTTCTTTGAAATCTCTCTGGATGTTGTTTCCTCCTGCCTGTAAGAACCTCTGTTTGAATTTACCTTTTTGCCAAGAGGTGTGTTTATGAGATATTACTATATTAGAACAGTTAATTAGTTAAGTTGCTGTATCAGATCAGTTGAGTTTTCGAAGTTAAGTTATTCTAAATTCCAATTCCTTTTGTGTTTATTTCAACTGTAGTGTTTAAATAAATTCTGTTTTGCTTAAACCAATTGGTTTGACCAGCTGCATCACACCTGAAACACCCATATCACATTTACCTTTCAAATAAGAAAAAGTTACGTTCCAGGCTACCTTCTTAAGATATTTTGAAGGGGCCTGGCCTGGTCAATAACAGGTTGTGGGCTCTTGTTGGGATAATTCTACAATTCCAATTTGGGATTAGAGTTGTTGGACTCAAAGGTGGTGAGTGATAGGTGTTAGTAGATTTTGTTTTGGGTGTTGAATTCAATGGGTTTAAACAGGGCTTTGTGTAGTAATGGCTCTTTCGGTCACTAAAAGTTTTCTGGGGTTGGAAGAAGTGACTTCAGGGGTTTTACAACAAATGAACAAAGCAAAGCTGTTGGAATTGGCAGACAAACTGGAATTGGTAATACCTTTGTCTGTGAGAAATGGAGAGGTACTTACAGTAATAGCTTGATATATAAATTTACTGGAAATGCCATTGAAATCTTTGGAAATGGCTCGAACTCAATTGCAGATGAAGCAGCTTGAAGATGAAAGGGAAATGAAACATCTTGAAACAGGTTAAAAGAAAAGGAAAACAAAAAGGAAAGAATCACCCTTGCAGCACAAAAAGAAAAGGAGAGGAAGGCCCTAGTAGAAGAAAGGGGAAAAGAGAGAGAATTTGAACTTGAGCTGTTGGTAATGAGACAGGAAAGTTGACTTAAAAGGCTTAGTGAGGAGCATAATGAGGATGAGCAAAACCATTATAGCCAAAGGCCTGGTGCGATATATCTGCTTAAATCTATCCAAGCATTGCCTAAATTTGACAAAAAGGATGGAGAAGCCTTTTTCATCTCATTTGAGAAACGAGCTAAACAAATGAAGTGGCCGATGACTGTGTGGGTTTTGTTAATCCAGACATAGCTGGTAGGTAGAGCTAGTGAGATATTTGCATCACTATCAGAGGAGGTATTTAGAAAGTACGAGGAGGTGATGACAGCCATTTTTAATGCTTATGAGCTTGTGCCAGAAGCCAACAGTCAACGTTTCAGGAATCTAAGGAGGGATCCTGGTCAAACATATATTGAATTTGAGAGGATCAAACAAAGTAATTTTGATAAGTGAATAAGGGCATTAAAAATAGATTAAATATATGATGCAGTTAGAGAGACGATAATTTTGGAAGAGTTCAAAAATACACTTCCTGAGGTAGTGAGCACTCATGTGGAAGAGCAGAGAGTGAAAACGGCAAGATTAGCAGCTGAAATGGCTGATGATTATGATTTGGTTCATAAATCAAAGTTTGGCTTCTGACATCAATTTCAATCTGTGAGGGATAGAAATTGAGAAAAGAGAAATCCTCAGGTGGTAGAAGAACAGTCGGTCTCAGTGAAGGCAATAAAGATAGCTTATCACAGGGTAAAATGGAAACCCATGAAGGGGAAAGAAAAGTTAAAAGGCTGAGATTTTTTTACTGCAATAAAATGTGCCTCATGAAGTCAAAGTATTGGCAGTTTAGAAAATAAACACTGGGAAGATGGATTTAGGAAAAGAAGAGAACCTAGGGAATTTTGTTAAAGTGGTAAATGGTTAATATCTATTTCAGCATTGAGGAATCTTTTACAAGGATCTTAATTGATTGCATAGGACTCCTACCTAAAAGGTAAAGAGGGAATAAAGAGTTGAATAACAAATGTGTCCACGAGATATCCAGAGGTCATTCTATTACCCAATATCACAGCTAAAAGGATTATAGAAGAATTACTCAAATGTTTGACTAGATATGGACTATCCACAGAGATACAATCAGATGAACAGTCAAATTTTACATCAAAATTATTCGAGCAAGTTATGGATAGCTTCGGAATAAAATAATTTAAATCCACTGCATACTATCCAAGAAGCATTGGAAAGGTGGCATCAAAGACCATGTTAAGGGCTTGTAGCCAAGACTATCCAGACAATTGGGATAAAGGAGTTCTGTTTGTACTTCTTTTGCCATTAGAGATGCACCAAATGAATCAACCAAATTCGGTCCATTTGAATTAGTTTTTGGGCATGAAGTGAGAGAAGCACTGAAATTAATTAAGGAGAAATTGGTCAGAATTCAGAGACCCTATATTTGGACTATATGTCAAATTTTAGAGAACAATTAAATAGAGCGGGGGAGTTGGTTAGATAGCATTTAAAAGTATTACAGCATATGATGAAACAGAAGACAGACAAGAAATCAAAAATTTGCAACTTTGTTAACAGAGATAATGTGTTTGTGTTACTTCCAGTGATAGGTAAACCTTTAAAAGCGAGGTTTAGTGGACCTTATCAAATCGAAAAGAGATTGAGTGAGGTGAGCTACTTGATAAGAATTCCAGACAGAAAGATGTTTCCACAGATTGGTTCATGTGATTATGCTCAAAAAGTATTTTGATAGGGAAAGAAAGCAGAAGGAGAATGCATTACTGGTTACAACACAGAGTGAAGAACCAAGTTTAGAGGATTCGGAATTGGGCATTTCTCAAATTAGATTGGACAATGAGGAAGTTGTCAAAAATTGGGATAAGTTATTGAGTTACCTTCCAGAGGAAAATTGAAATGACCTGAAAAAGTTATTACTTTCACATGGAGAGATATGTAGAAATAAGCTGGGAAGTACTAATTAAATTATGTATGATGTAGATATGGGAAATGCTGTTCTAATTAAGCAACATCCTTTACAAGTAATCCTGTAAAGTAATGGCACAGATTCAAAAAAAGATTGAATGCAAACTCCAAGACAACATGATCCAAATGAGTTGCAGTGACTGGAGCTCACTCATAGTAATAGTGCCAAAACCAAATGGTACCCCAAGTTTATGTGTAGACTATCGCAAAGTTACCACAGTTACAGAGTCTGATTCATATCCAATTCCACATTTGGAAGACTGAATTGAAAAGATGGGACAAGCGACTTATACTTCTAAGTTGGACTTACTCAGAGGACAATGGCGAGTGCCTTTATAGGAAAGAGTGAAGATATTTTTGGTTTTCATAACACTGAATGGACTACACCAATTTAAATTCATGCCATTTGGTATGAAAAAAAACATCAGCCACATTTTAAAGACTACCCAATAAAGTCATTTCTGGATTACCAAATTGTATGGCACACATTGATGATCTGGTGATTTTTAGTCACACACAGAAGGAACATTTGCAGCATTTATTGGAATTATTCAATTGACGTCAGGAGGCAAGCACAGTGATAAACCTGGTAAAAGTGAGGACTGCAGATGCTGGAGATTAGAGTTGAGAGTGTGGTGCTGGACAAGCAAAGCATCCGAGGAGCAGGAAAATCAATGTTCTGGGCAAAATCCCTTCAGCAGGAATGAAGCTGGGAGCCTCAGAGGTGGAGAGATAAATGGGAGGGGCATGGGGCTGGGGGGAAGGTAGCTGAAAGTGCAATAGGTGGATGGAGGTGGGGGTAATGGTGGTAGGTCAGAGGGGAGGGTGGAGCAGATAGGTGGGAAGGAGGATGGACAGGTGGGACAGGTCATGAGGGCAGTGCTGAGCTGGAAGCTTGGAACTGGGATAAGGTGGGGGAGGGGAAATGAAGAAACTGGTGAAATCTACATTGATGCCAAGGGATGGAGGGTCCTGAGGTGGAAGATGAGGCATTCTTCCTCCAGGCGTTGGGTGGTAAGAGAATGGCGATGGAGGAGGTCCAGGACCTGGTGTCCTTGGCAGAGTGGGAGGGGGAGTTAAATGTTTGGCTATGGGGTGGTGGGGTTGGTTGGTGTGGTGTCCCGGAGATGTTCTCTGAAGCGCTCTGTGAGTAGGTGTCCTGACGGTGATAAACCTGGCTAAGAGTGAATTTTCCAAAGCCTAAGTCACGTTCCTGGGCCATGTTATTGGACATGGACAGATGGCCCCATAGAACATGAAAACAAAGGTTACTGGGGAGTCTCCCATACCATTGACAAAGAAAGCAGTGCTATAGTTCCTGGGTTATATCGGAAAGTTGTACTGAATTATTGAAGAAGTGCAGAAAATTTCAGTGGACAGCAATCTGTGCGAATCAACATTCCTGATGAAGAGCTTATGCTCGAAAAGTCGACTCTCCTGCTCCTCAGATTCTGCCTGACCGGCTGTGCTTTTCCAGCACCAGACTTTATGAGCAGACTGTCAGAAGGCATTTGACAGCCTGAAAGCTAAGTTAACCACTGCCCCAGTGTTAGCCACACCTAATTACGCAAAGGTGGCTATCGATGTGAGTGATGTGGTTGTTGGTGCTTGCAAGAAGATGATGAAATGATAGAAAGATCTACCAGTTATTTCTCTGGGAAACTGAATATTCATCAACAAAAATATTCCACAATTGAGAAGGAGACCTTGATTTGGTGCTTGTTTTACAACATGTCAGTGGGGTGGGGTGGCCCTGTTGGTGAGGAATGATATTCAGTCCCTTGCGAGGAGGGAGCATAGAATCAGGAGATGTGAGTCAGTATGGATACACCTGAGAAATTTTAAGGGTAGAAAGACCCTAATGAAAATTATGTACAGGCGCCCAAACAGTAGTCTGGATGTAGGGTGTAAGTTGAATAAGGAGTTGAAATTGGCCGGTTGCAAAGGTATTACTACAGTTGTTTTGGGGGATTTCAATATGCAGGTAGATTGGGAGAATCAGGATGGTACTGCACCCCAAGAAAGGGAATTTGTGGAGTGCCTCCGAGATGGATTCTCAGAACAGCTTGTACTGGAGCCTACTAGGGAGAAGGCAATTTTGGATCTGGTGTTGTGCAATGGACCGGATTTGATCAGGGACCTCAAAGTAAAGGAGCCATTAGGAAGTAGTGACCATAATATGATAAGTTTTAATCCGCAATTTGAGAGGGAGAAAGGAAGATTGGGAGTGTCAGTATTGCAGTTGAACAAAGGGAACAGTGGAGCTATGAGGGAGGAGCTGGCCAAAGTTCAATGGTTCAATACCCTAGCAGGGATGGCAGTGGAACAACAATGGCAGGTAATTCTGGATATAATGCAGAAGGTGCAGAATTGGTTCATGCCAAAGAGGAAGAAAGATCTGAAGGGAAGGCACGGGCAGCCGTGGCTGACAAGGGAAGATAAGGACTGTATAAAGATAAAAGAGAAGAAGTATAACATAGCAAAGAGGAGCGGGAAGCCAGAGGACTGGGAAACAGAGGATAACTAAAAAGGCAATACGCAGAGAAAAAATGAGGTACAAAGGCAAACTGGCCAAAAATATAACGAAAGATAGTAAAAGCTTTTTTAGGTACGTGAAAAGAAAAAAAATGGTTCAGACTAAAATTGGGCCCTTGAAGACAGGAATGGATGAATTTATTATGGGGAACAAGGAAATGGCAGAAGAGTTGAATAGGCACTTTGGATCTATCTTCACTGGAGAAGACATAAGCAATCTCCCAGATGTAATAGTGGCTGAAGGACCTTGGGTAATGGACGAACTGAAGGGAATTTATATTAGGCAGGAAGTGCTGTTGGATAGACTGTTAGGTCTGAAGGCTGAGAAGGCCCCAGGACCTGATGGTCTTCATCCCAGGGTACTTAAGGAGGTAGTTCTAGAAAACGTGGAAGCATTGGTAATCATTTTCCGATGTTCTATCGATTTAGGATCAGTTCCTGTGGATTGGAGGGTGGCTAATGTTGTCCCACTTTTCAAGAAGGGAGGGAAAGAGAAAACAGGGAATTATAGACCGGTTAGCCTGACGTCAGTGGTGGGAAAGATGCTGGAGTCAATTATAAAAGACGAAGTGATGACTCATTTGGATAGTAGTAACAGGATAGGTCAAAGTCAGCATGGATTTATGAAGGAGAAATCATGCTTGACTAATCTTTTGGAATTTTTTGAGGATGGAACTATGAAGATGGGACAAGGGAGACCCAGTGGATGTAATGTATCTGGACTTTTAGAAAGCCTTTGATAAGATCCCACATAAGATTAGTGAGCAAAATTAGAGCACATGGTATTGAGGGCAAGGTACTGACTTGGATTGAAAATTGGCTGGCTGACAGGGAGCAAAGAGTAGTGCTAAATGGGTCCCTTTTGGAATAGCAGGTGGTGACCAGTAGGGTACCACAAGGATCAGTGCTAGGACTGCAGCTGTTTACAATATACATCAATGATATAGATGAAGGCATTAAAAGTAATATCAGCAAATTTGCTGATGACACAAAGCTGGATGGCAGTGTGAAATTTGAGGAGGATGTTATGAGAATACAGGGTGAGTTGGACAGGCTAGGTGAGTGGACAGATGCATGGCAGATGCAATTTAATGTGGATAAATGTGTGGTTATCCACTTTGGTGGCAAGAACAGGAAGGCAGATTACTATCCAAATGGAATCAAGTTAGATAAAGGGGCAGTACAACGAGATCTGGGTGTTCTTGTACATCAGTCAATGAAAGCAAGCAAGCAGGTACAACAGGCAGTGAAGAAAGCTAATGGCATTCTGGCCTTCATAACAAGAGGAATTGAGTATAGGAGCAAAGAGGTCCTTCTGCAGCTGTATAGGGCCCTGGTGAGACTGCACCTGGAGTATTGTGTGCAGTTTTGGTTTCCAAATTTAAGGAGGGACATTCTGGCTATTGTGGGAGTGCAGCGTAGGTTCATGAGGTTAATTCCTAGAATTGTGGTACTATCATATGTTGAAAGATTGGAGCGACTGGGCTTGTATGCACTTGAGTTTAGAAGGATGAGAGGGGATCTGATTGAGACATATAAAATTATTAATGGACTGGACACTTGGGAGGCAGGAAGCATAGTTCTGCTGATGGGTGAGTCCAGAAACAGAGGACACAGTTTAAAAATAAGGGGTAGGCCATATGGAACAGAGTTGAGGAGAAACTTCTTCACCCAGAGAGTGGTGGATATATGGAACGCTCTGCCCCAGAAGGCAGGGGAGGTCAAGTCTCTGGATACTTTCGAGAAAGAGATGGTTAGAGTGCTTATAGATAGTGGAATCAAGAGTTATGGGGATAAGGCAGGAACAGGATATTGATTGAGGATGATCAGCCATGATCATAATGAATGGTGGTGCTGGCTCACAGGGCCAAATGGCCTCCTACTCCTGCACCTATTGTCCCATGGCAAATAGAGGTATCTATTAATAAAGCTTTGTTTCTTCATGTGCCTCTAGATGAAGGAAGTCATTTCAGTGAAAAAGATACTTAGGTGAATTAAATTAATGACTTAAATGAGTGAACTAAATGTAACTTTTCCCAGTTTGCAAGTGACACAAAAGTGAATGGGAGAATGAACGATGAGGAGGATACAGCGATGCTTCAGTGTGACTTGGACAAATTGAGTGAGTGGGCAAATTCATGGTCAATGAAGAATAATGTGGATAAATGTGAGGTCATTCACTTTGGTAGCGGATTAGTAGCTGAATGATAGATTGGAAAAAGAAGAGTCTCCTCATGCACCACTTGCTGAAAGTAAGCATGCAGTTGCAGCAGGCAGTGAAGAAAGAAATGGTATCTTGGCCTTCACACCGAGAGGATCCAAATATAGAAGCAGGGACATCATACTGCAACAATACAGGGTCTTATTGAGACCACACCTGGAGTATTGTGTGTAGTTTTGCTCTATTTATCTGAGGAAGGATGTTCTGGTTATGGAGGGGGTGGAATGAAGATTCACGAGACTGATTCTTAAATAGCAGGACTGACATATGAAGAGAAAATAGATCAGCTCAATATTCACAGGAGTTTAGAAGAATGAGGGATAATCACATAAATAAAAAAAGAAGTCTAACAAAACTAGATAGGATAGAAACAGGCATGATGTTCCTGGTGACTGGGGAGTCAAGAACCAGTTGGGAATATGGAATTGGCCATTAGGATGGCTATGAGGAGAATTCTTTTTAACAGTAACAGTGGTGAGCCTATGATTCTCTGCTGCAGAAAGCAGTTCAGGCCAAAATGTTGAATGTTTTCAAGAAGGTGTTCAATATAGTTCTTAGTGCTAATGGAATCAAAGGGTACTGGAAGAAAACAGGAACAAGGTACTGCATTGTATGATCAGCCATGATCTTACTGAAAGCAGAGCAGGCTCCAAGGACAGAAAAGCCTACTCCTGCTCTTATTTTCTCTGTTTCTATGTTTCCATGTTGGCTTTAATCATTCTTTTAGCTAAATCATTTAGTTTACACATGGACTTCTTCTAATGTTTCCAGAATAAATATCTTGTTTAAATTTGTTGGGTATGATATGACAATTCTAACAATAGCAATTTCTAAATAACCAACTGTTTTTAGAATGTATTTTAATGTTATTTTTAAGAAAGAATTACTGTATTTATGCTTGTTCTCACAAATTGACAGAGGTGGTGAAGTCATTAGGAATAATACAAAGCACATTGCATAAAGGTGGAAATCATGTTGAAAAGCCTGACCTTGGTCATTGGTCATTGTTGTTCTTGAAATTCTTATTCTCAAAGCAAAACCCAGTCCTGAATCACACTAAAAAAAACAGTTGTGGGAGCTCTTTAGGAATCAAAAATGTTTGGCAGAATTATAGGATTTTTAAAATTTTTCTATCTGCTACAGTTATCAATTATGTTTGAACCAACCACAGCTGATCTTAAAGTATCAAATAAACAAAATTAAACTGCAATTGAATTTTAAAATAATGTTGCAATCTTTCTGCAATCTTTTTAATAAGGGAGGCTGTAATGAGAATAGCATCTCAAGAGTTGTTTAACTTCAAATTATCTTCATGCTATGGTTTCTGGCAGAGACCAACAATGTACACAATGCTTCCCTTGAAAAGAATGGAAAACCTAATCCAAAAATGTGGGCATTTTGTCTTTTTTCAGAAATAGTTTACATTGGCAAATCGGTTTTGAGGTGAAGTTGCCATCGTGAATGGTCTGCAAACATGGTTGAAGGAATATATAGTGTAGGCTTTAACACAGGCTCTAAATCAATACCAGCTGTCTGACAGGACCTGTGTTGTTTGCCAAAAGTTTCACTGCAGCAATCTCTTGCCAGACAAGGAATCCAGAATGCCATGCCAAAGAAAACATTGGTCAATGGCCAGGGTACTCCCAGGACCTGGCAAAGAAATGAAAACTGCAATAGTAGACTTGGCATGATGTTCAGGAATTGAATAGATTCTACAAAAGGTCACATCAGAACTGATAAAGTATGACTTATATATTACAGCCACTGACCTATAAATGTAAATTTGGACACACAGCCCCAGAGTTTTGAGTCAAGAAAACATCAGGTCAATAAGGGATGACACCAAGCTTGGTTTGCACGGACAGTTCGATTCAATACTGGTCAGTAGAAGGAAAACCAAATCTGATTTTCTAACTTTTCACAATGGCCCAGATTTTGTAGTTAATGGCGAATGACTGGCACCAGCCATTCATTATTGCAAAATTTTATCCAGACATCCATATGTTTTGCACAGGGGTGAATAGTGATTGGTGAGCTATGTTGGTATATCACCCTCTAGAGGGGAACAAGGAAAGCAGCTATGTAGCTCCTGAATTATTCAAATTTGCACATATGTATTGAGGCATGTGAAATCTGAACCAGCTTTCAGATGAATTTTACAGAAAGACTTATGTTGCCAACCTGATCAAAAGATCAGGCGGCACCATGTCAACTATAAACCTGGATGTCTCACAGTAATAAGACAAGATACTTAGGTGTAGAGTGTCAGTGTTGGACTGGGGTGGACAAAGTTAAAAATCACACAACACCAGGTTATTAGGAGAAAATGAGGACTGCAGATGCTGGAGATCAGAGTCGAGAGTGTGGTGCTGGAAAAGCACAGCAGGTCAGGCAGCATCCACAGAGCAGAAGAATCAACATTTTGGGCATTAGCCCAGATGATTCCTGATAAAGGGTGTGCCTAAAACATCAATTCTCCTACTCCTCGGATGCTGCCTGACCTATTGTGCTTTTCCAGCACCACACTCTCAACACAAGGCTGTCGTCCAGCAGGTTGGGAAATAGACCAATCAGTCCCTCAAGCCTTTTCCACTTTTCAGATTATGACTGATCTTTGGCCAAACTTCATATTCTTGCCTTTAGCCTATATCCCTTCATACTTAGAATCATAGAGTCATAGAGATGTACAGCATGGAAACAGACCCTTCGGTCCAACCCGTCCATGCTGACCAGATATCCCAACACAATCTAATCCCACCTGCCAGCACCCGGCCCATATCCCTCCAAACCCTTCCTATTCATATACCCATCCAAATGTCTCTTAAATGTTGCAATTGTACCAGCCTTCACCACTTTCTCTGGAAGCTCATTCCATACACGTACCACCCTCTGTGTGAAAAAGTTGCCCCTTAGGTCTTTTTTATATCTTTCCCCTTTCACCTTAAACCTATGCCCTCTAATTCTGGACTCCCCAACCCCAGGGAAAAGACTTTGTCTATTTACCCTATCTATACCCCTCATAATTTTGTAAACCTCTATAAGGTCACCTCTCAGCCTCTGATGCTCCAGGTAAAACAGCCCCAGCCAATTCAGCCTCTCCCAATAGCTCAAATCCTCCAACACTGGCAACATCCTTGTAAATCTTTTCTGAACCCTTTCAAGTTTCACAACATCTTTCCGAAAGGAAGGAAACCAGAATTACACACAATATTCCAACAGTGGCCTAACCAATGTCCCTGTACAGCCGCAACATGTCTCCCAACCTCTGTACTCAATACTCTGACCAATAAAGGAAAGCATACCAAACGCTTTCTTCACTATCCTATCTACCTGCGACTCCACTTTCAAGGAGCTATAAACCTGCACTCCAAGGTCTCTTTGTTCAGCAACACTCCCTAGGACCTGACCATTAAGTGTAAAAGTGCTGCTAAGATTTGCTTTTCCAAAATGCAGCACCTCGCATTTATCTGAATTAAACTCCATCTGCTACTTCTCAGCCCATTGACCCATCTGGTCAAAGTCCTGTTGTAATCTGAGGTAACCCTCTTCGCTGTCCACTACACTTCCAATTTTGGTGTCATCTGCAAACTTACTAACTGTACCTCTTATGCTCGCATCCAAATCATTTATGTAAATGACAAAAATGAGACTCCCAGCACCGATCCTTGTGGCACTCCACTGGTCACAGGCCTCCAGTCTGAAAAACAACCCTCCACCACCACCCTCTGTCTTCTACCTTTGAGCCAGTTCTGTATCCAAATGGCTGGTTCTCCCTGTATTTCGTGAGATCTAACCTTGCTAATCAGTCTCCCATGGGGAACCTTGTCGAACGCCTTACTGAAGTCCATATAGATGACATCTACCGCTCTGCCCTCATCAATCCTCTTTGTTACTTCCTTAAACATTTATTTTATAGTGAAACTTCCATCTCTCAGGCAAAGGAAACCTTTTGTGATTGGCCAGCAGCCTTATTGCCAGAGCAGTGCCAGAAACAAGTGCTGGCCACATCTAGGATTACAGAGTTCCCGAGAAGAAAGAACCAAGTACTGGACTTTAAGGGAGATAGAGCATTTTGGGCAACAAGGAATCAGGCACCCATGCAAGATAGTAATTGGTAGGGTTTTAGAGGGACAAATGGAAGTGGGTGGAGTGGGGCATAGATTCATAGAGTCATAGAGATGTACAGCATGGAAACAGACCCTTCGGTCCAACCCGTCCATGCCGACCAGATATCCCAACACAATCTAGTCCCACCTGCCAGCACCTGGCCCATATCCCTCCAAACCCTTCCTATTCATATACCCATCCAAATGCCTCTTAAATGTTGCAATTGCAACAGCTTCCACCACTTGCTCTGGCAGCTCATTCCATACACATACCACTCTCTGTGTGAAAAAGTTGTCCCGTAGGTCTCTTTTATATCTTTACCCTCTCACCTTAAACCTCTAGTTCTGGACTCCCTGACCCAGGAAAAAGACTTTGTCTATTTACCCTATCCATGCCCATCATAATTTGTAAACCTCTATAAGGTCACCCCTCAGCCTCTGACGCTCCAGGGAGAACAGCTTCAGCCTGTTCAGCCTCTCCCTATAGCTCAAATCCTCCAACCCTGGCAACATCCTTATAAATCTTTTCTGAACCGTCGTATCTTGTGGGAAAAGATGTTGCTACTGATGGGCACAGGGGAACTACTGCCCACAAAAAATATTCCCACTTTACTACCTACCTTTACCCTTGCAGTGAAACCTGCTGAGCTGGCCACTTTTCTTTCCCCATTCTCTATCACACAAATTTCTATGCTGAAGATGAAGTGACATTCTTAAATAGCCATTCAGGTGCATGCCTTAATTAACCAGTCCCTATAATTTGGGAGACAAGAAGGTAGTGGACTAGCCACAAATTTATTTTGACAATACCCACACCCCGTCACTGTATCTTGTTAGCATGTGTTGGTCTCAGCAAAGATTTTCAACCGTTCACCCCTATCAGCACATATTTTGCATCCAGATTGCTCCTTTGTCCTCCAGACAAAGGGATACCAACAGCATCCCTTTGTCTGTTGTGTGTGTACCCTCATCATCTGTTCCATTCTTTACTTCTCCCCTTTTGTCAACAACATAAGATGATCACTTTCAGTTCCAAAGAAGTGTCATTGGTCTCAAAAATGCTTACTCTCTTTCTCTCCTGACAGATGCTGCCAGACCAGTTGTGTTTCTTAATCGCTTTCCATTCGAATTTCATGTGACCAGTACCTTCAAATATGTTTGTCCGGGAAGGAGGTATAACATCTACTTCCATAATCTAGAATATGTAATTCTGTATGAAATCGGGAACAGAAAGCAAAACAAAGAGAAGGAAATAAAATCAAGAAAGGTAAGCAGAGGAAATAAACAGAAAAAAGTGTTAAATTTATTTAATTTAATGTTTTTAATATCTCAAACAATAAGTTCGAAGGAGTGCGACTACATATTTTCAAAATTTAATTTCCAGAGTGGAGTAGGTCCAATAACTGAGACTTCACACGCTGTTAAAAATTTACTTCCACAGGAATAGACAAGCTTTCTTTGTTTTGTGTTAGGTCAGTGCATATCTACTTTGTAGATACAGCAACTTCATGCCATGCCATATGTTTAAATGTGATGGCCATTATCAAAATACTGTTTTGAAGAAATGTACAGAGGATCTCAGCAACACAGGCAGCAACATCATGAATTTTGCCTTAAACTGAGCATGTGTGGATACAAGAAATTTCTGTCCAATTTACTCTTTAGTAATAGTAAGACCTGATAGCTTCATTTTTTCCTTTACTGCAATATTTGTTCCAATATTTTGTATTAAATTAGATATCGAAAGGCATACAATACAGAACGATAATTAGGTACTGTTGGATATTGGAAAGGCATACAATAACAGAAAGATAATTAGGTACTGTTGGATATTTCCTCTCAGAAATTCCAAATAAATAGTCTTGATTCACTTAATTTAAATGGTATGAAGTTGGGGGAAAAAAATCCAGTTTCTGCAATGTATTAATGTGACCAAAGACTGTAAATACCACAGTCAACCATTTAAAGAGGAAGCAAATAAGCAACGTTTGAAATGTCATTAATTGCATGTGTTGAAATAGTACTTGTTGAGCTATTTGCAATTTAATTGCTCAAATGTAATAAGTACCAAGATTACCATAACTGTAAAAGCTTGCTAGGACATGCTTTAAGAAACATAATATTGCAGATGTTAATATTTAAGTTTACCTCCAGCAAAATAAAGTATCGTTGTTCCCAAGGAAACTGGTGTATGAAATATATTGTCAGTAATTATAAAGGATACAAATAACAACATTTGAGATGCAGTGGGGATGGGGTAACAGTAAGAAATCTGTTAACAGTAAGAATTCTTCTTGATGTCAGCTGTTTATGACTCAATTTTTGGAAGTTATTTCCACATGCTGAGAAATTCACTGAGGAGTCACTTGTTGCTTTGACCCTGTTTCATGTAGGCAAAGGGAATTTGCCCATATATGATACCTTTTTCATTGAAGAAAGGGTCATAGAGACTGTCAATCATTGCAGCATTCCCCATGGCAACACTCTGACCAATCAAAACTCACCAATCTAGTCTGAATTTTTTCAGCCAGCTGAGATTGACATTTAACAATTATTGTTGCATCTCCATGCCAATCATGGTCCAATCAATTGGTGCTGCATAAATTGATGTCCGTGTTACAAAATTTATTTTCTTGTTTGTCCCCTCTGATACGTGCATGACAAAAACTCTGACTTCCTTTTGTTATTGCAATGTTTAAATTCTGTACAACTAAGCAATTATCTGTAAGTAGAATATTAAAAGTTGACAGTTCTCATAATTCCTTTGTCAGTGTAACATAAATAACCTTAATGGCTATGTTACAGGAGTAGGTGATGGCCTCATGGCAATATTACTAGGCTATTAATCTAGAGACCAAGGTAAAGGTCTGCGGATCTAGGTTTGAATCTTGAAAGCAGTGGAATTTGAATTCAATAAGCTGGAAATAAGAGTCTAATGATGACTATGTACCTATTTCCAATTGTCAGGAAAACTCTTCCGTTTCACTTCAGGAAAGGAAATCTACCATCCTTACCTCGTCTGGCTGACATGTGAATGTTGCTGGAACATAATTTCTGTGAGTTAACGGTATCTAATCAGAACTGAAATTTGTGTTCTTTATTCTTTACTATATTGAGTTCCTAATGCATGCATATCTCAATTACGATAGATTACTGAGATTCATTCATATCTTGTCAATTTGGTTGATGAGATTATCACAATTTGAGACCATTTTCTAAACTAATCCACAGTAACAAAAGTATAAGCCAAGTATTAGACAATTACTATCCTAACATCATAGCACAGTAAATAATCCATGAGAACATGATAAACTAATGTTTAGAAAGCTCATTTCATCTATCATAATTTGTAAAGGAGCAGTCATAGGAAAGACCCAAATCTGTCCAATCTTGACTCACTATTGTGTTGTAAACATTATTTAATCAACCTGCTTGGAGAATTATTACACACCCCTGGAGCATGTGGGACTTGAACCTGGACCTTTTGATTCTGAGGTGGGGATACTTCCATTGCTCCACAAACCCAGCTATGACAATAAATGTACCAAATCTGAACCAGTGGACCACCAGGCTGCCTCAGTTTTAAATTGTATTCTGGAAATAAGATGTTACATAGATTTGTATAACAAATACCCATGGCACACCATGCATTTACATTAGGTTTGGAGAGTAACAGTCCCCCAGAATTGAATTATTTATGCTTCTGACATGCTTCAAAGTCTGGATATTGCTTTGAAGAAGTCAAGCAAACAAAATGTTAAAAATTTTCATACCTTGGTGGACAACAGTATATTGATATATAGCAGTGAAATTTCAGTTTGTGCATTAATCACAAATTACTTATTGATTTGATAAATACTGCATATAGTAACATTTTTGATCACATTGTTCCCCATCGCAGGAATTTTCTTATTGTTTATATCATGATCAACAATCTTGCAAAGTTTTGCAAGATCTCGATGTTTTCTTATGAGTTTTAAGAAAGCAATGTTGCCATTTTAACTCTGATTGATTAAATTATAGAAAACAAAAAAACAGATACTTAGATACATATTCTTTGATGATCTCAGGCTGAATATAACAATTGGATTGGATCCACAACTGTAACTTCACAAATACTTAAAATTTACAGGGTCCAAATGAGATGAAGTCTAATAAACTACACACAGAATTTACTGCGGGCCATTAAATTCAACTGGTTAATGCCAGGATTCATGCTCCGCATGAGCCACCATCCATCTTAGAGTGCCAGAAAGTTCTATCTGAATTTGAAAAAAAGTACTACAACAAATTAATATACTCTTGCATTGTCTGTTGAAAATAATATCAGTAAAACCAGTGGTTTTTGTGCAATATCTGAATCATACATAGACTCAGAATATATTTTTGCAATCCAGCCATGCATTTGTCAGCATTTAAAAACAGCAAAATTAGAGCTTTTTCTTCCAGTTTCCCTGAAGTAAAACAGTAAGGCACTTAAAACAGCAGCTAAAATTCTGAGTTATCTTAATCTGGATTAAATCCAAATGAAAAATACTTTAAATAAGTGGGAGTTTAGTAAACTTGAGCACTTTGTTGCTATTTGTCTATACACCAGTCTCTCCATTTCCTGTGCTTAAGCCTTTAGCTATAGATTCTTGCACTGTGATAATGAGGAATGTATTAAGATATTCTCTAGTGAAACACCCATCACATCGTAGTCCTTTTCAAAAGACATGGTGCAGCTGTTCATGTGTGGACGGCTTCAGACTATTTTACATTCAATCTCTTTGCAAAATAGTAGACTGTAGGAATCAACACTTTTAGACTTAGAAGTAGCAAGAGTGAAAACACTGAAGGATTATTTTTATTTTAAAAAATACAGTTCGTATTTCTTTTGGCTGATTTTTAATGGTGCGAAACTGAAGTGTTTTAAATTCAGTATTCTGCTCCCTGGGCTGACTGGAAAATCTCCACGTTAAAATGCATTGTCTACTATTTGGAGTTAAATCTATTGGAGAGAAAGCCAAAGAATTACACAACTGCTTTGCCAAAGGATGCTATAAATGGATTCAATTTTCTGTGTGATGAGATGTTAGTTGGAATTTTATGCTTATATTTGGACTTTTGGGAAAACTGTTGCTATTATGAAAGGGTAATATCATCTAGCAAGACAACTGATCTGTTGAGTGATGGATGATGACTTGGTGTTATGTTTTGGCATGTACATCAACTATTGCATGGTGTCAACTAATATATTTAAATGTACCGAATTCAGCCCTAAATCACTTGGGATAAGTTTACGTTGCAGCAAACAGAGCTGAAGACGTTCCCTCAGCAAGAATCACAACTATTCTATGAGGGAGTTTGCCATTTGGCTTTTTAAGGGAGCAAATTTTAGAAGTCCCTGGATGAACACCACAGACTTCTCAATGACATTTTAGCTAAATGCTTGCGTGCCATCATGAAAAGGTGGCCTGAGGATTGATGGGGTCCAATATTATTTGATAGTTTGTTAATATGAAGAAAGATTCTGAGGGGACAGAGGTCAGAATTATTTGGATCAGGATCTGTGATCAAAACTGAAGCAGCAAATTTTAACTTTTGGGCCTTGAGTGTCCAAGTTGCACTGGGGATGTGATACGCACTCACAAACTTGATGTTAATTCAAGGCAAAAGAAACCAGGAAAGCAAAGGGTGGTCATGTAGATGCTGTCCTCAGAGTAAGGAAAGTGATCAGATTCAGTAGTGCATCTCTATCAAGAATATGAGGAATGAACAGTTTCCCAGTGGCGAGAGGAACAAACCTGATGCAATCACTAAAAACACCATAGTGTGGTTTTCTGTTTGTTTATCAATTTTCACCTTAAATATAGTGCCCTGATCCATCTGCAGTTGTACCTAGAATATCACACCAACTGCTACTATCCATCCCAAGTAAGCTTTTAATTCAGAATGTTCAGCTCATCAATTTCATTGCATTTGGAAAGAAAGGCAAATGATCTTTCCATGCATTATGTGTTAGAAGCACAGAAATGACTCAACCAATAAAGACTAAAAGATGTTGCCCTTGCACAAACAGCAAAACATTCACAAATAACCACTGATATGATCAGGGTCTCGTGCTTTGCTTTCCTTGTTCCTTTTCAGCATTAGAATGGAGATTTGGCATCTCAGTGATTAGCTTGCATGATCAGTAAACAAAATATGTTGCTGAAAATGTGTTGCTGGAAAAGCGCAGCAGGTCAGGCAGCATCCAAGGAGCAGGAGAATCGACGTTTCGGACATAAGCCCTTTTTCAGGAATGAGGGAAGTGTGCCCAGCGGACTAAGATAAAAGATAGGGAGGAGGGACTTGGGGGAGGGGCGTTGGAAATGCGTGGGTTGGTCGAGTTCGAGAGTTGCTCAAACTTAGCACCACCTTCCTAACCTGCAATCTTCTTCCTGACCTCTCCGCCCCCACCCCTACTCTGGCCTATCACCCTCACCTTAACCTCCTTCCACCTATAGCATTTCCAACACCCCTCCCCCAAGTCCCTCCTCCCGACCTTTTATCTTAGTCCGCTGGGCACACTTTCCTCATTCCTGAAGAAGGGCTCATGCCCGAAACGTCGATTCTCCTGCTCCTTGGATGCTGCCTGACCTGCTGTGCTTTTCCAGCAACACATTTTCAGCTCTGATCTCCAGCATCTGCAGTCCTCACTTTCTCCCCAAACAAAATATGTATCAGCTTTAACCTTCTAAGTAACTTCGCAGAGGGGTAATTGAAAAATAAACAAATGTTGAAGCAAAGGAGGAACAAATGTGTGTGCACACACAGTTACTCTACCAATGGTGGCACTGGTTACAAGCACAACATTTTCTGGAAGTTAACAATAGCTGAACTGTTGTATTCTTAAGGTGACCCTGGCTATAACATTTACATTTGATCTGGTAATCAACATTTTCCTCTTTCACATAATCCTTATCTGAAAATGTGTGATAAGATTTGATCCTCTTCCATCTGCCATCTTTTCTGTGAAGTACACAGCGCACCTCTTCTTTTATGCAGTCCCTCAGAATCAGGGTAACTCCATCTCCATGGGTTTGGAAATAAAACAAAGGATGTTGAAAATCTGAGAACAAAAACAAAAAGTGCTGATGAAACTTAGCTGGTCTGGTGGCATCTTTAGAGACAAAATAGAGTTAACGTTTCAAATTGAGTAATTTTTCTTCTGAACTTGAGAATTTCACCAGTTCTGACAACTGGTCACCAGACTCAAAATGTTAATTCTGTTTTTCTCACGACAGATGCTGCCAGACCTGCTAAGTTTCTTCAACACTTTCTGCTTTTGATCCATGGATTCTGAGATGGCTGAAATGTCAAATGTGCAGTCTCAGTCATATATAGGGCATTTCCTCCAATGGTTGTGTAGATGGGATTTTGGATGTTTTTAAGTGCTCCCTCCTATATGTCAAGTTCACTTTTGCCTGTTCTCAATTAAATCACTTGATGTGTTAGTTGCTTCCTCAAATGTACCTTTTCCATTTTGGTCATTCACAAGCCAAAGTCTCTGATCATTTGACAAGGATGTCTAACCTCTTCATCGGGAATCTAAAGACATCTATAAAGCATTGACATGGTCCTCCTAAGAGTCTCCTGACGTGACCAAGATCTATGTAGGCAGGAGAAAGTGAGGACTGTAGATGCTGGAGATCAGAGTCAAACAGTTGGCGCTGGACAAGCACAGCAGGTCAGGAAACATCCGAGGAGCAGGGGAGTTGATGTTTTGGGCATAAGCCCTTTATCAAGAATGTGGGGGGGAGGGGTTAGGGAAAGGGGTTGAGAGATAAATAGGACGGTGCGGGTGGAGGTGAGGTGGCTGGGAAGGCAATAGGTAGATGCAGGTTGGGGGGGATGGTGATAGGTCAGAGGGAAGGGTGGAGTGGATAGATTGGAAGGAAGATGGACAGGTAGAACAGTTCAAGGGGGTAGTGTCAAGTTGGAGGGCTGGAGCTGACATGAGGTGGGGGAGCTGAGATAAGGAAACTGGTGAAATCAACATCAATGCTATGTGGTCAGAGAGTCCCAAGGTGGAAAATGAAGTGTTCTTCTTCCGGGTGTTGGTTGGCTTGGATTTGAAGGTGGAGGAGGTCCAGGATTTGCATGTCATTGGGGGAGTGGGAGGGGGAGTTCAAATGGTTGGCCACAGGGCAGTGGAGTTGTTTGTCGCATGTGTCCCAGAGATGTTCCCTGAAACATTCAGTGATTTGGCGTCTTATCTCCCCAGTGTAGAGAAGACCACATCGAGTGCAATGGACACAGTAGATGAGGTGTTTGGATGTGCAGGAAAATTTCTGCAGGATGTGGAAGAATCCTTTGGTACGTTGGATGGAAGTGAGGGGGGAGTTGTGGGTGCAGGTTTTACACCTATTGTGGCGGCAGGGTAGGTGCTGGGAGTGGAGGATGGCTTGGTGGGGGCATGGACTTAATGAGGGAGTCATGGAGGGAATGGTCTCTGTGGAATGCTGATAGGGCTGGGGAGGGAAATATATCTCTGGTAGTTGGGTCTGATTGTATGTACTGAAATGGCAGAGGGTAATGCATTGTATCCAGAGATTAATCAGGTGGAAGATGAGGAGCATGGGGATTCTGTCCTTGTTCCGGTTGGAGGGGTGGAGTTCATGGGTGGAGGTGTGGCAAGTAGAGGAGATGCACTGGACATCATTGTTGGTCACATGTGAGGGGAAATTGAGGTTCTTGAAATAGGAGGCCATCTGGGATGCCCTGGAGTGGAATTGATCCTCCTGGGAGCAGATATGGCAGAGGCAGAGGAATTGGGAGAAAGGGATAGCGTTTTTACGAGAGGTGGGGTGAGAGGAAGTGTAGTCCAGGTAGCTGTGGGAGTCAGTGGGTTTGAAGTAGATGTCTGAGTTGAGTCAGACTCCCATAGCTACCTGAACTACACCTCCTCCCAACCTCCCTCCTGTAAAAATACTATCCCTTACTCCCAATTCCTCCTGCTTATCTACTCCCAGGAGAAGCAATTCCATTCCAGGGATCCCAGATGGCCTCGTATTTCAAGGACCTCAATTTCCCCTCGCATGTGATTAACAATGATGCCCTACAGTATGGGAACAGGCCCTTCCACCTAGCAGGTCCACACCACCCCTCCGAAGAGTAACCTACCCAGATCCATTCCCCTACCCTATATTTACTTCTAGCTAATGCACCTAACACTATGGGCAATTTAGCTTGGCCAATTCACCTAACCTGGACATCTTTGGATTGTGGGACGAAACCAGAGCACCCTGAGGAAACCCATGCAGACACAGGGAGAATGTGCAAACTCCACAAAGACAGTTGCCCGAGGCAGGAATTGAACCCGGGTTCCTGGTGTTGAGGCAGCAGTGCTAACCACTGAGTCACCATGCCGCCCCATACTTCGTATTTGACGAACTGAAGAACTGCAATTTCCCCTCCGACATGATCAACAATGCCCTACAGTACATCTTCTCCCCTTCCTGCACCTCTGCCCTTGAACCCTACCTCTCCATCCTCATCCTCACCTTCCACTCCATTAATCTTTGGATACCGCACATTATCCTCCGCCATTTCTGCCACCAACAATCTGACTCAACTATCAGAGATATATTTCCCTCCCATCTTTATTGGAATTCTGCAGAGAACATTCCCTCCGCGACTCCTTAGTTAGGTCCACATCTCCCACCGACCCTTCTCCACTCCTAGCACTTACCCTTGCCACCGCGAAAAGTTCAAAACCTATGCCCACACCTCCCACATCACCTCTGTCCAATGCCCCAAAGGATCCTTCCACATCCAGCAAAGATTTTCCTGCGCATCCAAACACCTCATCTACTTTGTCCGTTGCTTTCAATGTGGTCTCCTTTACATTGGGGAGACAGGATGCCAACTCACAGAATGGTTCAGGGAACATTTCTGGGACACACGCACCAAATAATCCCACCGCCTTGTGGCTGACCACTTCAACTCCCCCTCCTAGTGCACCAAGGTCCTGGGCCTCCTCCACCGCCAAATCCAAGCCACCCTATGCTTGGAGGAAGAGCACCTCATCTTCCACCTTGGGACCGCCTAACCACACGGAATCGACATTGACTTCACCAGTTTCCTTATTCCCCCTCCCCCCACCTCATCCCAGATTCAATCCTCCAACTTGGCACCACCCTCTTCCTGTCCATCTTCCTTCCCAGTTATCTGCTCCATTCTCCCCTCTGATCTATCACCATCAACCCCCACCTGCATCTACCTATCACCTTCCCAGTTACCTCACCACTATCCTCCCTACATTCCTGATGAAGGAACATCGATTCTCCTGCTCCTCAGATACTGCCTGACCTGCTGTGCTTTTCCAGTGCCACACTTCTTGACTTCTACGTAGGGCAGTTATTTCAGGAATCTAGTGTCAATCATACTAATGGCAGGAGCCACTCAATGGGAGCTGGTTTTCAGTAATTGGTAGCTTGGGAGAGGATGCTGCTGTCGGACTATCTTTGCAGCCTCCATAATTTAGAAAAACTTACAAAGGCGCTTGCATTTATCTCCAGCAAGCTTTGTGGTGCTTGCTGTGAACTTACTAAGTTTCTGAACCATTGTGAAGCATCTGTGCACCATCATTCAGAGGCTGAGCTCCAGGTCACTGCCTGCCTCTTCTCTGAAGCATATAACAAAATGCATCTTGATCTGAACATCTTCCAATCAATACATACAACAAAACACCTTTCCCTGTCAATGAAAATCAAAGCACTCCCCTTCCTATCTGAACAGCCTTGATGCAGAGTACAAAAGGGTACCTCCAGATTTATCTAGCACCCAAGATATATTGATTCCATAGACTTCCTCAATGACTGGCTGGTAGTCATGTGACTCTCACTATACTACTCCTGCTCCTCTTTCACAGGTTCATGAACTAAGTCTGAAGAGGATATGCCTTCTTTCCTGTGAACCAGCACATCTGCTTCCTGAAATGAAAAGGTTTGTGATGTTGAACTGATGCCATAAGAATCAGGAGAGTTTCTATAGAATCTGACACAGACATGTATGAACCTCCTCTTGTTGTATGTCAGCTGTGCATTAATGGAATAATATTCCTTCTGGTCAATTAAAAAAAAACCCTAGTTTTCGTGGTGGTATTTGGATTGCAACCTGAATGGAGTCAAAAACAATTCATTTCTGTTGGAATTCAGTCAGAGAGGTAAATCTGAGCAGGGGTTTAATGTTATTATTATCACAGGGAACATTCAAACTCTAGAAAGTCATTCACCTTATATAAGTATATGCAGTCTTCAGATGTCTTTCGTAGCTCTAGATAGGAAACAGGCCTGAAGGAAATTGAACATTGCAAAGACCTTATCAATTGTGTGATCCTGAGACACAGCAACTAGCAAATCTTCTAGGAGATCGACAATATCAGTTACGATCCAACTCAACCTCAGCTTGTTGAAACATTGCTCATTTGGGAGATCAAGAAAGCTGATGTGCACTCACGGATTTGATGGCAGCCATGGCCCCCTCCTTCACATCTCTCTCCTGTGATTTCTCGTCTGTGTGTCTTCCTCTTATGTGCCTTCTTCCTGTACACCTTCCTGTGTCCAACATCATGTGCCTCTACCTTTTATACCTCTCCCTCCTGCACCATTCCCTTCCATGCACTTCCTTCTTGTACACCACTCCCCTGTAAAACTCCCTGCCATGTGCTTCCCTCTTATGCTCCTCTGTCTTGTGTGCTTACCTCTCATGCATGCACAGATCTGGCCATAGTGAGGATGATCCCCTCCTGTGACACACTACCAAATACATCCCAAATGCTGATCCTGATCTTTACCCATTTGTAGCCTCCAAAATTTAGAAATGCTGAATCCATACAAGAACTCTCTGAAAGGCGATTACCTGACAGGACTGCCACACCAGTCAGATTGTGGCAGTCAAAGCTCTCAAATGATCTCCTTCTTAATCTAACTTTCTCTGCATTGGCCAGTTTCCTAAACTCCAGGGAAACCAAACTCAGATTCAATGACGAATGCAATCCTTGAGCAAATCATCTGGATAATAAATTTACCTCCATGGTTTCTAATACCCTACTGCCTGTAAAACTGTAAGATACTGGTTACTTACCTTAGAAAAGACAATTGCGCTTATTAACTGGGATTGTTTTCTTATTATTGAGGTACGGATTATCTATTAATAAAGCATCAAAGAAATCTAAAAATGTAAGAACTAGTAATTTCCATGAAACCTGAGCACAGGGACATTAGTGATTAGATTAGATTACTTACAGTGTGGAAACAGGCCCTTCGGCCCAACAAGTCCACACCGACCCGCCGAAGCACAACCCACCCATTCCCCTACATTTACCCCTTTACCTAACACTATGGGCAATTTAGCATAGCCAATTCACCTGACCTGCACATCTTTGGACTGTGGGAGGAAACCAGAGCACCCGGAGGAAACCCACGCAGACACGGGGAGAATGTGCAAACTCCACACAGACAGTCGCCTGAGGCAAGAATTGAACCTGGGTCTCTGGCACTGTGAGGCAGCAATGCTAACCACTGTGCCACCGTGCCGTTCTGAATTCTCACCAGTTCTCCACGTATTCATCATTGGGAACTCACTGAATATACTGTGAGATTTGCAGCTGTGCTGCAGTTGGCAGATTACTGCTTTGTTTTTATTTAGTGGAACAATGCATGTGAAGTAGACCCAGCTTCATAAATGTAATGGCTAACAGCCATTTCAGGAAATGATGGTTGACTGTCCTTTCACTCTGTCCCTGTCCACAGGAGAGTGTGACAGAATGTCTTGGAGAGGTTGCTGCAATGATGAGTGATATTTTCAAAAACTAATTGGCAAATCTAAGAGGAAACCAAATCTATAACTAAGGCTTACGTGCCTTTAAGTTACTATTATTACACCAGATATTGACAATAATTCCATGGCCAAAGCTCACTTTGCAGCTGCAACTCACATTTGGACACGTAATTTAGTCTAACTATATTAGTGCTCTTGATGATGCCAATATCTCATGAATATATTTGGACATTTAGTTCCAGGTGGTATATATATATAAAAGAGAGCAAATTTATATGGTAGGAGTTCAACTTAATTTATTTGAATATACAGGGAGCATTGTAAAGTCAATTTATTGGATGGGTCCAACCCAGAGCTAATAGCAATCTGCTCGAATTATTTCTTCTTTCCCTACTCACTCACGAATTTACTGCCCCATAGGACATACTCAAGTTCACACAATGCCACATTGATATTTGAGTACTATTTCAAGTGCTGTCACACAGCCAATGTTTTAGCATCTGTCCGACCTCTGTATTATTGGCTTTTGAAAAGAAACCAAGCCAACTTGCTCAGTGGCATGGAAGAAACTAGCATAACATGAGATCCAGTATCATTTACCCAACTGTTGCAAGCAACAACAGATATGCTGGGAAGTCTTGGTAGTTGAACTTGAGGAGGGAACACTGGCTGAATCACTAATCACAAGTGAGTTAAAACAAGTGGTGGGGGTTAGAAATGACCACAGGGCCTGTTTTTCAGAGAACTAAGAAGTAGCTTTTGTTCAGCTGCTGAGCTGAGGGCCTTGATGAACCATGTTTGTTATCTAACAAAGTTTGTTTTATGGACATTTGAGCCTGAGTGCAAGGTTAGTTGACATTTGATGCAACCCATTAGTCATGTGCAATCAAGCTCATAACGGAATAGGACCCAAGTGTAGTGGAAGTATCTCATACGCAACTGCTTTGGATGTCTGAGGCTCAAATATACAACAGGCTTTTTGGTCTGACTGGTGAGGGGAAAGAAAAACAACATAGGTTTTCCTTAAAACCACTGTTTTCTTGGGATCTGCACAAATTATTGGACAATTTGAAGATAAACCATTAGTACAGCATTACTTGTGTTGACTTGGGAACAGCAGTGATTTCATTTGATGGACCACATGCAAATAATATCATTCCACACTCAATAAACTGCCAGTACATGCTTACCAAAAATTAATGGAAGTTAGATCACAGCAGTAAACTTGATGATATTCATCAGTGAGTCACCTCTGTGACTCAACACAAATAGCACTTGACCACCTCAACCAGTATTTTAAATCAATGCCTGATATAAATTTGAACCTAAACAGAAAGTTGATACCTTGAGTTGAAATATATAATACTGAACAATAATGACCAACTACCCACAAGCATTTCCAATAAGAATTAATTGGCAAAAAAAAGTGTTACTATTGAACAGTTCATCAAGATACTTACTAATAAACCCAGCGACACACTCAAAATGTTTCAAAACATTAATTTAACATGCCAGAATTTAATTCTGGTGGACATGTATTTAACAAATCAGCAATTACCTGTTCAGATCTCTGCTACTGTCACAAACGTGTAAATAACAAGTGACAATGAGAGATTTTCACTTTGTTATCTGTGTTTTGCAGATTAACTGTTCGTTAAGGAAATCACCAGATTGTAATCAACAGTAAGGAAAATCAAGCAGAACTTTTCACAGATAGATTACAACACCAATGTTATGCAATTTTGAAATCCAGCCCATTCAGCACAATGCTTTTGGACTAAAGCAAAAATAAATTGTAAACATTGAAAATTGCAAATAAAAATTAAACACAGAAAATGCTAGAAAATCTCAGTTGGTCAGGCAGCATCAGTGACAAGGGAGAAAAGAGCTAACTTACATGGGGTACTGGATTCACTACTCCCTCACCCCAAGTAAGAAGTTGTAACAGAGGTTGAGTAGCCTGCTGATGGGGACATCCACTGACCACCAGCCCTTTTACAGCTGATTGAGTGTCAGTAGGCTGGAGGCAGGACTGACCTTTCCAAATTCTGAATCAGGACATCCAACCTCAGAAAGCTGTTGGAATCACAATTTGGGAATTATGTGTTATATTCTCACAAACAGTACCTAGGCATATCTTTAAAGGACAATGAATATCAGTATACCTTCAAGAGATGTGCCAATAACATCGTCATTGTATCATGGCATGTGACCTAAGGATAGAAAGATCGTAGGCTCCATCTTAACTGAGGTCATTTGAAGCATGACATGATATTGAAAATATGCTGCTCTGATGCAACCAACTAGCCTAATGCAAACTCAGACACTTAAGTGTCTGTGAATGTAGTAATTGTATATAATAGCTGTAACAAACATCTGTTGGATCTTTCAACACAACATTATCCAGGCTTAGTTTCTTGTGTTACGAGGGATAACATAAACATTATAAAACTAAAAGCACTGCGGATGTTGGAAATCAGAAACAAAAACAGGGAAACAAAATGTTCCTTGTTCCAGTTCTGTTTCGGCTCCCGCACACAACTCTTTCTCCAATATATCGATGTTATCACTGGCGCTGCTTCCCTCTCTTGTCCAGAATTGGAAAGGTTTATCAATTTCACCGCCAAATTCCACCCTGCTCTCAACTTCACCTGGACCATCTCTGACTCCTCCCTTCCCTTCCTTGACATTTCAGTTTCCATTTCTAGGAGTAGGTTGGCCACCAATATTCACTACAAACCCACTGACTCCCACAGTTATCTTGACTATTTTTCCTTACACCTTGCTCCCTATTCCATTCTCCTTGTTCCTCTATCTCCATCGCATCTGTTCTGATGATGCCAACTTCGATAGTTAAGCCTCTGAAATGTCAACCTTGTTCCTCAACCATGGCTTTCTCAGCACCATAGCTGACAGGGCCCTCAGCCACGTCCAACTCATCTCCAATACTTCAGTCTTCATCCCCTCTCTTTCCTCCCACATTTTGGGAATGCAAATCTTAGCAGGGTTTATACACTTAATGGTAAGGTCCTAGGGAGTACTGCTAAACAAAGAGACCTTAGAGTGCAGGTTCATAGCTCCTTGAAAGTGGAGTTGCAGGTAGATAGGATAGTGAAGAAGGCGTTTGGTATGCTTTCTTTTATTGGTCAGAGCATTGAGTACAGGAGTTGGGAGGTCATGTTGCGGCTGTACAGGACATTAGCTAGGCTACTGTTGGAATATTGCGTGCCATTCTGGTCTCCTTCCTATTGGAAAGATATTGTGAAAGTTGAAAGGGTTCAGAAAAGATTTACAGGGATGTTGCCAGGGTTGGAGGATTTGAGCTACAGGGAGAGGCTGAACAGGCTGGGGCTGTTTTTCCCAGAGTGTCAAAGGCTGAGGGGTGACCTTATAGAGTTTTACAAACTTATGAGGGACATGGATAGGATAAATAGGCAAAGTCTTTTTCCTGGGGCTGGGGAATCCAGAACTAGAGGGCATTGTTTAAGATAAGAGGGGAAATATAAAAAAGAGACCTAAGGGGCAACTTTTTCACACAGAGGGTGGTACGTGTATGGAATGAGCTGCCAGAGGATGTGGTGGAGGCTGGTACAATTCCAACATTTAAGAGGCATCTGGATGGGTATATGAATAGGAAGGGTTTGGAGGGATATGGGCAGGTGCTGGCAGGTGGGACTAGATTGTGTTGGGATATCTGGTTGTCATGGACGGGTTGGACCGAAGGGTCTGTTTCCATGCTATACATCTCTATGACTCTATAACAGTGACATGGCCCTCTTTATCCTCACCTATCATCCCACCAGCATCCACATCCAAAGGACATTAGCCACCATTTCTGCCAAATCCAGCAGGATGCCACCACCAGACACATATTCATCTCCCTTCCCTCGTCAGCCTTCCATAGGGATTATTCCCTCCGGGACACCCTGATCCACTTCTTCAATCCCAACAACCACGACAGCTCCCTAGCACCTTCCCCTGTAACTGACACAGGTGTAACATCTGTCTGTTTCTTTTCTCCCTCCTCAGTATCCAAGGTCCCAAACACACTTTCTAGGTGAATCAGTGCTTTACTTGCACTCTACTCAATCTAATCTACTGTATTCACTGCTCACAATGTGGTCTCCTCTACATTGGGGAAATGAAGCATAGACTTTGTGATTGCATTGCAGAATACCTACATTCTGTCCGCAAAAAAGACCCTGAACTTTCAGTTGACTGTCGCTTCAACACACTACTATGTTCCCTTTAGAAAATCTCTTGTGTCAGGCTTGCTACAGTGCTCCAGTGACGCTGGAAGAACTGCACCTCATTTTCCACTTGAGAACTTTGCAGCCTTCTGGACTCAACATCAAGTTCAACAATTTTAGGGCTTACTCTATTCCCACACTCCAGGCCTTGTTACCACATAATCTGCTTTTATACACAACCCATTGTTAGCCGCTAACAGTCTCCATTCGTCCTCCCATCCTGATTGTTATCCACTCCTTTATTTGTCCAACTGTCCTTCTCTCTCTTTGGCTCTACCACCACCTGTTGTTTACTCCTTACCCCTCTCTCCACCCTATCTTCTGTGTAATAAAAACGTTTTCCTAGCTACCATCAGTTCTGAGGAAGAGTCACTGGACCCACAATGTTAACTGATTTCTCTCAATACATGCTGCCAGACCTGCTAAGCTTTTACAGCAATTTCTGTTTTTATAACGTAAACATTGGGATTAGGTTAAATATCCTGCTGGAGGAAAGCTTACATCAAGTAGTTCCCCATTTCTGACAGTGCCACTGGGTGGGGTGGCCACTATCTACAGTGAAATCATGGCTTGAGGAGATGAGATGCTTTGAATCCAGTCGAGTAGGGAAGCCTGACATCTCTGCGGATGAAAAGCTGTCAGGCTTTAACTTGGTGGTAGGGGACAAGATGGGCGATGGAGAAAAATCTGAGACAACTGGCACTTAGAGGGTTTCCAGAGACCAGGCATCTACTCAACTACCATCAGGAGAGGACCCAATGGTTGTGGTGTTGAGGGACTTTATGCAACTGCACAGAGTGGATTATGAGCAACAGACAGGCATAATGGACACAATGGTCCTTATTGCCCAGGAGCTGCAGCAGTGCCGTGAATCCTGCAACCACCTGCCTCTGCACAGGTTGGCAACTACCATGGAATGACAGGCACAGTACCCTTAAGAGATGCTGGATTGCATATAGACCTATGTTTCATTGCCCTAGCCATTGGTCCTCAGGCCTAAAGTCATGGGGATAGTTGAACAAAGAACCTTGAGCCAGTCCACAGAGATAGGGCAGTACCAGGAGGCCAGGATGAGCTGTACACACAAGCATCACAGAATGTTCTAGTAAGAGCATACCAGAGGTACTTGGGCCTTCCACATTCACCATGCCTGCTCTCTCTGGTCTGTGAAAGTTCATGGTGAGAGTTGTCAATTTGTCCTTGGCAAGGACACTTTCAGCATGTCTGAACCATTCAGACACAACACTCCCATATCTCCAGGGCATAACGCTCCACTATCCAGCAGACTCCCTCCACCCTATCTGTGGAAAAGGGGATTGAAATAGGACACAGCAGGATGGAGGTGAAGGGGAAAATGTATTGAGAGTATGTTAGCGGTATGGCTGAATCCGTTCTGAAAATACTTGACAAATATATTGTAAACATTTGATTTTATCATTCAGGTTGTTGTACATGTCTCTATGGAAGGGTCAGTTGCTTTGTTGTCTCTCATATCTGCTACTGAGCCCATCCATTCTGAGTGTGGGCCCCATCATCTTCTTCCCAATGTGCACTTTCCATTTACTTTATAATGGAAGGCAACAGTAAGTAGTCCTCTGATGCCTACAGCATCAGCCTCAATGTGCCAGCCAACCCCTGATCATCACCATCCCATTCCTAGATGCCTAACCCATCAACCCTGCTGGCTTCACACTTCCCCAGATCCCTACCCAAGCCAGCTACATTGAGTAGATTTGCCCATTCTCCCCCAACTCCCTTTCACCACTTCTCTCTTCCTCCTTATTTGTTCTGGATACACCTGATGGGATAATTCTAGTCTACCCGCTCAAGTGACCTGACTGGCTAGCACCAGCCAGGACCTGCTCAGATCCCTGGCTGGTGATTAAACGTGCCATGATTGTGACAGTCCTCTCCACTGGATTAGCCCTAATAGAGACAAAGGACTGACCATGACCCACTGCCAGGAAGCAGAGTCACAGACCAACTGTGCAAAACTGCCCCAGCCTGACCATGGCTGAACACCTAAACTGCTCTGGGAGGCTGCCCCACATGTCACTGACTGATGGATGTCTCTATTGAGCTCCTGAGGACTACTTCCCTAGGTTTTTGAGACATGGCTGACTGCTTACTGAGGATACAGTGTCTTTGGCATGAACATTGCTGTCACATGGTACAGGTGTGACACTGCCATATAGCAAGCCATATGCACCTTTGACGGAGGGCTACCGAGCAGCACATCAGCATGAATCAGCACCTATCTAGTTGCATAGTTGCACTAATTGGTAATATAAAGCATGACAAGGCAATGCATGAAATCTGGGCGCTTGCCGGTAGTTACCAAGTGTAGGTGAAGAGATTAATCTGTACCTGATGTAGTCATATACTGCTAGTTGCTGGTATGCACTGGGGTGCATGTCTGAGCATATCAGGGTGAACTGCCAGAGCATCAGAGAGGCACCATGGTATTACCAAGTGTTCACTGAATGTCTGTGGAGGAAGGGTAAGTACAGCAGGTGCCCATGGATCGTAGCCTGGGCTGCAATTCAGTTGTACACAGAATGGATGTTTTACAGAGGAAGCAGCAAGCTGTATGCATTTTCCATGTCAGGTTTTCCCAATGGCTGTTCAACAGGTTTGGTGAGTTTGAAACCAGAATGTTAATGGGGCAAGTTGCTCCATCAACAAGGAGCGAAATGACTGTTAATACCCATCAACTGGCAACTTGCTGCTGCCTTCTGAGAATCTTGCCACTCCACTTGTGAGAAATGTAATAGATGGACCGAGATAATCTCAACATGGAGAACATTGTTCAAGAAGGGGAGTAGAAACAACCCTGGCAATTATAGACCAATGAGCTTTACTTCAGTTGTGGGTAACGTGTTGGAAAGGGTGATAAGAGATAGGATTTATAATCATCTAGAGAAGAATAAGTTGAGTAGGGATAGTCAACATTGTGTTGTGAAGGGTAGGTCATACCTTATGAACCTAATTGAGTTATTTGAGATGGCGACCGAACAGGTGGCTGAGGTGAAGTAGTTGATGTGATGAATATGGATTTCAGTAAGACATTTGATAAGGTTCCCCACTGTAGGCTATCGCTAAAAAATACAGAGGCATGGGATTGAGGGTGATTTAACAGTTCGGATCAGAAATTGGCTAACTGAAAGAAGACAGAGGGTGATGGTTGATGGGAAATGTTCATCCAGGAGTTGAGTTATTAGTGGCAACTGCTGTTTGTCATTTTTATAAATGACCTGGATGAGGGCATAGAAGGATGGTTTAGTAAATTTACAGATGACACTAATGTCAGTCGAGTTATGGATAGTGCTGAAGGATGTTGCAGGTTACAGAGAGACATAGATAAGCTGCAGAGCTGGGCTAAGAGGTGGCATGTGGAATTTAATGCAGAGATGTGTGAGATAATTTGCTTTGGAATGAGCACTGGAATATAGAGAACTGGGCTAATGGTAAGATTCTTGTTCGTGTAGGTGAGCAGAGAGATCTCGGTGTCCATGCACATAGATCCCTGAAAGTTGCCACCCAGTTTGATAGGGTTAAGAAGGCAGATGGTGTGATAGCTTCTATTGATAGAGGGGCTGAGTTTCGGAGCCATGAGGTCATGTTGCATCTGTACAGAACTCTGGTGCGGCTACACCTGGAGTATTGCATACAGTTCTGGTCACTGCATTATAGGAAGGATGTGGAAGCTTTGGAAAGGGTTCAGAACAGATTTATTAGGATGTTGCCTGGTATGGAGGGAGTGTCATATGACACTTGAGGCTGTTTTTTTTGTTAGTGAAAGGAAGATTGAGAGGTGACTTAGTTGAGACATATAAATTAACCAGAGGGTTACATAGGTGGACAGTGAGAGCCTTTTTTTTCAGATGGTGATGGCTAGCACGAGGGGACATAGCTTTAAATTGAGGGGTGATAATATAGGACAGATGTCAGAGGTAGTTTCTTTACTCAGAGAGTAGTAGGGACGTGGAATGCACTGCCCGCAATTGCCGTAGACTCACCAACTTGAAGGGAATTTAAATGGTCATTGGATAAACATATGGATGTAAATGGAATAGTATAGGATAGATAGGCTTCAGATTGGTTCCACAGGTCGACGCAACATCGAGGGCTGAAAGGCCTGTATTGTGCTGTAATGTTCTATGTTCTATATTCTATAACAGCCACATTGGACTTCTTGCCTGATTCTGCAACACATCTCTGCAAAACCCACATCTTTTAGACATCTATACTATTCCATTCCATTTACTGCATATGAAATGTCTGACACTGTCTGGTGGTTAGTTTGCAAACTACACTCATAGAAATCAGCTGGTTTGCTGTGATGTCTGCTTTATAACTTGTAATATGATCTACTGTTTTAAGTAAACCAACATATGGAATTAATCAATCCATGATTAACAATTGATTACCACACGGTTATCATTGCCATGGCATAGTAAGTTGGTGTGGAGGTCTATTGTGCTTGAACAGTCCAAAAATAAGTTAATGCACAGCTGAAATACAGAGTCACCAGATTTAAACTGCACTAAAGTTTGTGGGATGACCCTTGATGTTTTTACTATTACAAAGTCAGACAGTGTTAAAATCAAAGCTTGCTGTTAAATTGTCAAATCCCTATCAAGAGCTCAATTTAAGTTGCTCGAAGAGTAAGTAATCAGAATGTGTGCTGTATCAATTGTAAGGAATAGGTCAAGTGCATATTGTCAAAATTACCTGTAGCATTTTGTCATGTGATTGGGACACAGCAAGCCTCCCAATAGAACTTAAAATGTTTAAGCAACATTCAGAGCTGTGGTTTCTAGATTTGGGTATGTCCATTGCAGAAAAACAACTTATTAAGATTTGCTCGGTCATAGGAAAGTAAGATCTGTGTAGACTTAAAACACAAGGATGAACAACCAAAAAGCAAAAGATCCACCAAAGATAAGGACCACAGTAGAAGACCAATTCAAAGTCATCTTGAACTTGCATATTAACAGAGTAAAAATCATGTAATTTAGATAGAAGTCTATATAATCCATTTACTACACAAGTGCAGAAGCAGAGAAAAGATGTCAATATGTGACTTTCTTTTCAGATGAGAGGCTTGCAAACAAAACTGCTGAATTGGTAATAATATCCATCCCAGCAGAAACTTTCTGGAAAGATGTATTAGACAAACTGAAGATTGATTTAAACGAAGAACTATTGTGTAATTAGACATAAGTGCAAAATATTCCTCAGAGTTTGATAAATCTTAGAGGTCCTAAATACAAACTTAATGTCTGATACAATCATTAGAATACTTAAACATAGGCAATGCATATGGAAGGTGTGCTTCAGGATGTGGCTGAAGAGTTTCAGGACAGAGGAGATAACCTGGGGGGGGGGGGGGTGCAATTAAAGAGAGAGACTCACTGAGATCCTTGTAGAGAGAGGAGGAGAACGTCTTCAAGGTAGGCATCCTTGGAAGACGCTTCACAGTAAGGTTAAAATTAACTAGGAGAAAGTGAGAACTGCAGATGGTGGAGATCAGAGTTGAGAGTGTGGTGCTTGAAAAGCACATCAGGTCAGGCAGCATCTGAGGAGCAGAAGAATTGATGTTTCGAGAATAAGCCCTTCATCAGGAATGAGGCTCATTCCTTATGAAAAGCTTATGTCGAAACATCGTGGCTGCCTGACTAGCTGTGTTTTTCCAGCACCACACTCTCGACCCTGATCTCCACCATCTGCAGTCCTTACTTTCTCCATTTGGAAGGTGTGATCTTCTGTATGCACCAAGAATTGCTCACCATTCAATCAATAATAGGTAGAGGTTGAATAGGCTGGGACTTTTTTTCTCTGACGTGCCGGAGACTGAGGTAATAAAATTACGAGGTGCATAGATAGGGTGAATAGGCAAAGTCTTTTTCCGAGGTTGGGGTGTGTCCAAAACTAGAGGACATACGCTTAAAGAGAGAGGGGAAAGATTTAGCAAAGGACCTGAGGGATAACATTTTCATGCAGACTGTGATGCATATCTGGAACGAGTTGCCAGAGGAAGTGATGGAGGCAAGTACAATTACATCATTTAAAAGACTTTTTTTTAATTTCAAAAATATACTTTATTCATAAAGGATTTGATGGTCTGTACATTGGATCATGCCATACATATGTCCATATTTACAAACACAGATTCGACTTTATTCTTGTCCTTTACAATCCTGTGCATTTTTCAATCTTGTATATATACATATATTTGGCTGAGGCATCAGCAGAGCCCAAAAAAACGTCTGTATGGGCCCCCTGTTCTTCTTTCGGCAGGCCGATCTTACACGGTGGTCTTTCCCCACCGCGTCTTGGCGGCAGCTGCCCCAAGCTTCAGCGCGTCCCTCAACACGTAGTCTTGGACCTTGGAATGTGCCAGTCTGCAACACTCGGTCGGGGTCAACTCCTTCAGCTGGAAGATCAACAGGTTTCGGACCGCCCAGAGAGCGTCCTTCACCGAGTTGATGATCCTCCAGGCGCAGTTAATGTTCGTCTCGGTGTGAGTCCCGGGGAACAGGCCGTAGAGCACGGAGTCCCGCGTCACGGCGCTGCTCGGGACGAACCTCGACAAGCACCACTGCATTCCTCTCCAGACTTCCTCTGCGTAGGCACATTCCAGAAGGAGGTGTGTGACAGTCTCGTCCCCCCCGCAGCCACTTCGAGGGCAGCGTGCAGTGCGGCAGAGAGTCCGGGCGTGCATAAAGGATCTCACGGGCAGAGCCCTTCTCACCACCAGCCAAGCCACGTCTTGGTGCTTGTTGGAAAGTTCTGGCGATGAGGCATTCTGCCAAATGGCTTTGACAGTCTGCTCAGGGAACCGCTCGACAGGATCCGCCCTCTCCTTTTCCCGAAGGGTCTCAAGGACACTACGTGCTGACCACTTCCTGATGGACTTGTGGTCAAAGGTGTTTTTCCTCATAAATTTCTCCACGAAGGACAGGTGATACGGAACGGTCCAACTACTCGGAGCGTTCCGCGGCAGCGAGGCCAGGCCCATCCTTCGCAACACCGGGGACAGGTAGAACCTCAGTACGTAGTTACACTTGGTGTTTGCATACCGGGGATCCACGCACAGCTTGATGCAGCCACACACAAAGGTGGCCATCAGGGTGAGGGTGGCATTGGGCGTGTTTTTTCCCCCATTGCACCGGTCTTTGTACATAGAGTCTCTTCGGACCCGGTCCATCTTTGATCTCCAAATGAATTGGAAGATGGCCCGGGTGACTGCGGCGGCACAGGTCCTGGGGATAGGTCATTTAAAAGACATTTGGATGGAAATATGCATAGGAAGGGGGCTATGGGCCAAATACTGGCAAATGGGACTTGGTCAGATTGGAATATCTGCTTGGTGCAGATGAGTTGGACTAATGGGTTTGTTTCTGTCCTAAAAGACTCTATGATTCAGTGATTCTAAAAAGGGTCATTGTCAAAGGCAAGCATGAGAGTGAAGGCTGATGCATGCAGCGACCCAAAGAGACTGCACACAGCGTGTATCTTCGAGCTTCAATAATAACCATCTGATATCCTGCCAGAGGATGCACTGGATGACAGCTGGTTGACACATGAACTGGTTGACAAATCAGAATGCATCAGTGTATATGACAAGCCAAATATGGTGAACATATGATTCACACATTCAATCTTGTAGAAACATCTTTGTTATCACAATGTCTGAACTGTCCACAAAAATTCAAATCATCTGGCCTTGGAAAAATGGTAACAATTTGTTCTGAAGAAGAGTCAGAGGACCCGGAATGTTGATTCTGCTTTCTCTCCTCGGATGCTGCCGGACCTGCTGAGTTTCTGTTTTTGTTTCAGATTTGCAGTATCAACAGTTCTCTGTTGTTTATTTAGTGACTATTTGATTTTGGCAAAGATTAACATGGAGCTAATATCAATATTCAACCTTGTCTTGAGGGGATGTCACCTTTAAGAACTCTATGTGTTTTGTGTAAACAATGTCGTGATAGTACTTTGCATTGCGTTTGCAAGCTATATAAATAGAAATCAGTTGGTTCGTTGTAATGTCAGTTTCATGACTTGTGGTGTGTTTTTTTTGTTTTAAATAAATAGACTGAATTGAGCCCTGAAGAGTGGGTAATTATTAGACTGTTATCATTAACATGACAACTTAGGCCTCAATTAACCTTATACAGTATTGAGTAAGCTGCCTGATACCACTTCTAATGCTGGAAAAATTGCACAAGTAGGGAGGTGGGCAGCAGGCACCAACTGAATTTTTTATGCTGTGCTGCTTACCAACCTGGAAGCAGGGATCAATAAGTAAGCTATGTTTCAGAATACAAAGACAAAGGAAGTAAGAAAAATAAAGTCTCTAGAAGAGATGTGAATGGCCATTTTACAGCAAAAAAAGGAAAAGACAAGAGAAAAATAGTAAAGGAAAAACAAAACTGAAAGAGAAAACAAAGAGAAAAGAAACAAAATGGAAGCCAGGGTAGCAATCCAAGATATTGTCTCCTCTACCTTAGGGAGATGAAGCTCAGACTAGGTGACCATTTTGCAGAATGCCCACATTCCGTCTGCAGAAATGACCCTGAGTTTTTTGTTGTCTGCCATTTCAACACATCACCATGTTCTCTGGCCAAATTCTCCACCTTGAGCTTGCTAAAGTTCTCCAGAGAAGATCAGTGCAAGCTGGAAGAACAGCACCTCAATTTCTGCTTGGGAATCCTTCAACATTCTGGACTCAATATCGAGTTCATTAATTTTAGGGTCTGAGCACTTTCTTCCCCCACTTGTCCATACTCCAACCCACACACACACACACACACACACACACACACACTAGGCCCTGCCATTGCCTGCCGCCATAAACAAACCATTAGCAGCTAATCATTGTCCCAGGTTGACTTTTACCTTTTCCTTTGCCTGCTCAGCCATTGTTCTCTCTCTCTCTGGGCTTCCTCTCGACCTATCATTTATTCCTCCCCCCTTTCTCCACCCCTTGTCTAGAAAATATACCAAATCTTACCTAGCTACAATCAGTTCTGAAGAAGGGTCACTGTAGCCGAAATGTTAACTCTACTTTCTCTACACAGATGCTGCAGACCTGCTGAATTTTTCCAGCAATTTCTCTTTTTGTTCTGATTTCCAGCATCCACAGTTCTTTCAGTTTTTTGTTTACAAGATTGGGGTCACACTTACAGACTGAACAGAGATGGTCTGCCAAGTGGTCACTCAATCTGTATTTAGTGCCCTTACTGTAAAGGAGACAACACCATGAACAGTGTATATTGTATATAATATTGAAAGAAGCATATGGAACTCATTGTTTCACACATAAATCCTAACTATCTCTACCTACAATGTCATTTCATTTCATCCTGAGAAATGTACATTACTCTGATCTTGATATTAGTGACTAATCTTTGAATTTAAGTCATGTGAGGTTCGTTTACAGTGCAGTTGGTTTTTAAAACGCAGTTGGTTTTTAAAACAGAATTAGTTCGTCTTCAGATTTATGTGGCATGCTTAATCCATGAACCACAATAACCTCAACTGTTGCATGTAATTTACATCCAGACTGAATTTAGATAAAACAAAAGCTGCAGGATGTCTGAAGTCACCACAATGTTCCCTGGCCAACATTTCTGTAGCAGGCCTGCTGCAGCATTCCTGCAAGCCTCACTGTAAGCTCAAAGATAACATCTTATTTTTTGCTGGGGGATCCTGCAGCCTCTAGGACTCAACATAGATAACTTTACAGCCTGATTCCACCTTTTTATGTGTTTTACTCATTGCACACCTGGTCCTAATAAGACATGAGTTACTTTCAGCACAGTCACCCATTTTCTCACTCTTATTATCACTATTTAGCTTTTCTTCTGTCCTGGCCTGCTATCTATAAACTCCGTGTTTACCTATCCCTTTCACAGCTCTCTCTCTCTCTCTCTGTCACTATCTCTTTCTCTCTCTCTGGGCTCCAGCTTCACCTTTCTGCCCAATTCTCCCTTACCCCCACCCCTGCCCCAAGTTCAGCTTCAATATAAATATTATTTTTTCTTAGTTGCTAACAAGAAAACCTGACTTGAAATGATAGCTCTGCTTTTTTTCCCCCACGGATGCTGCCAGACCTGTTAAGTGTCTCCAGCAAATTCTGTTTTTGTTTTAGATCTTCATCATTCAGATTTATTTGTTTTAAATACTTTACAACTCTATTTCAGACACTGTTATGGTCAGGGCATTTTCACTTAACAAACTGGTTGACTAACTGACTTTTCTGCTGGATTACAATGCGAATATTAGTATATATTAGTGAATATTAGGATATTAGATGGCAAAATTTTACAGTGATATCATCAGTTAAGTCTCCTAAAGGTACATGGTTGGATGATCATGGATATCTGCAATGTTTGAAAAGAAAGCAATTGTTCTAATGAACAACAATAGGACGAAAGTCTCCATTTACTGAAATCTGCTTTCCATTGCAGGAAGACCTGCAACTGCTGAGGAAGTGTTATTGTGATCGAGAGTCTTAGTTATCTATTCTGTTCTTTAGCACTTCACAAATTTCCATTATTTGATATCGGTAAACTTTCACTGAAACTGATAGCCTAGTGGCTTAGAGCATGATGAGGGAGGAGAATTTCTCCCACATATTCAGTCTGTAAGTAACGTTCACTGGTGAACCACAAAACAAAAATTAAAAGTTAGTGGTGAATTGCAATCTTAGACCAGATAGATAATGTCAATATCTAAGGGAGGGAGATTAACAGTGCAACTTCTGATTTAAGGCATGACAGACTGGAAGAGGTAAAAATGTTGAACTATTGGATGAAATGACTGATCCTTGCACGTAAAGTCAATTTGACCACAAAGAAATGGTCTGTACTGAAACTGCTGCTCAGCAAAAAAAAACTTGCAAAAGCCAGTTAAATATAATGAATAGGCCCGTGATCTCAGCCAAGTTATTCCATGATTAAATATCCATTAGGTTATTTGGAGTCTCCAGAAAGAACAAAACATCTCAATTAAACTTGTGGTAACAGTGTTGTTAAATGAAGAGCAGGATAACTTTAACACTACCCTAAAAGCCCAAAGCATGTTTTAGCAAAGTAATGGAATCTGATTCTCTCTTCTTTTAAATGTCAGACTTTAAAATGTTTTTCTGTTGTTCTAGGTTACCAAAATCTTGCTTAGATACATAACTATGAATGAGGGTGATCCTTCTGGTCTTTATGGCATCATATAAGGTTCTTCAGATTAATCATTTGTAAAAGACTCACAATACTGACAGTAGAGTTCCTATAACAGCTGATGGTGACATCTGGGCACGGATGAATCTCATATAAAGCTTGATGAGAATCAAGATCATCACAATGGAGTTTGTAAACATCAGTTACAAACCAAAGCAACACCACATAGATTATTGGGAAGTGATGAATCTTGTATGGACATCACTTACTTTGATGAGTATAAAATACCTCCGATATTCTCCAGTTTTTGTTTTATCTGAATGCTGTCTGAATGCAATTTAAATGCAACAGGTGAGGTCATTTTCAATTCATTGATTAAGTGTACAACATAAATCTGAAGACGAAACAATTCTGTCTTAAAAATCAACAGCACTGTAAACTAACCTCACATGACTTAAACTTGAAGATTAGTCACTAATATCAAGATCTGAGAGGCATATTTAAGCAGGACAAAATAAACTAACATTGTGGGCAGGGATAGTTAGGACTTAAGTGTGAAACTATGACTTCCACAAGCTTCTTTCAATCTAATTTACAATATACACTGCTCGCAATGTTGTCTTCTTTGTAGTGGGGAGACCAAACACAGATTGAGTGATCACTTGATGGAACACCTCTATTCAGTCTGCAAATATCTTCTAGACGTCTGTCTTTTCCATCCTCCCTTGTTCCCACTCTGATATTTCTGTCCTGAGTCTCTCAATGAGTCTCAAAACAAGCACGGATATCAGCACCTTAGCACTTCATGTTTTGAAGGGACACTTTAAAAACTTTCAGATTCAACATTCAATTTCAGAATCTAAGATTGTTACATTGGATCCCTTTTTCTTTCCTGTTTGTCTGTTTTGTCTTTTCTTCCTTATTTTTCTCTTCTTGTCTTTTCCTTTTTGCTTTCAAATGGTTGTAGCTCAGGATTTGACCAATCACACCTCTTCTAGATAATCCTTTTTTTATTTACTTGCCCCATTACCATTCCCTTTAGTCTTGTACCATGAACCATAGTTACATATAGATCTCCCACTGCCAGGTTTGTAGGCAGCAGAGTGTAAAAAAAATTCAGTGGATGACCTGCCTACTGACTACCTCTGCAAACTTTACCACATCAGAAACAGACTCAGGCAGCTTACTCAGCAGTGGATTATTTGAGGCCTAAGTTTTCGTATTAATGATAACAAGCTAATAATCATTCACTTTTCAGGGTTTGATATATTCTGTGGATTTGTTTATTTAAAACAATGAAACATATTATAAGTTACGAAACAGATATACAATAAACTAACTGATTTCTGTGTACCAACCCTTGTTCTCAACCATGGATTCCTCACCACCATGGTTGACAGGGCCCTCAGCTGTGTCCAACCCATATGCTTCAATTTGGCACTCACCCATTCTCTTCCTACAACAGTGATTGGACACCCATGAAACTAATTTACCATCTCTCCAGAATCCACATGCAAAGGATCATTAGCCACCATTTCTGCCACCTCCAGCAGGATGCCATCACCAGACATATATTCCCCTCCCCTCCCTTGTCAGCCTTCCACAGGGACTGTTCCCTCCAAGACCCCTTGATCCACTCTCCTCCACTCCCAATATCTTCTCACACCCCCACAACACCTTCCCATGTAATCACAGAAGGTATGACACCTACCCATTTAATTCCTCCTTTCTCACTATCCAAGACCCCAGACACACCTTTCAGGTGAAGCAGCGATTTATTTGCACTTCACTTAATCTAGTCTACTCTATTAGAGTTACAGGGTTAAAGAGTTAAAGAGTTACAGGGAAGTAGTTACTCCCAGGCACGAAGAAAGCTGTGTGACTGTTCGAAGGGGGATAAACAGTCAGTGCAGGGATCCCCTGTGGTCGTTCCCCTGAAAAACATGTTTATCGTTTTGGATACTGTTGAGGGGGATGACTTACCAGGGGTATGCAGTGGGGCCCAGGTATCTGGCACAGAGCCTGTCCCTGTTGCACAGAAGGGAAAGAGGGAAAGGAAGAGAGTGTTAGTCATTGGGGACTCAATAAGGTAAAAACAATGACTGCAGATGCTGAAAACCAAATACTGGATTAGTGGTGCTAGAAGAGCACAGCAGTTCAGGCAACATCCAATGAGCTCGTTGGTTGCTGCCTGAACTGCTGTGCTCTTCCAGCACCACTAATCCAGTATTGGGGACTCAATAGTTAGACGGTCAGATAGAAGGTTTGTTGAGGACGAACGAGACTCACAGTTGATGTGTTGCCTCCCAAATGCCAGGGTCTGTGATGTCTTGGATTGTATCTTTGGGGTCCTGAAGGGAGAGGGTGACCAGCCTCAAGTCGTGGTCCATGTAGGTACCAACGACATAGGTAGAAAGAGGGATAGGGATGTAAGGCAGGATTTCAGGGAGCTAGGGTGGAAGCTGAGAGTTAGAACAAACAGAGTTGTTATCTATGGATTGTTGCTTGTGCCACATGATAACGAGGCAAGGAAGAGGGAGAGATATCAGCTGAATATGTGGCTGCAAGAATGGTGCAGGAGGGAGGGTTTCAGGTCCTTGGATAATTGGAGCTCATTCTGGGGAAGGTGGGACTTGAACAAACAGGACGGTCTTCACTTGAACCAGAGGGGTACTAATATCCTGAGTGGGAAATTTGCTGGTGCTATTCAGGTGGGTTTAAATTAGTTCAGCAGGGGGATGGGAACCGGAGGTGTAGTTGCAGTGCACAGGAGGATGAGAGTAGGAAGGACATGGACAGGATTTCAGGGTCACAGGAATGTGCTGGCAGACAGTGAAGTGGTTTGAAGTGTGTTTACTTCAACGCCAGAAGTATCCGAAATAAGTTAGATGAGCTTGCAGCATGGATAGGTACCTGGGACTTTGATGTTGTGGCCATTTCGGAGACATTGATAGAGCAGGCTGAGGAATGGATGTTGTAGGTTCCAGGGTTTAGATCTTTCACTAAGAACATGTAAGGCAGTAAAGGAGGGGGAGGAGTGCCTTGTTAGTCAGGGATAGTATAACGGTGGCTGAGAGAACTTTTGATGAGGACTCATTTACTGAGGTAGTGTGGGCTGAGGTTAGAAACAGGAGAGGAGAGGTCACACTGCTTGGAGTTTTTTATAGGCATCTGCAGAGCTCCAGGGAGGTGGAAGAGAGAATTAGCAAAATTAAAATGCGATTAGGCATGAATTAGGATGCATAGAATGAGGTAGCAAAATGCAGGAGATGCAGACAATGGAAATGTGGAGCTGGTTTAAGGAAAAGATATTGTATGTCCCTGTCAGGCAGGAAGGAAGTGATAAGGTAAGTAAACCGTGGTTTACAACAGAAATTGCATCTCTTGTTACAAAGAAGGAGGAGGCATATGGGTTGATGATTCAGATGAGGAGATGGAGAGTTACAGATCAGCTAGGAATGATTTAAAGAGAGAGTTAAGAAGAGCAAAGAGAGGACACTAGCAGTCTTTAGCAAACAGAATAAAGGAGAACCCTAAAGCTTTCTATGGGTATGTGAGGAATAAGAGGATGACTAGGGTAGGAATAGGGCCAGTCAAAGACAGAGGTGGGAAGTTGAGTGTGGACCCTGTAGAGATTGGAGAGGTGCTAAACAAACATTTCTCATCAGTTTTCACTCAGGAAAAGGAGAATATTGTTGAGGAGAAGAATGAGGTAGGAAATATTAGACTAGAAAGGATTAAGGTTAGTTATGAACAGGTGTTATCAATTCTAGAAGAAGTGAGAGTAGACAAGTCCCCTGGGCCAAATGGGATTTATCTGAGGATTCTCTGGGAAGCTAGGGAGGAGATAGCAGAGTCTTTGGCTTTGATATTTGAGTCATCATTGTCTACAGGTTTGGTACCAGAGGACTGGAGGATTGCAAATGTTGTGCCCTTGTTCAAGAAGGGCAGTAGAGATGACCCAGGTAATTATAGACCAGTGAGCCATACTTTTCTTGTAGGAAAGGTAAGATTTATAACCATCTAGTAAACAACAACTTGATTTCAGATAGTCAACATGGTTTCGTCAAGAGCAGGTCGTGTCTCACAAACCTCATTGAGGTTTTTGAGAAGATGACCAAGCATGTAGATGAGGGTAGGGCAGTTGATGTGGTATACATGGACTTCAGTAACGCCTTTGATAAGGTTCCACATGGTAGGCTGTTGGAGAAAATGCAGAGGCATGGAATTGAGGGTGATTTAGCAGTTTGGATGCGAAAGAAGGCAGCGAGTGGTGGTTGATGGAAAATATTCATCCTGGAGTCCAGTTACTAGTGGTGTGCCACAAGGATCAGTTTTGGAACCATTACTGTTTGTCATTTTTATAAATAACTTAGACGCAGGCATAGGTGGATGGATTAGGAAATTTGCAGACGACACTAAAGTCGGTGGAGTAGTGGACAGTGTCGAAGAATGTTACAGGTTGCAGGGGGACTTGGATAAACGGCAGAATTGGGCTGAGAGGTGGCAAATGGAGTTCAATGCAGCTAAATGTGAGGTAATGCACTTTGGGAAGAATAACAGGAAGGCAGAGTACTAGGTCGATGGAAAGATTCTTGGTAGTGTGGATGTGCAGAGGGATCTTGGAGTCCATGTACATAAATCCCTGAAAGTTGCCACCCAGGTGGATAGTGCTTTCAAGAAGGCATACGGTGTGTTAGGTTTCATTCGTAGAGGGATTAGGTCCTGGAATCGCAATATCATGCTGCAACTATACAAAATGCTTGGATATTGTGTATAGTTCTGGTCCCCATATTTTGGGAAGGATGTGGAAGCATTGGAAAAGGTGCAGAGGAGATTCACCAGGATGTTGCCTGGTCTGGAGGAAAGGTTTTACGAGAAAAGGCTGAGAGACTGGAACCTGTTCTCACTGGCAAGAAGAAGGCTAAGAGGGGATTTGATAGAGACATACAAGATGATCAGAGGATTAGATAGAGTAGACAGTGAAAGTCTTTTTCCTAGGATGATGACATCAGCATGTACTGGTGATAGATTTAAGACAGATGTCAGAGGCAGGTTCTTTACACAGAGAGTGGTAAGAGTGTGGAATGTCCTACCTGCCAATATAGTCAACTCAGCCACATTAGGGAGATTTAAACAATCCTTGAATGACCACGTGGATGATTTTGGGATAGTGTAGGGGGACAAGCTGAGAATAGTTCACAGGTTGGCACAATATCGAGGGCCGAAGGGCCTGTTCTGTGCTGTATTGTTCTATGTTCTATGTTCTATGTTCTATTCACTGCCTACATTGGGGAGATGAAACATAGATTGGGTGACCGCCTTTCTGAACACCTACATGCAGTCCACAAGATTGACCCTAACCTCCCTGTTGCCTAACCCTTCAACACTGTGTTCCCTGTGCAAAATTTCTGTCTCAGGCTTGCTACAGTGCTCCAGTAAAGCTCAGTGTAAGCTGGAAGAGCAGTATCACATTTTCTGCTTGAAGACTTTTCAGTCTTTGGGACTCAATATCAAGTTCAAACATTTTAGGGCCTGAAAACCTTCTTCCATGTCATCAATGGACTGCCCCCAATACCATCTCATTGTCAGCTACTAATGATCCCAATGTGCAGATATTGATTTCCCTAGGCTGACATATCTTTCCTTAACTATCCCTTTGTCTCACCGTTGTTCTCTTTCTCTGAGCTCTATTGCCATCTATTGTTTACTCCTCCTCAACCACCACCCCCCCCACCCCATCTTTAGTATGTATACTAACCTTTCCTTAGCTACAATCAGTTCTGAACAATGGTCACTGTACCTGAAACATTAACTACGAACAGGAATTGACTTCGACTGAGTGTTCCAGACCAACATATTCCAAGGTCCAGGACTATGTGCTGAGGGATGCAGTATAGCTTTGGACAGCTGTTGCCAAGGTGCAGTGGGTAAAGACTACTTTCTGGGGTCATTCTGTTGAAGTTATTTGTGGGTTTGTTCAGTATCGGGCCCTCTGGGTACCTCAATTATATGTAAATATGACCTTGCACAAGTAAGAGATGCCTTTGGTTTGTTTGTTAGATAGAGTCAAATCCCAAAGTTTGTTTGTTTCCCTGACATACTACTGTGTAGAGCCGAGCTGCATTTGTGACTGTGAATATATATAAAGATTTTGTTATGAATGAAGTATAAGACCATAAGACAAAGGAGCAGAAATTAGGCCATTCACCCCATCGCATCTGCTCCACCATTCAATCATGACTGAAAAGGAAAGGCGTGGCATGAAGGGATAGAAACAAACACCATGTATTGGCCAGGAATCAAACCCAGGCTTCCTGCGTAGAAGGCGAGAACTATACCACTGAACCACCAACGCAAATAGCATATACTTTTGAAATAAAAAAGACTCTACTTTCTTTCCACAGATGCTGCCAGGCCTGCTGAGTTTCCCAGCAATTTCTGTCTGTGTGTGCAGCTTTCAAGCTCAAAGCAGACTAACTGTCAAGAAGAGTCACAATGTTGTCTACACACAGCACACGGCATTCTTAAAGATAAATTTTCTTCGAGGCAAGGTCAAATATTGGCATTCATCCTATATCAATCTTTATCAAAAACAAATAGTCACCAAAATAAAAAGCACAGAATTGCAGATGCTGGAAATCTGAAACAAAAACAGAAATAGTTGGAGAGATGCAGCAACTGTGGAGAAAAAGCAAAGTCAACATTTCGGGTCCAGTGACCTTTTTCAGAAGAAATAGCTGCAGGTTTTCTGAGGCCAGATAATTTGAAGTTTTGTTGACACTTCAGACATTGTGACAACATTGATGTTTTCCCTGAGATCGACAGTATGAAACATATGTTCACCACCTATGTCTTGTTGAGTTCCATTTTAGGTTCTGGTTTGCCATGTGAACCTCTCAGATGGTCTGTATTGAAGAAGCTGGAAGATACTTCTTGTGTGCAGTCTGTTTGGGTAACTGCAGGATTCTGTCTTCACTTTAACATTTGTCTCTGCCAATGGCCCTTTCTTTCACATGTCTTATAAAATTGATTGAAGAGAACTGTTTTCTAATCAACTTGTTCAGAGATGTTAGTATGCACTTCTAGAGCAGGTGGGACTTGGAAACAGGCTTCCTGGCTCAAAATTAGGGATATTATCACTGCACAACGAGAGCCCTCATATTGATTGAAAGCTTGGTGCATGCTGGTGGTCACACCTTCTATACGTTTTGATGTGTTTAGATACTCTCGTGATTGCATCACACATTAAAATAGTACTTAGAACTGTAAATTTTATCGACTTGTGAAGATTGTTCACACTTATGTCCACTCTTCATTAGTTTTTTGACTCGATACGCCTTCAGTTTGTCTAGCCAATCTTTTTGGAAATATTTACTGGGATAGATGCCATTACCAACTCAACAATTCTGTTTGCCAGCCTCTCATCTGAAAAAAAAGTCACATATTGACCTCTTTTCTCTGCACCTGCTATATTCAAGAGATTGTATCGATTTCTGTCTAAATGGCATGAATTCTATCTGTGAGTTTGCAAATTCAATATGATTGGCAAAACACAAGCCCCACTACATCAACATGGCTGATCTTGGACTAACACGTAATATACTTCAGCCATTCAGCACTGCACTTTGGAGCTCACTAACATCTTACAATATTCCTTGCAGGTTGCTTAGTGCACTGTGATACACTCATCTCATGCATCTGCATATGATGCATTTTCTGGATTTTTGTTTGCTCTCTTAGCGTTTATTCATTTTGCACTGACTTTGACAGTCACAACATCTCTGGCTTGCATTGACCTCCAGCACAGACAGAAAGGCAGACAGCTTGTAATAGTTGGGAACATAAACAGTCAAGGGGCTGACTGGCCTGTTGTACTGCACTTTGTTACATTAATAGCGCATCTACATCACGTGCCAACAACTTATGCAGCAAACACACTTAGTTCAACCAACTGATCAGGTCTGAACATTGAAGAGATTAAAAGGATTGACTATGGTCAATCAGAAATTTTCACCACAATCAGTCAAGAGGTTCACTGATTAACGTATTGGATTGGCCAGTCAATCACCACATCCTATCACTGTCTGGGAATCATTGTCTCTGCTGTCCAAGGATTGGGGCATATGGGTTAAGTTCAAGCAGAATTACAGGTACAGACAGTTGAGGAGACATCTGACCGAGGGATGGGCCATGCTCATTTGGGGCTGTCACCATATAGTTTAGAGGTTATGTTGCAGTCAGTCCTGGAAGTTTGGATAAAATTGGTGCTAATTGAGCAAAGCTGGAAACTCAACCTTGGGAGCATTGCATTATGTTGTGATGTGCTGAGGGGATAATGAAAATAAAGGAAGGCAATTTGAAATATAAGGGTGGAATCTGATGCAGTACTGGAGGACACAGTCTACTGCAGGAGGTTTGCAAGTTACCGTGACTCTAGTTTCAGTGAGAGGGCAGGAGATTGTTGTCATGGACATGCCAAAACAATCAGTCATGATTAAGGGAGAAAATTGGATATATTTACAATCAATAAAAAGGATTGGGTGTGAATATAGTCAGCTAGAAAGCTCATATGGTTGAAAAGGACAGCTGCAGCTAGGGTGGAATAAACCTGCTCTGTGATGGAGCCAGGTGGCCTTGAAGTTTTGGTGGGCAATCGTGAGGCCACTTGAGGCTAGAAGGCTCAGGGAGATGGTAGGTCCTGAAAGCTCTAGAGTATTCTGAGATGAAGGAACTTTGGTGGGAGAAAGGCCTGTCTTACTGAGAGGAAAGGGCTCCTGGAGTGTGGTCCAGGTACCTCATACCTTCTTGCCTTACTGTTGATGCTGAGCACCAATGCCTAAAGTGTTGGAGCACAAATCTCCATGTGTGCATTACTGGCAGCCACTGATCTTCCTTCTGGATTTGGCTCTCCATGACACTCTAACCAGGTAGCCAGATGCATGCATTCTGGAGTCACCACGGCACTGATTCCTCCAACTGTAATCCAGTTTACCGACAGTTTCCAACAAACTCCCCCATAGTTTCAGTGCCTGACTATGCATAAAGTTATTTTTGGCTGACACCGTGGGATCATTTTATTCAGGGTGTCTGGCACTCCGCTGAGTGGCAGCGATTTGGGGCATTTCCTCTTCAATCAGCATGAAGTCTTTTGGTTTGTGCTGTGCTCACCAAAGCACATTCCTGAGTCTAATCTAAATAAAAGCCTACTGAGGTGAAAGTAAAGGGTGCATGTAAAGTTTCTGCAAGTGCATCCTTTGAGCGTTCAGTGGCTTCCTCCTTGGAGATGGAAGCGGAGTTAATGTCTTCAGACACTAGCCTCTTTAGCACAGGGGAGGACCATTGGGTACTGCTGGTGGAGCAAAGCAGAAGAGGGGCCTTTAGTTGTTCAACCGGGGTAGAAGATTGAGCATACTTATGTATGAGTTAACACTGGTGGTAATGGGAGAACAGAGCAAAAATGAAAGCACAGTGAAATGAACTGGACTCGCTTGGAGCTTTAAGCATCCCCATACAGATGGTTACGACCCTCTCTGGCCATCTTCAGGATCCTATCCTTCTGGGGGTTGACGGCTGCTCCTGAGATGAGACTGAAGGAGAGATTGAGTGAGATGAGAATGGACGGAAGAGCTTTTAGTAGCGATGCTTGAACAAGAGAGAGTTCAGGTGTCCTCTGTGAGTGAGTGGCAAGTGCAAAGTGCAGAAAGGATTGGCAGTTTGGGAGGATGAGATGGGCAAGGCCCATAGAATGGATGTGCTGCATGCAATAATGAGACTTGTAGACTACTGGACTTGCTGATCTTACTGAGCAGAACTAGAGTTAGGATGAGTGTAAGTTAGCAGAAAGATGATGGTGGCACTTACTCTTAAGGAGTGCAGAAAATCATTGACCTTCTTCCTGCACTGTCAAGTGTTTGCCTTATCTTAGACATGCCATAGGCCTAAGCCAGATCTGGTTATAAAATAGCATGGCCTCCTTTGCAGTTAGTAGGATAGTGGGGGCTGTCCTCTTCAGCACTGAATCCCCAGGTCCCTGTCTGAAGAGGGGAGTTCAAGCTTTCCCTTCTGGACCATATCCTCAGGGATAACAGTGACCACCACAGAGTGAAAGGTAGTCCCTGGCATGCAGCATCTGAAGTGAGGTGCAGCTGGATTTTAAATTTAGTGCCTATGGCATAAATAATGGTGCAATGTCCAAACATAGTTTTGAACTCTGCCTCTGCTGCCATTTGACAATATAAAATGGTCACCTTAGATGCATAGTTAATGAAGTGAGAAACAAAAGGTAACATGAGAAAAATTGCTGTGGCTCACAACGAGACAGGCACAATGAAACTCTCGGAAAATAACACAGCCTAAACATGGGAAAATCCAGGCCAAATTGGAGTATAGGTGCAAAAAAGTCAAAACATGGAGACCAAAGCAGGCCGAGTACAGAAAATTCACTGGAAGTGAGGAGTTGACGTCTGTTAAATTTTAAGGTAAAAATTTGGTTTGATCTATTGTTTTTCTGTCTTTTTGTAAATGTGGGCTGAATCTTCCCACAGTTTGAGAAAACCCCATTTTTCTTGAGTCTTTTGGAGGTATTTGCTCTGCCAGGTCGGTAAATTTTCTCGCTAATTACTATCCGACCCCTATAGCACCCTTCTCAGCCAATGCCATCCTATTTCTGCCACACTCTGTAGCCAGAAATACTCAGCACTGCTGGCGTATCCCAGCATACACCAGTATCCCAGGCAATAACACCATACTTAAAAGGCAACTGCACACTTGGACTTTTGGAGGTGTGTGTGTGTGTGTGTGTGTGTGTGTGTGTGTGTGTACATATATGTTCAGGTTTTATTAAAAACTTGAACTTGTGGCATATAGGTTTTCTGTGAGTCAGAAAGATTTGGATGATTAACTTGTAAGTATTTCTGTACCCATGATGATTTATTTTAAAACATAGCATTAGAGAGAGACTTTCAGGAGAATGATGAGGATTGTTTTCACTGGTGAGTTTATGTGCAAACAAAATGAATGGTGTAGTGTGTTAAGCTTTCAGGATAGAAGATTTTGGAAACTTTGGGGGCTTAGAACAAAGAGCCATTAAGCTTGAAAACAGTTTTTGGGTTCCTGTTGGCAGGTTTGCAGAAACCTGGTTGAAGCTACTTGTGCAAACAGTTGCTCCTGAGAAAGGGAGGTGGCTTAGAACTGTAAAGAAAGAAATTTCCAAAGTGCAAAGGTTTTAGTTTATAAATTCCTGAACAGAAGTGTTTGGTCAGAACTCTGAAGGGATTAAGTGAAGCTGAGAAAGTCTAAGCTCAGTTATATAATGAAACAAAGAGGAGGCTATCTGATTCTCATGATCGGGAATTTAAGCCACAGCTATGTCAAACACTATGTGGAACAGAGAAGGGAATTCCACCTGGTGTTTAAGTACTGTTGTGGGATTTTGTTAGGATTAATGGGATTGTATTTTTACCAGATCTTTCAAATCTTTAAACCTGTTTAATATGAACAAATGGTTTGGTTTATTCCATTTACATTTATTTTAAACTTTTATTTTATTGTTTAATCCAAATTTGCAACATTGTGTGGCTTGTGTTTCGGTGACAGATGACCTCCTCAAAACCAAAAAAAAAATCCACCAAATTAGATTTCAGTTTGGGATTTGAATTGTACAGTAATAACAAATTCAGTAATAACACATTTTCTTAGAAACTATGGCAGACAAGGGAAATTGGTGCCCTGCTTTGAAGTCAGGGACCTTGAGGTCCTGCTGGAAGGAGTTGTTCAAAGATAAGATAGGATAGAAGGGTACATATAATTCAGGTAAGATTAGGTAATAATGAGGACATTAATGACAGTTAATTCCCTTTAAATGCCACTTGCCAATCGCAATCAAGAATCTCATCCTAATGTCTGGAATGCTGCTGCAACATTGCTTTCAACATTGAGAAAGGCCTCACTTGACTTCTAACGTGGTTCTGCCAAATTTCTCACCATAGCCCACGTCATTCGGGGCCTGGGAACATTCTGCTTCATGCAGAAGTTTAAACAACGTAGATTCACAAAAATGAAGCAATGTCATGACAGATATCACTTAGAATCTTTTCTAGGTCTAGGCAAAACTGAGATATTGCAGAATTCCATATCTTGATGACATCTTGATGGTTTCAATTCAGTAAAGCAGAATTTGAAGTCAGCTGTCATAAAAGATGTGTAAGTGTTTATCATACATTATTTCCAAAACAAAATTCTATCAGTTTTCCATTTGCCAGGTGGTTGGCAGAGGACAGAGTTTAATCTCCTAAATGTTTGCTAACTGTGAATTGTCTTGTTCATTCATATTGCACATTTGATTTGCTGTATTCAGAATGCCTCTTATATTCAGCATCCAGTTGTTAACTGTTACAATTTAGCTCCTGCTCACACTGGTCTTTCAGATACAGTGGCATAATTTTTCATAGATAAGCATATAGATCCTAAGAATAAAAAAATTGTAACCTTGGGATAAACCCTGGAATGGAAAGTACCAGACATGCTACAAAGCTTTGGGGGCTTGAGACTTGTGTCTTCTGACTGAAAGGTCTAAGACCTACTTTGCCTTTGATGTGCTGTGCATGTAGCAAAGTGGGTCAGATGTATTATGCACCTGTACGTACATTTTGAAGTCAGCCTCATTAACAATCAACTTCAATGTAAATGAGGGGATCCACAATGTTCCTGACGCACCAAAACAATGCTTTGGCAGGCCACCTTTCCTTTAAATAGGTACTTCAAAGAGTAAGTGATAGAAATGTTCACACTATACCTCTTATTTGAAGATATACAGTGTAGACATGATAGGCTGAATTGCCTTTTTCTGTGCCTTCTACTTTCTATGATTCTGTAATTCTGACTCCAAATAGAGCCAACATTACAGCAGGACCTTCTACTGCATTGCCTTGAATAAATTAACTATTCTGTTGCAAGTCCTTTAAAGAAAACAGACAAAGCTCTAAGGGAAGCCAGCATGCAAGTAACAGTCATGACAATATCTCCCAGCACAACATTCAGAATATCACATTATATGTTTTTCTTCATTCAGTGAAAATAGAGAGCACGACAGAATTAATAAATACCTTTGTAGTTGGATCGATTTGATAACCATTTGTTTACACCTTGCAAGTCTTAAGAAATTTTTGTTTTTCACTTACCATATACCATAGATTATAGAATCCCTACAATATGGAAGTAAGCCATTTGGTCCATCAAGTCCACACTGATGCTCCAAAGAATGTCCCACTCACACCCATCCCCTCACCCTGTAATTCCCATGGTTAATCCACCTGGCCTGGATATTATTGGCAACTGAGCATGGCCAATCCACCTAACCCACATATCTTTGGACTGTGAGAGGAAACAGGAGCACCCTGCAGAAATCCACGCAGATAACATGCAAACTCCATATGGACCATCACCCGAGGCTAGAATCAAACCTGAGTTCATAGTGTTCTGAGGCAGCATGCCCCCAAATGTTTACTGTTAAACAATATGATTCAGTCTAAAAAAAAACGAGTCAAATTTATTTTCAAGAAATTATCAGATGGATAGACATACTGCTTTTTTCTGAGCATCAGACAATTCCAGACATGATGGAACAGTATCTGACATTTTTGTGCAAATGTAAAATAGGTGATAGTGAGTTAGTTGCTTGTTCTACATTCCTCTATTTTTAAAATTTCACTGAAGTCAATGAAGAGGTAACATTGGCAAGAATCTTGAGTCCTGTTTGCATCATTTTTAGATGATACCAGAAAACTCATCAAACTCATATAGCTCATAACTGCTGATAGATAGTTGGCCTATCTGAAGATTCCAAGTTTAAAGATAATTTTGCACTTGTTATTCTTCAATTCCCAAAGGAGAACTAATCTTTTATCAGTTAGTCTTCTATCTAATAAGGCCCTACAATCAGCATCCTAACTCAGCCCCTCAGAGTAGGAAGGTGGGATCTTGAGATTGCAAGCAACACTTATTTACACCTTAACAAATGAAGAACATCTACTTTCATTATTCATATAACAATATCCTGTGATATGGTTCAGAGACAGAGAAAGATGAAAGCAGAGGATGGAAACTCCATTATATTTCTACTATGTTGAATGGATTTATAGAATCCATTAGACCATTAGACTATGTTGTTCAACCCCAAATGTGGACAATGGATATTCCTAAATCCAAAATAACCAATGCCTATGGAATAAGAAAAAAATAGCTTCAAGAGGGATCAAAATTAATAATAAAGAAAATATGGGGTTCTCCATTTATAAATGAATGACTTACAAATATTCAAGAATGGAACTCATTTGCAACACTTTACATTTGGATAGCCACACAAGAGTTTTCATATTTCCTATTGCAATCTTCTTCACTGCTGGTTGAATCAGAAAATTAATTTCATTCAGCAGGAATATGGTAAAAACAAATAATACAAAATACTGTCTGTCCTAATGTATTTTTAATGCTTCAACTGAGTGCAAAGAAACTAAATATACATTATCACAATGTAAGCAATAAAATAAACAAGCTTATATTTGGCTCTGAACATAGCTGCATATACTATCAAGGACTGGTATATCACAAATGATATATGATATGTATTGTCTCTTTTTTTCCATAACTGATGTAATTAAGTGGTGCTGGTTTGTGGCAATATATACACATTTTATTGTATTTTTGTAATTACAAGTAACTATATGAGGGAAGGAGCTCTGAGATATGCTGTGATAAATCCTGAGGAATATCACCAGCAGAGTGAGACAACAATTGCATGCAAGTTCAGTGCGTTTTGTGATCAAAGAAGATGAAGATACACCTCCGACCAAAATTAATATTCTGCCTAGCAATATCCACTATGAGCCCCACATATTCTTTGCAGGTGAAACAGTGTTTTGTGTTGTATTTCTTTCAATGTATTGGACTATATTTCCAACTGACAATATGGTCTCCACTAGATTGGCGAGATCAAACGTAAAATCAGGTGACCACTTTGTCGAACACTTCCTATTCAGTTCACAAGTGCGATACTGAGTTTCCAGCTGCCTGTCATTTTAATTTTCAAACTAGCTCCCACTCCAATCTTTCTATCTTCAGCCTCCTGTTGTGTACCAACAGAGCTTAACACTGGCTCAATAGTTAGTATCTCAAATTTTGAATAGGTAACTTTTTGGGTTCAACATTGAGTTTAGTAATTTTAGTTTGTAATCTCTGCTGCCATTTGGTTTTTTTCTTTGTATGTTTTTCTTGTTTCTCTCTTATTTCCTTTCCTTTTGCTTTTGGGTGGCAGCTATTCATGATTCTGCTGTACTTTTTTTCTCCATACACATCTTTTGTCTCTTTACTTGTTTTGTTGCCATTCTTTTTGTCTTGCACAGTGAAATCCTTTGACATTTAACCTCTCTTGCCCTCCACTCTATCATAGACCTTCCTCTTTGTTCTTTACTTCACCTGTCTACTCTCATCCCAACATCCATTTACTCAAAATGCATTTCTAACTTCTGGTGAAGATCACAGAATCAACTCAGTTTCTTTCTCCAGAGATGCTGCTATTCCTTTTCAGAATTGCCAGCATTCTGTTCTTAGAATACCCACTGCTGCCTCATTTATGTCCGTGCAATGAGCCCCAATTGCCACTGGCACAGACCCAGCTTGACTCGGAGAGTTTTATTGCTTTCCCTCCCTCACATAACAGAGTGCTGGCAGGTTATTCAACTCTGGAAGATGGTATTTCTCTAGTCATAGTTAAGTGCTCAAATTCTAGAGGGATTGCTGGGAACTGTTCAGATAATTGTGTTTCCTCCCTCCAAGGAAAATAATTTGAATTGTGAAAAGTGGTCTCTGGCTTCAGCCAAAATATTTTAATTGGTTACTAGGTATAGACAGAATTTTTTTTGTATTTAAAAGCTGTGATTTATGTTGTTGTGACTAAGTCAGCATAATGCTTTCCTTTATTGTATTGGAATGCTCCCCTGTGTTCCACATTGTGAAATTATTAGACTGTTTACTTCACAATTACCTATTTGACATGTAACTGTTTGTTTTGTTGTGCTGGATGCTATCCTGTCCACTGATTTAGATGGGTGTTTGAAGAATGACCAAATCAAGTGTACATTCATTCATTTTTTTTATCAGCAAATACACTGTTAGCCATAGAAAAGCATTCAGACCACACTGTAATTTAATCTTGATGAATGGATCACTTCTTTGCCAAGACATTACACGCCTGGGTTAGGATATCTGTAAACTCCAGATAAAATTGGTCAATTTGCAAACCTTTGTACCACAACACCGTTTATCATTTGCTCAACTATTCAATCTAAGTAAAAACAGGAAATACTGAACAACTTATATTTTACACACATGTGATTTACTTGATTGGATTATGTTTAATAGTGAATTAACTATGTTTTGTGTGCTGAATCTAAAGAAAATAATCAGAGGAATATTTGATACTTGCCAAGGCACTCTATAAAATCAAATGAATGCAATATAGGTGGGTGTACAATCCCATTGTGTAGGCATGAATTTGAACCAAACTTATAATAAGATCTACTGTTAAACAGCAAGGTAGAAGAAAACTTTTCAAATCCAGATTTTTAAAATGTCCCCCTAGATTCCAGCCACATGTTTCTGATCCTCTGATGATAACAGATATTTGCATGGCAGTCCATGTTCCTAACTACTGCTCTCACCTCTCTCTTCGGCAGCATTGACTCACACTTCGACCGAGTTGACCTGGGCTGCTGTTCCATCTTATCCTTCACCTCACCTGGTTAATTTAACAAAAACACGGTTTTCCCTTTTGGGTGTCAAGGATGGCAAGCTTCAACAATTCTTAGATGCTCTTATGAACTCATTAGAGAACAATAACTTTTTATTTAAAAAGTAGAAGTTCAAAATCCCAGTTTTTCACAATTTTTCACAAACCTACCCAAATTAAGCCATGCTTAAAAACCAAAAAGGAGAAATCACATTGTTGGGTGTGTACTGTTGGCTTCAAAACAGTCAGAGAGAAATAGAAGCGCAGATATACAGGCACATTTCGGATGATTGTAAAAGTAGTAGGGTACTAATAGTGGAGATTTAAACTTCTCCAGCATTAACTTGGATAATCATAATGTTAAGGGTTTAGAAAGCATATAATTATTAAAATGCATCAAAGATAGCTTTATAAGCTAGCATATAAAAGGCCCTGCAATAGAAGGGGTGATCCTCGACTTAATTTTAGATAATGAGCCCAGGCAAGTGGTTGAAGCATCAGTAGGTGAGAATTTTGCAGTCACAGATCATAACTCTGCTAGACTCAAGTTTGATACGGAAAAGGACAAGGATTGGTCTGAAATCAAAGTTCTTCGTTTGTACAAGGCTGATTTTAATAAGGTAAGGAGTAATTTGGCCAGAGTGGATTGGGAGCAGAAACTTCCATGCAAATCTGTGTCAATGTGGTAGGACGCATTCGAGAAGGAAATAAGGAGAGTAAAGAACCAACATATTCCAATAAGACAAAAGGTGGGACTGATAAATCCTGTAAACCCTGGATAACAAGGGATGTACAGGATTGGATAAAAAGAAAAAGGGAGGTTTCTGGCAGGTACTGAGGGCTGAAAACAGCAGAAGCCTGAGAAAAGTATAGAATATGCAAGGGAGATCTCAAAAAGAAAATGAGGAGAGCAAAAATGAGGCAACAACTGATAATGGCAAGTAAAATAAAGGAAAATCTGAAGCTATTTACCAAAAAAGTTAAGAGTAAAAAGATAACTAGGGAAAAACGTAGGGCCCATTAAGGACCACAATGGTAAGACATGCATAGAGCCAGAGGATATACGTAGGATTCCAAATGAATACTTTGTGCCAGTGTTCACTAGAGAGGGACAATGAGGCTGTTGAAGTCAGGGAGAAGCTCTGCGATACAACTGAAAATTTAACATAGACAGGAGTCTTGGGTCATCTGACAAGCTTAAAAGTATCTAAAACTCCAGGTCCAGATTAAATGTATGCAAGGCTGCTGAATGAGGCAAGGAACTAAGTAGCAATGGCACCAGCAATAACTTTCAGTCCTCTCTGGCCACAGGAGACATACTAGAAGGTGCAAGGGTTAAACCGGGAAACCACAAACCAATCAATCTAATCTCAGTGGTGGGGAAACTATTTGAAATGAATCTGAGAGACAGAATTAATCCACACTTGAAGAGGCAAGGATTAATTAAGAACAATAACCATGGAAGATAATGTCTGACCAACTGATTTCATTTTTCAAAGAGGTGGCTAGATGAGGATAATATATTTGATATAGGCTACTTAGACTTCAGCAAGACTTTTGATAAGGGAGACTGATAGCAAGGGAAGAGGCCATGGAATCCAAATTGATCCAGAATTGGCTGAGAGGTAGGAAGCAGAGGGTGATGGTCGAGAGGTATTTTGTGACTGGAGGCCTGTGACAAGTGGGGTTTTGCAGAAATCAGTGTTGGGGCCCTTGCCATTTCTGGTATTTAGAAATGAGTTAGACTTAATATAGAAGGATTGATTAGTATGTTTGAGGATGATATGAAAATTAGTGGTGTAACAAATGAGATAACCTTAGATTACAGGAGGATATAGATAGCCAAAGAGATCTAGGAGTGCAGATGCATAGTTCTTTGAAAGTGGAGTCAGAGCTAGGCAGGATGGTAAAAAAGGCATTTGGTATGCTTGACTTCATTGTCCAGAACATAGAGTCATAGAAGTCATACAACACAGAAACAGGCCATTAAATAAAGGAGGTGTGATGTCATATTGCAGCTGTACAGGAGATTGATGAGGCCAATTTTAGAGTAGTGTACAATTCTGGTTGTCTTTCTATAGAAAGGAGATTGTTAGACTTGAGAAGTGCAGAAAAGATTTGCAAGGAAGTTGCCAGGACTGGAGGGTACAAGTTATAGGGAGAGACTGAATAGGCTGAGACCTTTTTCTGTTGGAGCATCAAAGGCTGAAGGGTGATCTTATTGACGTTTATAAAATCATGAGGGGCAGGGATAGGATGAATAGCCAAGGTCTTTTTCCTAGGATGAGTGAGTTCAAAACTAGAGGACATAAGTTTAAGGTTAGAAGGGAAAGATTTAAAAGGACCTGAGTAGTAGCCTTTTCACACAGAGGGTGGTGCATGTATGGAATGAGCTACCAGAGGAAATGGTGGAGGCTGATACAATGACAACATTTAAAAGGCATTTGAATTGATATATGAATAGGAAGGGTTTGGAGAGAAATGGGCCAATGCTGGCAAACACAACTAGGTCAGATTGGGGTGTCTGATTAGTGTGGACGGGGTGGATAGAAGGATCTGTTTCAGTGTGTATAACTCTGTGACTCTATGGCTGGTTAGATTGGTTGGTCAGTAGCAAATGGAATTCAATTTGGATAAGCCTGAAGTGGTGTGCTTGGGCAGGATAAACAAGACAATACATGATGACTAAGAGGATACTGGGAAGAACCAGGGATTCAGATGGACCATGAGAAAGTGTGCATTTACACTCGTACCTTAAGGCAGTGGGACAGGTAGATAAAGTGGATACTTGCCTTTATTAGCCAGGCATTGTGAACATAAAGGTTAAGCCACAGCTGGAGTATTGTGGGCAGTTTTGGAATTAGAGGAGTTATGTGGTGACATTGGAGAGGGTGCAGAGGAGATTTATCAGGGTATTATCTGGACTGGAGAGTTTTAGTTATGAAGAGAGATTGGATAGACTGAGGCTTATTTCCTTGGAATGAAGGAAACTGAGGGTGCCATGTCTGAGATGTATAAAATAATGAGGGGTATTTATAGAGTAGTCAGGAAGGAACTTTTCCCTTTGCTGGAGGGATCAATTTCCAGGGATCATTAATTTAAATAAAATAAAATAAATAACTGCAGGTGCTGGAAATCTGAAACAAAGACAGAAGTTTCTGGAGAAACTCAGCAGAGTGGCACCATTGATGAAGAGAGAACAGAGTTAATGTGTTCAGAAAAAGAATCATTGGACTTGAAACATTAACCCTGTTTTTCTCCTGCTGTACCTATACTGACCTTCTCCAACAATTTCTGTTTTTGTAATGGATGTGAAATTGGGGCAGAGGTTTAGAGGGCATATGAGGAAAAATGTTTTTCACATAGAGGGTGGTAAGAATCTTGAACTCACTCCCTGTAAGAGTGGTTGAAGCAGAAACCCTCTTAAGAAATATTAAGATATGCACTTGCAATGCCAAAATACACAAGTGCTGGAAAATGGAATTGGAAGAGTTAGATGCTTGTTTTTGACCAGTGCAGACTTGAAGAGACAAAAGGTCTTTTTCTGTGTTATAGACCTTTTTGACTTTAATCTAAACTTTAAAGCAAATGAAATGTTATTATACAAGAATTAAGCAAAGCAAAAGTTATCTTAGGAAACTACCTATACTCTTAACATCCAGAAACAACCCCAATCAAACATGAATGAAAATAGTTAACAATCGCACAACACCAGGTTATAATCCAACAGGTTTATTTGGAAGCACTAGCTTTCAAAGCACTTCTCCTTCATCAGGTTGTTGTGGAGTGTAAGATCATAAGATACAGAATTTATATCAAAAGATTACAGTGACATGCAACTGAAATGATATATTGCAAAAACTTGGACTGTTAAGTCTTTCATCATTTAGAATGCGTTGCAAGTTTCGGTTCATTAATATGCAAATCCCAGAACTTCTTTTAAGTCACCTTCTCAAGACAATTTAAGGTTTTATAACAAAAGGTGTCATTTCAGCTCAGATAATGCATTAAAGATGTGAGGTCAGAGTCTGTCTGTATCCCAAACGTGAGTCAGACTGGTTCTATTTACAAAATATTACATGTATTGACTGCTTGCAGATTGTGCATTTTTTGGGCCAAATAAAATGTATCTGCAAACATAATTCTGCACCACATCCTCCAAGGTGGACTTCAGGATAGGCAATAACCCAAAGTGGCTGAGCAGAGGCTGATAGCCAAGTTCAATCCCATGGGGATGGCCTCAACTGGGATCTTGGGTTCATGTCACACTACAGGTGACCCCACTACTCAATACACTCTCTCTCATACACACAGATAAGCATACAAACACACACACTTCTACATACTCACACACTCACGTAGACCCTCTCTCTCACACACACACTTTATCAAGCTTTCACACATGCAAACACGCACCCTCTCATGTACACTCACACTCACACACTCACATGCACCCTCTCTCATCCATGCATACACACATATCAGTCTATGGGATGAATTTGTATTTGCAGAATTATATTTGCAGATACATACTATTGTGCTCAAAAATGCACAATCTGCAGGCTGTCAATGCATGTAATATTTTGTAAATCCCACTTTGGAAATAGAACCAGTCTGACTCAAGTTTGGGAACAGACAGACCTCAACCTTTCATGCATTATCTGAGCTGAGATGACACCTTTTGTTATAAAACCTTGAGTTATCTTGAGAAGGTGACTTAAAAAAAGTTTTGTGTTTTACATATTAATGAACTGAAACTTGCAACCCATTCTAAAAGATGAAAGACTTAACAATCCAGGTTTTTTCAATACATCATTTCAGTTAGATTAGATTAGATTAGATTCCCTATAGTGTGGAAACAGGTCCTTCGGCCCAACCAGTCCACACTGACTATCCGAAGAGTAACCCACCCAGACCCATTTCCCTCTGACTAATGCACTTAACACTATGGGCAATTTAGCATGGCCAATTCACCTGACCTGCACATCAGTTGCATGACACTGTAATCTTTTGATATAAATTCACCTCTTATGATCTTACACTCCACAACCACTTGATGAAGGAGCAGCACCCTGTAAGCTAGTGCTTCCAAATAAACCTGTGCGACGACAACATGGTGTTGTATGATTTTTAACTTTGTCCACTTCAGTCCAACACCAGCTCCTCAACAACATGAATGAAGATGCAGTTTTTTATTGATTCTAAAATGTTAATTACACACTAAATGGCAAATGAACTAAGACAGAGTTTATGAATTGATTTGGGAATCTATACAGGCATTTAACTCAGTCACAAAGTCCTTCAAAAGCTGTTTTTTCTCACAAAGAATACCAGCTCCTCTCCTTTTAGGATGCACACTGCTGCCCAGCAGACAGCAACCTGAGTTCCTTGGGTATAACCTTCACCACAAATGGGAAATATTTGCAAAGTTCGCACAACTCAGTCTGGATGGCATATGTTTGCCAATGTTATCGTCTGGTTACAGAAACAGCTGCAGCAACATTTCTTGGCTTATGGATCTGGATTCTGTCTTTTTTTCAGTTTGCTTGCCCTGCATCTCTGGACTCAGTAAGTACAATTACCCAGCTTGGATTGATCTATCTTTTCATATCTTTCAAGTAGCTTCAGTCTTCCCAGAAGTTCCTGTTTCCAAATCCTGGTTGTTTCTGTTTCCTTAGAAACTGGAAGTTCAGCTTCCTTTCCATGTTACCCTTTCCTGTTTCCTTTTCCTGTTTCCTTTTTAGTTTCTCTTTTCAGCTGCTCAAAAAAAACAGACTTTAAAAACACAGATTCTCTCACAATACCAGCATTCACTTGATTTGGAGATGCCGGTGTTGGACTGGGGTGTACAAAGTTAAAAATCACACAACACCAGGTTATAGTCCAACAGGTTTAATTGGAAGCACACTGGCTTTCGGAGCATCACTCCTCCATCAGGTGGTAGTGGAGGGCTCCACTACCATCTGATGAAGGAGCGATGCTCCGAAAGCTAGTGTGCTTCCAATTAAACCTGTTGGACTATAACCTGGTGTTGTGTGATTTTTAACTTAGCACTCACTTGATCCTTCTTCCTCTTCATTTTCCACTGCCTCTTCGTTTTAAGTTCACCCTTGGCTGTGATTTCACTATCCTATCTGATCTTCCTCTTTCTAATTACACTTTGGTAAAGGCCTTACCTCTGAATTTAAAGCTTGGTCTGATGCTGAAATCTTTTTTTCTCACTGTTTCTAAATCCATTTCTTTATTTAGCAGCCTTCCCCCCCTCCCCCACCCAAACACTCCAATACCCACAACCACTACCAACCTCCTTCTCTGAAGACAGTGGATCCTAGTTCACAATTTTAAATTCTTATTCCCTGGATCTCAGGTGTCTGATCATGCTGCTCTATGTGTCTTTTCATTGAAAATTGCCATTGTGCCATTGAAGCATAATTTCTCTTTTGCCCTCACTCACTCTAATATATGTCCCTCTGAATTTACTGCATTCCACTCTCGTAAAACTAACCCTGACATTGCAATTGACAAGGACAGCACTATTGCTGCTTGGTTAACTTCAATCTATGCTGCTACAGCCGAATGCTATCTCTCTGATGTTTCCTCCTGTAATTCCTTTGAACCATGACTCCACCACCAAGCATTAAGCCATGTTTCATGGACTGCCAGTGAACATACCTCTTCTGGAGATCTTGCCTTCATGAACTCACATCACAATCTCTTCCAACCCCAAAAGGCCCACTTCTATATCCTTTTCAAAATCTAAAATAAGAGGACACTGTAAATGTTTTCAGTGTATTCTTATGCCATAGAATTTAGAATCACTGAATCCCCACACTGTGGAAACAGACCATTCAGTCCATCGAATCCACACCAACCCTCTGAATAGCATCACACCCAGACCCCTAACCCATCTGTGTAACCCTGCATTTCCTACAGCTAATCCACCTAGCATGCACATTCCTGGACACATTGGCAATTTAGCATGGCCAATCCATCTAGCCTGCATAACTTTGGACTATAGGAGGAAACTATAGTGTCTGGAGTAAACCCATGCAGACATGGAGAAAATGTGTAAACTACACATAGACTGTTGCCTGAGGCTGGAATTGAACCTGGGTACCTGGTTCTGTGAGGCAGCAGTGCTAACTACTGAGCTACCCGTTTTTTGGGATAAACTTATTTTTTCCAATCTTGACGAAACATTAACTATGATTCTTCTCATTTTCTTTGCCACTGTGGCAATTTCTAGTTTCCTGACACTATGTATCTCCTTTTCATTATAGACAAGTAATCTCTGATCACCAGGAATGGCTTATGCCTGAAATGTCGACTCTCCTGCTTCTCGGATGCAGCCTGACCTGCTGTGCTTTTCCAGCACCACACTTTTCGACTCTGACTCTCCAGCATCTGCAGTCTTCACTTTTCCCTTATCAAAATGACAATTTCATTATCGCTAACACTTCTTGCCTATGAAAACCCCTACTTGCCATTCTGATTATTCTATTTTCCACATCCTACTCCCTGTAATAACTATTCCATTCCTTGGTTGTGCTGTCTGCATTGCAACTACTCCAATGATACAATTTTCCCCAGTCGTGGAATCATCCATTGTATCTGTCTAAGTCTCTTTACAGCCCTTTCTTGCCATCCTCACAACTGGCATTCCTGATTTGTACAGTTAGCAATGTTAGATACATTGTAATTCTTTGTCTAAGTCACTAACATAGATTGTATTTGCTTTCATTAACCCAGCTGAACCCTTGTCCTGGACTGATCTTGCAGCAGACCACTGGTCACAACCTACCAAATTGAAAATGCCCCATTTATTGCTACTTTCTGTTCACTATCAATTGCCAACCATTTATCCATGCTAATCTATCACCTGAACCCCATGAGCCCTTATTTTGTGCTTTAATCTTTAGCGTGGCACCTTGCTGAATACATTATGGAAATCCAGATGTATCATATGCACTGGTTCAGCGTTATATCCTCTATTGGTTACATTCTCAAAATAATTCTAATAAACTTGTTAAACAAAGATTTCCTTTTATAAAGCCATGTGGACAGTTCTTAGTCATTCCGTGTTTTCCTATGTGCTTTGTTAAGACTTCCTTAATGTTGTTGGAAACAGCGACTTATTGTTAAAGATAATAGCGGCTTCCAATATTCCTGGGTAATTCAAAAAAGGTGCAAGACTGGATTAAATTTCTTTTGTTTGCAAATAACATGTTCCCTCATACAGGGTTGGGGGTGGGGGTGGGGGTGGGGGGGGTGGGGGGGGGGGGGGGGGGGGGAATGTTGCCTCTAGCATAAGTGTAAAATGAACCATATTATCAGGTTGACTGATTATCTTCAGTTGGCTGCGATGTAGGTATTTGCACAGAATTATTCAGCAATCGCTGAATGTCATCCAACAGCAGACATTTGTTTTGGGCTTTGCAAGTGGGCTTTTTGAATCTGGTCTGCTTTCCGTTATGAACAACCAAAGGAACACACTGTTCAATTCAATCAACCAATTTTTTTTTAATGTATGGCCTATGTATCTGACAGCATACAGTCACAGGAATTCATACATAATGTTATTCAAGTGTGTGATTGATAGGCCATCTTTTTGGACTTATAGAACAGTTCCTTTTTTCCCTGTACTTGTGCCAGTACCCCATGAACCAAAGCCCACTTTGCTCACAATGACCCTTGCCTCACAAATTCAACTCATTGAAAGGAATCTCACTCCACCTTTTATTTATTTCACAATCTGAGTAGCAAGATCCTCACCATGCAGCAGTGAATTACTAGTTGATAGTGAGTTACTATCAAGTGACGGGCTGTCCTAGAGGTGGCTGGAAGGTGTGTCAGGGTGCATAGAGCTGGAACATGCATTGGGATGGGGTGAGGGCCAGAATGCATGTGGGCTGCCCTGAGTGCTGCTGTCCTAGGGTGGGACGGGCTGTCTTAGAGGTGGCCGGATGGCACATCAGTCAGGCAAGAGCAACATGGTATGTAGGAGCGGACCAAGGACTAGAAGGTGGGTAGGCTGTCCTCAGTGCTGTCACACCAGAAACATACTGGGACAGGCTGTCCTTGAGGTGGCTGGAAGGCGGGGAGAAGCAGTAAAGGAAGCTGGAAAGTGAGTAGACCCTCCTGATCGCTGTACTCCCAAGGTGGGTGGGGGAAATGGGACAGGCTGCCCATAAGATGGCCAGAAGGTGTGTCAGGACAGACTGAGAGCCGGAAGGGCTGTAGAGATGGGCTGCCTTGTGGCTGGGTGGTGGGAGGTACTGTGCTGCCAGGGGATCTGTGTTCTGTGCACTGGTTTTCATTTGGTTACTGTCTTATCTCTGTTTGTACTTTTCCTTTTTAATGACTTACAGTGGGATTGGAGGTTTGCCCTCCATTTCCTGTTAACTGATTGCACTTTGGGGTTTGGTCTTGCTGCCCCTCTAAATAATGTTTTTTTTTGTGAACTGCTGCTTTTTGTTTATTGTCAACTGTTTGTATTTTGTATTGTTTCATAAAATAACAAATATCTGAACAAGGATTTAGAATCTCCTCGATGAAGGGGACTGATTCCAGACAGGCTGGCCACAGCCAGTGTAATGTGCACATGCCTTTGATGAAGGGCAAAAGAGGAAAACCAGGGAATTCTAGATCAGTTAACATCTGTGGTGGGGCAATTGTTGGAGTCTATAATCAAGGGTAAGACATCTGAACACTTTGAAAATTTTCCGTTAATCTGGGAAGTAATGACATAGGTCATGCCCAATGAAAATCATTGAATTGTTTGAAGAGGTGACTAAGGTAACAAACAGGGAATGTCTGATTTTATTTATAGGCACTGCTAGAAGGATCTGTATGAGTACCTTGACTATCGAGGTCATCAGTAAATAATGTGAATAATGGTATAGAAAGTAATTTATCCAAATTTGAGGATGAAGCAAAGATAGGTGACTGACTACAATGTGGATGATAGCATAAAATTGCAAATGGATATTGATAGAATAAATGAGTGGACAAAACTATAGCAGAAGTCCAATGTAAGCAAGTGTGAGGTTAGCTATTTTTGGACCAATAAAGGAGAGTTCAGTGTGCTTTCTAGACAATATGAAGTTAAATGCAGCGGATGTACAAAGAGACCTAGGGCTTCAGGTGCATAGTTGATTGAAATGACACGAACAGGTGCAGAAAATAATCAAGAAAGCTAATGGAATTCTGGCCTTTATATCTAAAAGGCTGAAGGACAGGGATGCAGAAGTTATGCTGCAATTAGACAAAACACTGGTTAGACCCCACTGAGTACTGTGAGCTGATCTGGGTACCACACTTTTTAAGTATATAATGGCCTTGGCGAGAATACAATGTATGTTTACAAGAATGATATTTGGATTTCAGGGGTCGAGTTATGAGGAGAGATCAGATAAATTAGGCCTGTTGTCTCTAGAACCTAGAAACTTAAGGATTGATCTGATCAAAGTCTTCAAGATATTAACAGGAAAAGACAAGACAGATAATAAACTATTTCGACTGGTTGTGATACTGGAACAGAGGGCATAGTCTAAAAATTAGTATCAAACCATTCTGGAGAGATGTTCGGAAGTACTTCCAACACAAAAGGATGTAGAAATTTTGAACTCTTTTCTACAAATGGTAGTGGATGTTAGATCAGTTGTTAAGTTTAAATCAGTTCATGTTTTTGTTAGGCAAAGAATTTAACGGTTATGGGCTAAAGGCAGGAATGTGGACTCAGGCCACAGATCAGCCATGATCTCATTGAATGGCAAAACATTTTAAGGGCGGCACGGTGGCACAGTGGTTAGCACTGCTGCCTCATAGCGCCAGAGACCCGGGTTCAATTCCCGCCTCAGGCGACTGACTGTGTGGAGTTTGCACGTTCTCCCCGTGTCTGCGTGGGTTTCCTCTGGGTGCTCCGGTTTCATCCCACAGTCCAAAGATGTGCTGGGTCAGGTGAATTGGCCATGCTAAATTGCCCATAGTGTTAGGTAAGGGGTAAATGTAAATGTAGGGGTATGGGTGGGTTGCGCTTCGGCGGGTCGGTGTGGACTTGTTGGGCCGAAGGGCCTGTTTCCACACTGTAATGTAATCTAATCTAATCAAAAAAAAAACAGGCTTGAGGGCTGAATGGCCTACTCCTGTTCCTATGTTCCTCACAGAATACACAAAAAAAATCTATCACTTAGTACACCAACCTAAGCCACAAATATTTTCATTATAATTATTTCCAAGCCACCGGCTGTTTACACAGTAATACGCATTTAACCCCTTAGTAACATTGGAGAACGTTTGAAATTATGGGTAAATGGTAACAAGTTGGAGGTGTAGTGGACAGAAAAGAATGTTACTTCTGTATAACCAGCTCTTGATTAGATAGTCAATGGGCCAAGGAGTGGCAGATGGAGTATAATTTAGTTAAATGTGAGGTGCTGCATTTTGGAAAGGCAAATCAGGTCAGACTTATACACTTAATGGTAAGGTCCTGGGGAGCGTTGCTGAACAAAGACCTTGAAGTGCAGGTTCATAGCTCCTTGAAAGTGGATAGTGAAGAATGCATTTGGTATGCTTTCCTTTATTGGTCAGAGCATTGAATATAGGAGTTGGGAGGTCATGTTGCAGTTGTGCAGGACATTTGTTCAGCCATTTTGGGAATGTTGTGTGCAAATCTGACCTCCTGCCTATAGGAAGGATGTTGTGAAACTTGAAAGGGTTTAGAAAAGATTTACAAGGATGTTGCCAGTGTTGGACGGTTTGAATTATTACAAGGAGAGGTCGAGTAGGCTGGGGCTGTTTTCCCTGGAGTATTGGAGGCTGAAGGATGACCTTATAGATGTTTATAAAATCATGAGGAGTTGGGATAGGATAAATAGATATGATCTTTTCCCTGGGGTGAGGGAGCCCAGAACTAGGTTTAGTGTGAGAAAGGGAAGATTTAATAGGGGCCTAAGGGGCAATTTTTTCCACACAGAGGATGGTGCATGTATGGAATGAGCAGCCAGAGGATGTAGACTGGTACAATTACAACGTTTAAAAGGCATCTGGATGGTTATATGAATTGGAAGGATTAATACAGAAATGGACCAAGTGCTGGCAAATGGGACTAGATTAGGTTAGGATATCTGGTCAGCATGGACGAGTTGGACTAAAGAGCCTATTTCCATGCTATACATCTCTATAATTCTATGACTCTAAGTGTCCTGCTTGTGTATGAAATTTGGTTTGTTAGCCATTATCGCAGAAACTCTGTTAAGTGCAATAATGACTTTTTCTTGCACTCCTGGCCCTTCATAAATTGTTATAAATAAAGAAGGTTAACTGCTGGTGAAATAAGTATTTTCCACTTTCTGTTTTATATCAACTACACAGGGGAGTCCGCTTGCAAACATAAAGAACTGCACAAAAAATGCAAATTCAAAACAAATGACCTGTTCGTGTTTCAAACTCTTTTTAAAGTGGATAGCTGTGATTGCTATAATCACTGACTTATATTACAAACTAAATATTATCAATGAAGTAAATGCAGACAAAAGTGTCATGTTTTAGTATTACTGTTGTCAATTAATGTTTCAGCAATGTAGTATCTATAAAGTTGCATTAGCTGCTGCAGTAAATCAGCTGAGCAAAACTGTGGAGGTTAAATAATTCCATTTTTGCTTTTAACATTACATATGGTGCTGAATTGCAAGGGTAGTGGGAAGTGGTTTACCACAATTTCCACTATCTGGCAAGGTACTGGCGATGATGCAATTGCTGTTGAATGAGCAGTTAACTTGTGATGAAAGAAGAGTGTGAAACTTTGAATCCAGCTTCAGTATGTGGTCAAAAAGCAAATGATATTACTTAAATATCCATTACACTGTGTAAATCACCTTGACATTTAATAGATGCTGACGTTAATAGTTATTTAATAGGATTGGATGGCAGATTTTCATTTTAGCTGCAGCAAACATCATCAATGTACTTTAAAAATGGATGATAATCTTGAATTGCAGCAACTGACAATCTGGCAATTTGATATGCTGCTAGTTGAAAACCCAATGTTGTCCGTGCTTTGGACATTTTGAACTGCTTATATGTTAAAAGCACTTTATCCAAGCGCTCGTCATTAAGGTGGACAAAGGCACATAGAATTCGGTTTGATATTCAACTCAATTATATGAATGAAATATACTTTCTTATAAACATCTTCTGAGCATTTCCTGAATTCTCTCAATATTTGCTCTCTACCTAGCCCTATTTTTCTGAGAAAAGATATTAACCGCAATGATCCAAATGTTTGAACTGGACTGTTAGAATCTTCTTCCTCTCTGATACAAAGCCGGTTGTTTTGCACGAGGGTGGGTCTTAAAGGTCAGGGCAGATCTTCTCCTGGGTCTTCATGCATTGCCGCATGGTCTTTCACCATGGATCTTGATGTAAGTCTTCATTGCTGTGTGGCTTCCAGATGAATGTTTTTATTTTCCTCCCTGCCTCAGATCTTCCCGAGTGGTCAGAAGCCACAGAACAATGTGGTCATGAACAGGTTCAAAGGTTGCAATGGAGTTGTGTAAACACACTTCACTGTTGCCATGCCTGGAAGGTGTAAAGTGCACCTCCTCAGACATGAGCTGCAAGTCAAGGTGCCAGAAAGTCTGATCATTACTTCTCCAATGCATAGCCCTCAGGCTGGTTGTAACTGTTTTCACCCTCAACATTTGTGATGTCTTTCACTTTGACTACAGAGAACAGTGGAAACCAATGGCTGCTGGCCGCTGCTTAATTTAGTTTGACCAATTTACCATGAGAAAGTGAGGTCTGCAGATGCTGGAGATCATAGTCAAAAAGTGTGGCGCTGGAAAAGCACAGCATGTCCAGCAACATCCAAGGAACAGGAGAATCAACGTTTCTGGAATAAGCCCTTCATCAGGATTGTTGGGAGTGAAGGGGATTGGGAGATAAATAAGAGCATGGGGCTGTGGGGAAGGTAGCTGGGAAGGCAATAGGTAAATGGAGGTGGGGGTTTGATGGTAATCGGTGGAGTGAATAGGTGGAAAGGAGGATGGACAGGCAGGACAGTGTCACATGGGAGGGTTGGATCTGGGGTGAGATGAGGAGAGGAGAGATGAGGAAACTGGTGAAATCGACACTGATGTTGTGTGGTTAGAGAGTCCCAAGGTGGAAGATAAGGTGTTCTTCCTCCAGGGGTCGGGTGGCTTGGAATTGGCAGTGGAGGAGACCCAGGACTTGCATGATCTTGGAGAAGTGGGAGGGAGAGTTGAAGTGGTCAGCCACAGGGTGGTGAGGTTGTTTGGTGCATATGTCCCAGAGATCTTCTCTGAAACATTCTGTGAGTTGGTATCTTGTCCTTCCAATGTACAGGAGACCACATTGAGAGCAAAGGACACAGTAGGTAAGGTGTTTGGGTGTGCAGGAAAATCTCTGCTGGATGTGGAAGGATCCTTTTGGGGCCTTGGATGGGATGAGGCGGGAGGTGTGGGTGCAGGTTTTACACCTCATGTGGTGGCATGGGAAGGTTCTGGGAGTGGAGGGTGGGTTGGTTGGCGGAGGGGAGTATGGACCTAACGGGGGTGGGGAGGGAAATATATCTCCGGTAGTGGGGTCTGACTGTAGGTGGCAGAAATGGCGCAGGATAATACATTGTATCCAGAGATTAGTGTGGAAGTTGAGGACTAGGGAATGTTCTATCATTGTTGCGGTTGTGGGGTGGTGTTCATGGGCGGAGGTGCGGGTAGTGGAGGAGATGCACTGGAGGACCTTATTGACCATTAGGCCTGATGTTTCTGACTGTGGGTCAGTTTAGAAGGTTGAATTTTTTTTTCCCATGCTCACTTGGCCACACCTAGTAGAACTCTATATTAATAAAATAATTAATGAATACTTGTCATCCACTCTTTTCATGAAATTAATTGCTAATATAATATATCATGAGTAAGAGTTGTGTTGATTAATATGCATATGTGATGCAACAGCTTTTTGTGACATAGCACATTGAAGTCATATTTCATTTTGACCATCTAACTTCCTTAGGAGCCAGTGTCTTAAAGATAACAAGGAACCTGGACATATATCAGGTCTAACCACAAGGGAGGACTCAATAATATAAATCATATTTATGGTAGTAGCGCTATCTCTCATGATTTCCAAACCTCAAGAATCATTACAAATTTGTTTTTTATGCTTGGAGGATAGTTGGAAGAGAACATAATGAAGCAATTTAAAGACATTAAACATATCCAAATGCTGAGACAGGCTTGTAAGCTTAATGTAAACAAGTCTTTCCAGGGGTCAATAGACAATAGACAATAGACAATAGGTGCAGGAGTAGGCCATTCTGCCCTTTGAGCCTGCACCACCATTCAATATGATCATGGCTGATCATCTTTAATCAGTATCCTGTTCCTGCCTTATCTCCATAAGCCTTGATTCCACTATCCTTGAGAGCACTATCCAACTCTTTCTTAAATGAATGCAGAAACTGGCCTCCACTGCCCTCTGGGGCAGAGCATTCCACACAGCCACCACTCTCTGGGTGAAGAAGTTTCTCCTCATCTCTTCCTAAATGGTCTACCCCGTATTTTTAAGCTGTGTCCTCTGGTTCGGCACTTACCCATCAGCGGAAACATGTTTCCTGCCTCCAGAGTGTCCAATCCTTTAATAATCTTATATGTCTCAATCAGATCCCCTCTCAGTCTTCTAAACTCAAGGGTACTGGATTAGTGGTGCTGGAAGAGCACAGCAGTTCAGGCAGCATCCAACGAGCAGCGAAATCAACGTTTCGGGCAAAAGCAGTGAATAAAGGCAGTGAACCTGAAGCATGGAGAGACAAGCTAGAGGAGGGTGGGGGTGGGGAGAGAGTAGCATAGAGTACAATGGGTGAGTGGGGGAGGAGATGAAGGTGATAGGTCAAGGAGGAGAGGGTGGAGTGGATAGGTGGAAAAGAAGATAGGCAGGTCGGACAAGTCAAGGAGACAGTAACTGAGCTGGAAGTTTGAAACTAGGATGAGGTGGGGGAAGGGGAAATGAGGAAGCTGTCGAAGTCCACATTGATGCCCTGGGGTTGAAGTGTTCCGAGGCGGAAGATGAGGCGTTCTTCCTCCAGGCGTCTGGTGGTGAGGGAGCGGCGGTGAAGGAGGCCCAGGACCTCCATGTCCTCGGCAGAGTGGGAGGGGGAGTTGAAATGTTGGGCCACGGGGCGGTTTGTTGATTGGTGCGGGTGTCTCGGAGATGTTCCCTAAAGCGCTCTGCTAGGAGGCGCCCAGTCTCCCCAATGTAGAGGAGACCACATCGGGAGCAACGGATACAATAAATGATATTGGTGGATGTGCAGGTGAAACTTTGATGGATGTGGAAGGCTCCTTTAGGGCCTTGGATAGAGGTGAGGGAGGAGGTGTGGGCACAGGTTTTACAGTTCCTGCGGTGGCAGGGGAAAGTGCCAGGATGGGAGGGTGGGTCGTAGGGGGGTGTGGACCTGACCAGGTAGTCACGGAGGGAACGGTCTTTGCGGAAGGCGGAAAGGGGTGGGGAGGGAAATATATCCCTGGTGGTGGGGTCTTTTTGGAGGTGGCGGAAATGTCGGTGGATGATTTGGTTGATGCGACGGTTTGTAGGGTGGAAGGTGAGCACCAGGGGCGTTCTGTCCTTGTTCTGAGGGCGGAGGTGCGGGATGTGGACGAGATGCGTTGGAGGGCATCTTTAACCATGTGGGAAGGGAAATTGCGGTCTCTAAAGAAGGAGGCCATCTGGTGTGTCCTATGGTGGAACTGGTCCTCCTGGGAGCAGATACGGCGGAGGCGGAGAATTTGGGAATACGGGATGGCATTTTTGCAAGAGATAGGGTGGGAAGAGGTGTAATCCAGGTAGCTATGGGAGTCAGTGGGTTTGTAAAAAATGTCAGTGTCAAGTCGGTCGTCACTAATGGAGATGGAGAGGTCCAGGAAGGGGAGCGAGGTGTCAGAGATAGTCCAGGTATATTTAAGGTCAGGGTGGAATGTGTTGGTGAAGTTGATGAATTGCTCAACCTCCTCGCGGGAGCACGAGGTGGCGCCAATGCAGTCATCAATATAGCGGAGGAAGAGGTGGGGAGTGGTGCCAGTGTAATTACGGAAGATCAACTGTTCTACATAGCCAGCAAAGAGACAGGCATAGCTGGGGCCCATACATGTGCCCATGGCTATGCCTTTGGTCTGTAGGAAGTGGGAGGATTCAAAGGAGAAATTGTTAAGGGTGAGGACCAGTTCGGCCAAACGAATGAGAGTGTCAGTGGAAGGGTACTGTTGGGGACGTCTGGAGAGGAAAAAACGGAGGGCTTGGAGGCCCTGGTCATGGCGAATGGAGGTGTAGAGGGATTGGATATCCATGGTGAAGATAAGGCATTGGGGGCCGGGGAAACGGAAGTCTTGGAGGAGGTGGAGGGCGTGGGTGGTGTCTCGAACGTATGTGGGGAGTTCCTGGACTAGGGGGGATAGGACAGTGTCAAGGTAGGTAGAGATGAGTTCAGTGGGGCAGGAGCATGCTGAGACAATGGGTCGGCCAGGGTGGTCAGGCTTGTGGATCTTGGGAAGGAGGTAGAACCGGGCAGTGCGGGGTTCCCGGACTATGAGGTTGGAAGCTGTGGGTGGGAGATCTCCTGAGGTGATGAGGTTCTGTATGGTGGGAAATGATGGTTTGGTGATGGGGGGTGGGGTCATGGTCGAGGGAGCAGTAGGAAGAGGTGTCCTCGAGTTGGCGTTTGGCTTCAGCGGTGTAGAGGTCAGTGTGCCAGACTACCACTGCGCCCCCTTTATCCGCTGGCTTGATGGTGAGGTTGGAATTGGAGCAGAGGGATTGGAGGGCTGCGCATTGTGAGGGTGAGAGGTTGGAGTGGGGGAGGGGGTCGACAGGTTGAGGCGGTTAATGTCCCGGCGGCAGTTGGAAGTGAAGAGGTCGAGGGCAGGTAATAGGCCAGCGCGGAGTGTCCAGGTGGATGCAGTGTGTTGGAGGTGGGCGAAGGGGTCCTCGGAAGGTGGGCGGGAGTCCTGATTGTGAAAGTAAGCTCGGAGGCGGAGGCGACGGAAGAATTGTTCGATGTCTCGGCGTGTATTAAATTCATTGATGCGTGGACGGAGGGGGATGAAGGTGAGTCCTTTGCTGAGGACTGATCGTTCGTCCTCAGTGAGTGGGAGGTCTGGAGGGATGGTGAAAACTTGGCAGGGCCGGGAGCTGGGATCTGGTGTGGGTGTGGAGCTGGGAGTGGGGTCGGAGCCAGTACCTGGAGTGGGTGTGATGGTGGGGGGAATGGGGGTGGAGGCATGAGCTGGGGTGATGTTGCCCTCGGGGTTCTGGGGTGTGGGGATAGTGACAGTGGGGTCTGTGGGGGGCGTGTCAGCAGAATGCAGGTGAGTGGCGCTGGTGGAGGCGGAAGTGGTTGTGATCATGGCAGTAGGGGTGGCGGGAGTCACTGAGCATGTGGCATCAGCGATGATGTGAGGGCCGGAAGTGGCTGTGGGAGCGGCCATGATGTGGGCGGAAGTGACATCATCACTCAGCATGGGGGTGGTAGCTGCGTCAGCCGCATGGCTAATGGCGTTTCCAAGGCAAGGGGAATCTTCTGGAATGTTTGAGGAGCGCTGGTTATGGAGGTGGGTGGATAAAAGTTTGTTGTACTTACAGGTTTTGATGTTTGAGATGGAATTGAAATACTGTTTGTTGAGAGTATGAATTCTCCTGAGGATATAGTACAGAGTGGGTCCTTTGCAATTCTGAGAGAGTGTGGCCCTCAGCTGAGGCAGGGCTGACTGGAGAGAGGTTAGGTGACGGCGCATTGCTGCAAGCGTGGAGCGGAGGATCCTGAAGGAGAACCGTTGCTGGTGTTTTTGAATCTGTAGTCTGTACTGTTTGTCCTGTTCGGGTCCGAACTCTGCTGGTTTAAAGGTGGTCTGGAGTCCGTGTGGGATGAGTTGGTTACGGAGGCATGCGCTGAGGAAGCAAATGTGGCTGTGGTACCGAGTTTGTCAAGGGTATACAAGCCCAGTCTCTCCAGTTTTTTAGCATAAGGTAGTCCCACCATTCCAGGAATTGACCTCGTGAACCTACACTGCATTCCCTCAATAGCCAGAATGTCTTTCTTCAAGTTTGGAGACCAGAACTGCACACGTACTCCAGGTGTGGTCTCACCAGGGCCCTGTACAGCTGCAGAAGAACCTCTTTGCTTCTATACTCAATCCCTCTTGTTATGAAGGCCAGCATGCTATTAGCCTTCTTCACTACCTGCTGTACCTGCATGCTTACCTTCATTGACTGGTGTACAAGAACACCCAGATCTCTCTGTACTGCCCCTTTACCTAAATTGATTCCATTTAGGTAGTAATCTGCCTTCCTGTTCTTGCCACCAAAGTGGATAACCATGCATTTATCCACATTAAACTGCATCTACCATGCATCTGACCACTCACCTAACTTGCCCAGGTCACCCTGTAATCTCCTAACATCCTCATCACATTTCACCCTGCCACCCAGCTTAGTGTTATCAGCATCATCCAGGGTCTTATACACTGGTGATAGATTACTACTATATAGATCTCCTAAACTGAAACGCATAGGCCTAAATAAAAGTGCCTATAGTATAGAGTTCACCAGTGGACTTGAATGATTAGCGTTGTCATGAATATGTATGTATCATTAAAACAATTAGAGCTCAGCACTTGAAAGTCATATGGGAATGTGCATGTCTATGGGGAGAGAGGTGAATGGAGTGGTGTACCTCAGCTGCCTCTGCTATAAAATGCCCAGTTGACAAATTCAGATGAAGCTATTAATATGGAAGCAACTTTTCATCTTGAAGCATTAGGAATGGGAGCAGATAGTTCAAAACTCTACTGCATAACTCAGATACAAAGTCATTATGAGGAGGCACTGGTGTTAGACTGGGGTTGACGAAGTCAGAAGTCACATGACACTAGGTTATAGTCCAACAGGTTTATTTGAAATCACAAACTTTTAGAGCGCTACTCCTTTTCAGGTTAAGTAGAGAGAAGCACATAGTCATAGCCTTAATAGACAGATAATGGCAAGATTATTCAAGGTAATTAAGTGTGTCAAAAGATAAATACAAATGGTGTGAGTGGAATGTCGACAGAGTGAATAACAAGTCTTTGCAGGTGATCAAGGGTGATCTGATTAATTAGGGCAGTGATATAATTACAAATAATGAAAACTAATATGGTGATAGAAACAAGCCAAATAGCTAGAATAACATAATAGGTAAGAGTCTCATGATGAGGATCTAACCAAAGTAACAAGTAATCAAAAACTGCATAAATTTTTAATAAGTTATCAAGGTGATGGTGCCAAAGCAGAACAGTGAGGAAGATTTTACAAAAACAGAACAATATGGTGGGGTTTCACATACAGTGACATGAACCTAAGATCATTGTTGAGGCCATCCTCATGGGCATGGAATTCGGTTATCAGTTTCTGGTTGGCAATTCTGCATTGTTGTCTATCTGTAAGGCCATTTTGGAGGTTAACCCGAAGATCAGAGGCTGAATATCCTTGACCGCTGAATTGTTCCCCAATTAAGATGGAACCCTCCTACCTGGTGATTGTGGCGTGATGTCCATTCATCTGTTGTCGTAGCATCTGCGTGGTCTCATCGATAGATCATGCCTAGGGGCAATCTTTCTTGCAGTGTAAGAGATAGACAATGTTGACTGAGTCACATGAGCACGTGCCATGCACATAGTGCAGGTAGCATCCATGTTGATGATCTGACATGTCAGATAATAACATGGCAGGATTTTGTGATGCTGTCGTCACTGTTCTCCTGAAGGCTGGGTAGTTTCTGTGAATTATGGTCTATTTGAGGTTAGGCGGCTGTTTGAAGGTGAGAAGTGGAGGCGTAGGGATAGTCTTGGTGAGATTTCCGTTGTCATTGATGACATGTTGAAGGCCATGAGAACATGACGAGGTTTCTCCACTCTGGGGAATTACTGGATTATGAAGGGTATTCAATCAGTCATGTCCTGTGTCTATCTTCTGAGGAAGTCATTGCAGCTTTTCGCTGTGGCATATCGGAGCTGGCAATCAATGAGTTGAGCATTGTATCCCATCCTTATGAGGATGTCTTTCAGCATCTGTAGGTATCCATGGCATTCCTCTGTGTTTGAGCAGATTTGTATGTATGCAGAGTTTATCTGTAGGGGATGGCTTGTTTAATATGTTTAGGGTGGAAGCTAGATAACTGAAGCATTGTGAGATCATCTGTGGGCTTGCAGTACAGTGCGAGTATCCCTTCACTTGTTATTCAGTTGTTGACCTTTACGCACACTATTTGACACTTTTGATCACTTGAAAAGGCTTGTTGTTCTACCTGTTGACACTCCACTCACACTATGTGTACTTTTCTTTTGACGGTCTTAGTTACCTGGAATTATCTTGCTATTATTTCTCTGCCTATAAATTCTGTGCCTGTGCACTTCCCTCCACTTTACCTGATGAAGGAGCAGCACTCCAAAAACTTGTGAATTTCAAATAAACATGTTGGACTATAATCTGGTGTTGTGTTACTTCTGATTTTGTCCAAATACAACATATCAGAGGTCAAGCCAACCAGAGATGCCTCGATGTACAAGGCAGCAGACTTTATAACATCAAGGATTTGTGACCATCAGGATAAGCAAGAGCACTTATCTGTGAGCCCTCCAAAAAATACCTCCTGTTAGTATTTTCAAATTCAGCATGTATGCATCCTCCTTTTTCCCCTTTTGCACTTTATCTGCCAGTTAGCTCCAAACAGCCAACTTTCCAAACTCTGAAACTGCAAACGATGGTTAATCAGTCTGTTTACAGCCTGCAAGATTGCCAACACTATTTCAATAAGGCCGAAAGCATAATTTGGGTCACACTCGGATGTGTGAAGCAGTCACTCTCAATCCAAATTAAATTTCTTCCCCAAACATAGTAAATTTGTGAACTTTAGTCTGATGACAATACAAAATTATACTGCGGACATAGTGGGGTTAATTTTTCTGCTGGGTGATTCACTTAATGTTACATACCGTAATGACATTGCTTACTTGTCCTCAGGCTCTGCAATTGAGCAACACCCAGAGTAGTTACATTCAAAGCCAGTGGTATTAGAAGTTTATATATAAACAGCAAGGCTCCAACCCACCAAGAAATCATTATGACTGTTATTGTGAAAGTGTTGATTAATCACAGCTTCTCCAGCAAGTACTTCTTGTCCAGCTTTATCCATAAAGGTAACAACAACAAATTCTGCAGAACGATGCAACATTCTCATTATTGGCACCTCCCTGCATTTTAATGATCTGCACAGTGAGTTTACAGAGTTATTTTTGCCTCTTTACTTAAAAATAATAGATTGGGCGTTTCAATGATTGGATATGTTACTGTATGTGGTTGGATTTTCTTCCAAATGACAGATTAGCAGCAGGATGGGACCTATAATTTCTGTGGCCTTGAAGAGTGAGTGTTCTGTCTTGATAGAGGATGTGTGAAAAGGCTGATTCTCAAGTGTTATTTGCATTTCAGCCCTACGCTCCTGATCTCCATGGAGGGTGGCAGGCAGGTCAGAGAGCTTTCTTCTGAGCCGGGCAGGGTGTCTATTAGCAGGTCCAGGCAATGAGTAGTTGAGCGGGTTGTGCTAAACAACTGCCTGCCCCCTTTTCTATGGTTACATCTGCACCAGGGTTTTCTTGAAGAGGGTATGTTTGGTGTCTGATCTCATGCTTGAAGTCTTCTACAACAGTGGTCACTACAGGGGCTGGTAAACATATCTCCTCAATGTTATGCGAACTTCATCTGTTAAGCTTGCTTTTACATTTTCTTCTTTTGTTGGAGACCCCCTTTTAAGTAGCTTTCAACAAACTAATGTGCCTAAATATTCTAGCAAGACACTCCCTTTCCATTAATTTTTTAAAATTATTTTCTAGAGTACAAGGAGATACTGAACAGATCCAGCAGCTGACAGCTGAGGAGGTCATTTTACCCAACTGCCTGCCTCTCTTTCATAGTTAAGTTAACCCCTAAGGTGTGTATGAAGAGGGAGCAAATGGTGTCCAATGGTCAGTTTGAGGCCTTCATATAATAATATTTTTAAAATTTAAGTTTCCTTTGATTTTTTCAGTTGCAGCACCCCTTTAAGGAGTGATTATTTATTTAAGTGAGCCATTTGTCCTCTCTGTTAAAAAGAATAAAATGGAACTTTATCTCTTTATATCCAAATACTCATACTGGGTTTGGCAGTAGAGTTTGGAGCCATTTGTAATATTTCACTCTGTGAACAAAACAAAGCGCTAGAAAAATTCATCAGATTTGGTTGCATCTTTGGAATACAAAAAACAGAGTTAAATGCTGTTTTTGGAGATCCTTAGAGTCATAGAGTCATAGAGATGTACAGCATGGAAACAGACCCTTCGGTCCAACCTGTCCATGCCGACCAGACAACCCAACCCAATCTAGTCCCACCTGCCAGCACCTGGCCCATATCCCTCCAAACCCTTCCTTTTCATATACCCATCCAAATGCCTCTTAAATGTTGCAATTGTACCAGCCTCCACCACATCCTCTGGCAGCTTATTCCATGCATGTACCACCCTCTGCGTGAACAAGTTGCCCCTTAGGTCCCTTTTATATCTTTCCCCTCTCACCCTAAACCTATGACGTCTGGTTCTGGACTCCCCGACCCCAGGGAAAAGACTTTGTCTATTTATCCTATCCATGCCCCTCATAATTTTGTAGACCTCTATAAGGTCACCCCTCAGCCTCCAATGCTCCAGGGAAAACAGCCCCAGCCTGTTCAGCCTCTCCCTGTAGCTCAGATTCTCCAACCCTGGCAACATCCTTGTAAATCTTTTCTGAACACTTTCAAGTTTTACAACATCTTTCCGATAGGAAGGAGAGCAGAAGTGCACGCAATATTCCAACAGTGGCCTAACTAATGTCCTGTACAGCCGCAACATGACCTCCCAACTCCTGTACTCAATACTCTGACCAATAAAGGAAAGCATACCAAATGCCTTCTTCACTATCCTATCTACCTGCAATTCCACTTTCAAGGAGCTATGAACATGCACTCCAAGGTCTCTTTGTTCAGCAACACTCCCTAGGCCCTTACATTAAGTGTATAGGTCCTGCTAAGATTTGCTTTCCCAAAATGCAGCACCTCGCATTTATCTGAATTAAACTCCATCTGCCACTCCTCAGCCCATTGGCCCATCTGGTCCAGATCCTGTTGTAATCTGAGGTAACCCTCTTCACTGTCCACTACACCTCCAATTTTGGTGTCATCTGCAAACTTACTAACTGTACCTCTTATGCTCGCATCCAAATCATTTATGTAAATGATAAAAAGTAGAGGGCCCAGTACCGATCCTTGTGGCACTCCACTGGTCACACGCCTCCAGTCTGAAAAACAACCCTCCACCTTTGAGCCAGTTCTGTATCCAAATGGCTAGTTCTCCCTGTATTCCATGAGATCTAACCTTGCTAATCAGTCTCCCATGGGGAACCTTGTCGAACGCCTTACTGAAGACCATATAGATCACATCTATTGCTCTGCCCTCATCAATCTTCTTTGTTACTTCTTCAAAAAACTCAATCAGGTTTGTGAGACATGATTTCCCACAAAGCCATGTTGGCTATCCCGAATCAGTCCTTGCCTTTCCAAATACATGTACATCCTGCCCCTCAGGATTCCCTCCAACAACTTGCCCACCACCAAGGTCAGACTTACCGGTCTATAGTTCCCTGGCTTGTCCTTACCACGCTTCTTAAACAGTGGCACCACGTTTGCCAACCTCCAGTCTTCCAGCACCTTACCTGTGACTATTGATGATACAAATATCTAAGCAAGAGGCCCAGCAATCACTTCTCTAGCTTCCCACAGAGTTCTCGGGTACACCTGATCAGGTCCTGGGGATTTATCCACTTTTAACCGTTTCAAGACATCCAACACTTCCCCCTCTGTAATCTGGACATTTTGCAAGATGTCACCATCTATTTCTCTACAGTCTATATCTTCCATATCCTTTTCCACAGTAAATACTGATGCGAAATATTCATTTAGTATCTCCCCCATTTTCTGTGGCTCCACACAAAGGCCGCCTTGCTGATCTTTGAGGGGCCCTATTCTCTCCCTAGTTACCCTTTTGTCCTTAATATATTTGTAAAAACCCTTTGGATTCTTCTTAATTCTATTTGCCAAAGCTATCTCATGTCCCCATTTTGCCCTCCTGATTTCCCTCTTAAGTATACTCCTACTTCCTTTATACTCTTCTCAGGATTCACTCGATCTATCCTTCTTAAGTTTGGTTTCCGATCTCCAACCTCAGCAATCAGCTGTCAGAAGTTTAACAACCTGAAGGTTTTTGTGGGCAAACTTTTGACAATTGCAGAATAGATCAACAAATGAGTTAATAAAGCATATGGGATCACTTGCTTTGTTAAAGAAGAAGACAAAAAACTGTAAGATTTATAGTGATCAGCAGTTCGACACCAACTGAAGTATTGTTTTGAGTTATGGTAACATATTTCAGGAATGATATGAAGGCTTTAAAGTTAGAGAAGTTTTATTTGAATGGTTCTAGTAATGAGTGATTGTGGTTATTTAGACAGGCAGGAGAAGTTGTGCTTCTTCTTGTAAGAATAGAGAAGAAGAAGTAAAGGCTTTGGATATGATTTTTAAAATCCAGTTGTGGGCTATGGACATTGTTGATAAAATGTAGAGCTGGGAAGCACAGCAGGTTAAGCAGCATTAGAAGAGCAGGAGAGTCAACATTTTGGGCATCTTGATGAAAGATCCTGCCCAAAACATAAACTCTCCTGCTCTACTCATGCTGCTTGACCCACTGTGCTTTTTCCAGCTCCACATTGTATTGACTGACTTTCTAGCATCTGCAGTCCTCACTATCTCCCAGTGGCTATGGACTTTAATGGCTAGGTTGATTATTTCCCATCACTAATTGTCCTGGAGAAAATGGTGGGGAGCTGCTTTCTTCAATTGCTGCAGTCCATTTGGAGTAGGTAACATGCTGTTGGAAGTTCCAGGATTTTGACGAAACAAAACTGAAGGAATGGCAATACATTTCCAAATTAAGATCATGCAGCTTAGAGAGAAACTTGCATGTAGTGGTGTTTTCATGTATCTGATGCTCTTGTTCCTCTAGGTGGTAGTGTTCATAGTTTTGTAAAGTGCTAGGAGTCTGCAATTTTAAGATTAATGGTGAATTGTTGCAGTGCATCTTGTGGATGTTACACATGGCTCGCACTGATTGGGGTAGAGAGACTAGGTGTTGAATGCATTGATCCCATATGCTTTATTATATCTTCATATTTATTAAGTATTAGATTGAGCAAATTAGGCCAAGATATTTTCAATAATTGAGGGAACAGATTGAAAGAGTATCAGAACCAGAAATGATGTAAGAAGGCTTTTTAATTGCAAATACATAAATGGGATTCATCCTGATATGAATTTGGATATTTGACATGAAACTGTAACTTTTTTGGTAAACACTGATATGATCTATTCCTTCAAGAAGGGAAATTAATTTTCTTCCTCAAGCTGGAGCAGAAATCAACTTGTTGCTGAGCTATTCACTGAAATGGGGATAACTCTGCAATTATTTCTCGTGGTGGAATTAAGGGTTGGGGTGGGTGGCAGAGCATAGTTATCTGAAGCAAAGATGGACAGAGAAATTTAAATTATACCATTTGGATCTGAAAAGCCTACAGAAATGTAGTTAAACGAACCAACATTTACTAAGTGCCTGAGCTTAGCCTTTACTGATTTTCTAACTTTATGAATTGCAATTCCCTATAATCCTGTATTATAATGTAGAAGTCTCCACAAATATTAAATGCCAGGAGAATTAATTTTTTAAATAATCATTCACTTGGTGTGGTAGTTGGATTTTCATCTTGGAAGAGAGAACTCACAGACTTGGATCAATTCAGGTATTGTCATTGCACTACCTGACTGGAAGTGCCCACCAGTGCTATTTTCATATTGGATAGTCAGGAATGGCTGGAATCACACAGTAGGCCTGGGGTGGGGATCTATGTGTGCTGACTGATACCAAGGTGGGAAGATTAAAAGGCACATCTCTCTTTGGTAAAGCAGAAGGTCCAAATCTGCAGGTGAATGTAAGGCTCCCTAACACTCATCTACACTAAACCCCTAATTACCCCATGTACCCTCACCTCTCCATGCACAAGCCCTCACCCTCACACCCCATAAACCTTCATTCTCTCCTCACTCACCAATACCCCCAATGTGCCAAGCCAGTATCCTGTAGAAACAGGATTCATGAGCATTATAATAACTTTGAAATATCTTTAGAATTTCCAAATCTGTCAAAATGGATGTACGTTTTTGAAAATCCACTTTATACTCTGAACAGCTCATCGATCATTTGAAATGAACAAACTTGATTGAAGATCCATTAAAACCCTTTTAAAACTCATATGTAGTTCAAAATAACCTCATACTCCCCATTGAAATTGTGCCAACCCCCCCCCCCCACCCCGTTTGAATCCATTAAAAGTTTTGCTGACAGGCAGCAGCTCAACAATCTGGCAAAGCTTTTAAACAGCAAAAGAGATGGCTGAGGTAAAATTCAAGGGGAAACAAAAACAAAGCTAATCCCAGGTGTTGGGCACATTTCATACCATCCTTACTGGATTTCACTATCGTAAATTTTGGTGAAACACTTTCTCCAGTGGAAAATATATCTTAACTGATCTGAAGACTTCCCATTTTAACAATTCTTTAAGTCCCTTGACAGCTTGCCACTTGTCAAAAATGGCAACCACATAACTATTTAGTGTTTACTTATACTTTCAAAATGATGCCATATCATTATTGTATTAAAACATATATCACTTATGATAGACCAATTCACTTTTTCATGTCAAATTGTTTACATGGTTCTTTACCTCAAAACAATTGTTTCCCATGGTGCATGTCACCTCTGTGCTGGTATGAATATTATTGCCTTTCAATATCAGCCAGACTCAATTCCAGTTGTAGAAAGTCTCAAATGTCCAGTTCTGCAATGGTGTCAGAAATATCAAAGCTTCCGATCTGCTGAAAATTGCTGGTTAGGTAAAAACAATGACTGCAAATGCTGGAAACCAGAGTCTAGATGAGAGTGATGCTGGAAAAGCACAGCAGTTCAGGCAGCATCCGAGGAGCAGTAAAATCGACATTTCGGGCAAAAGCCCTTCATCAGGAAAACAGGCAAAGAACCTGAAGCAATGGGGGAGAAAATCCCAGACTTGAGTCCTGTCCACTGTTTAAAGCTTGTTTATATATTTTGAACCTACATTTAGGATGGAAATCCAATCCTACAACCATAGGCAAGGCTGTAATTTGGTTAATTCCTAGTAACTGTGTAAGAATGATAGAAGTTGGTACAATGAACTGACATTGTATGTTTTCTCAGTAGGCATTTGACAGTAGGCATTAGTGTTAGTTCCCCCACCCTCCTCTCTGACCTATCACCTCCATCCCCACCCCCATTCACCTATTGTACTCTTTTCTACCTTCTCTCCAGCCCCACCCCCCCCAATTTATCTCTCCACCCTGGAGGCTTCCTACCTCTGTTCCTGATGAAGGGCTTTTACCTGAAACATCGATTTTCCTGCTCCGTGGATGCTGCCTGACCTGCTGTGCTTTTCCAGCACCACTCTGATCTAAACCATTAGTGTGAGACCAGACATACTCACAGACCTAAATAAGCATGCATGGTTGGTTTCCTTGTCAAAAGGACATTATAGAAATCTGACAGCTTTAAAGTCACTTCTGGTAAATTGACTAATTCCTTTTCCAACTGAATTTAAACAATAAACCTGTTTCCAGTCACATGTTCTGAATTATTGGTCTTGGCTTTTTAGATTGGTTGCCAGTATAGTGACAACTGCATCAAATGTTTATAAAATTACAAGATACGAAATCAAAAGAAAACTACTGCTGTTTTGGAAATGGTTTACAAAGTTGTAATGAAGACTGTTTTCACCATATGGTAACCATGTCAAACACAGTCCTGTTTTGCTCAACCAACTGGAGGAACCTATGGAGAAGAATTATAGCCAAGCTTACCTTCCTTGATCTGCATAATGCAGAAGGCACACAAGGATGATGGCTCTGGTAATTTTCTACATAAACAACTGACCAGGAAAAGTCTAATTAATTTATGAGTCTTATGCAGTCATAATACCTTATGCATAATGGTTCAGACACATCTTATCATAAACAGGAACCATGTAATCTCATGGCAGTGATAAAAAACCTGAAAAATTCTTCTCTGAAACCATCTTGCTCCATCCTCTGTGATCAGCGCCATTCCTGGGAGTTACATTGGCCAGTCTTATATGGCATGGAACCTGCCTTCTGATAGATGTGATTCTTATGCCAGTCATTAAATCAGTCCAGATCACTTTTGGGGAAATAGAACATCAACACAAACCAGTCATGTGTTCCATTTCTTCTCTGGTGAAAACAAAAGCTTTAAACATTGAATCTCATTTGACTTTGTGTAAATTATAAATATTGATCTTGGGGCTGGATTACAGCTGAGAGACAGTGACAAACTTTATTCATGCTAACTATCCACAAAATGGGTGATCTTTCAAAGAGTAAACAGTCCCTTAATCTATCAAATCCCTTATTTTCTTTAACATGAAGAAATGCTTCAGCTGAAGGTCTTTCATTTTTAAGTTTAATGTTTAGTACCTTACTTACTGAAATGTGGGTGTGTCAAACATTACCAGAAGGTACTCTCTGTAGCCAAACAAGAACTTCAGCTTGACACCTGCTTGTGTATTTTTCACAATATTTGAAACTGTTATTTTACTCTACTGCAAATGGACATGATATACTGTACAGATGTGAAAATAAAACTGATAGTCCCTGCCACATAACTCTACTTTTCACATGAAACACCGCAACCATTAAACAATATACTCAAGTGACAGTTACAAAATGACAAAACAAATTAAATTCAGCACTGGTTCTAATGCTGTTTTCTTTAAATTTAAAGTGTTGTTCTAAATATATTTTAATTACTTTTCTCTCATCAGAATGAGGCAATGAATGCAGAGGAGTGGAAATTTGTTTCTTTTTGATTAATAGAACCCTCTAATGCATTAACCATTGTGACCTTTGAGAAGATTTGTAGCTCAGGTTGAGTTTCTGGTTGTAAGTTTGCTCACTGAGCTGGAAGGTTTGTTTTCAGACATTTTGTCACCATGCTAGGTAACATCATCAGTGAGTCTCTGGTGAAGCGCTGGTGTTCTGTCCCATTTTCTATTTATGTCTTGGTCTGTTAAGGTGGACGATATCATTTCTGGTTCTTTTTCTCAGAGTTTGGTTAATGGGATCCAAATCGATAAGTTTATTGTTGGAGTTCTGGTTTGAATGGCAGGCCTCTAGAAATTCCCGTGCATGTCTCCGTTTAGCTTGTCCTTGGATGGATATGTTGTCCCAGTCAAAATGGTGTCGTTCTTCATCTGTATGTAGGGATATTAGTGGTAACGGGTCATGTCTTTTGGTGGCTAGTTGGTGTTTGTGTATCCTGGTGGCTAGTTTTCTGCCTGTCTGTCTGATGGTAGTGTTGTGTTATAGTCCTTGCATGGTATTTTGTATTACGTTAAGAGACCAAGACACATAAATAGAAAGTGGACAGAACATCAGTGCTTCACTGGAGGCTCACTAATGATGTTACTTCGCATGGTGACAAAATTTCTGAAAACAACCCTTCCAGCTCAGCGAACAAGCTTACAACCCTGAGCATTAACCATTGGCTAACACTTTCATAGAAATTCCATGGTTTAAAGGCTGCACAAAATGCCAAACTAGGCAGATGAAATTAAAATGGTCACTTTCACATCACAGAAATAGTGAAAAGGGCTTCGAAGATGCCTAACCAGATTGTTACAGACTCTATCCTTAAATCCCAGTGTAGAGTTATGCTCATCTGATATAGAAGGGGAGTGTGTAGTTGCTGGGAACTAAAATTCAAAAGTGGCATACCAATTATTTTTATGAATAGTCACTGTTGTAATGTAGGGAAATTCAGCAACCAATTTGAAACACAACAAGATCCCATAAGAAAAATGATCTTACGAGATGTTAGTTAAGGAATATATCTCGTCTTACCTGAGTCATTCAGATGAGAGTAAACTAAAAGATGCGAACAAATGCAGACCTCAGTTATGGAACCAGTACAGCTATGATGTACTAAACAATTTCCTGTGTTATAATTTTTATATGATTTTATATCATAGAGCCATACAGCATGGAAACAGACCCTCTGGTCCAACTATAATGTTCCCAAATGAAACTAGTCCCACCTGCCTGCCCATATCCCTCCAAATCTTTTCTATGCAGTATCTTATCCAAATGTCTTTTAAATGTTGTAACTGTATCTGTATCCACCTTGCTCTCTGGCAGTTCATTCCACACATGATTCACTCTCAGTGGAATAGGGGTGCCCTTTATGTCCTTTTTAAATCTTTCTTCTTTCATCTTTAAAAATATGTCCCCTGATTTGAACTCTCCCACCCTAGGGAAAAAAACTTTGTCATTCACCTTATCTATACCCTTAATGACTTTATAAACCTCAATAAGGTTAACCCTCAAACCTCTCATGTTCAACAGAAAAAAGTTCCAGTCTTTTGAATCTATTTGTATAACTCCAACCCTCCATTCCCAGCAACATCCTGGTAAATCTTTTCTGAACCCTCTCCAGTTTAACAATATTCTTTCTATAACAGGGCAACCAGACCTGCACACAGTACGCCAGAAGATGCCTCACCATCGTCTGCACAACCTCAGCATGATGTCCCAACTCCTATACCTAAATATCTGTGTAATAAAGGTAAGAATGCTAAATACCTTCTTAACCATCCTGTCTACCTGTGATATAAATTTCAAAAAAATATGTACCCAAACCCTTTGGTCTCCCTATTCTACAATCCTATCCAGGGCTCTATAATTAACTGTATAAGTCCTGCCCCTATTTACTTTACCAAAATGCAATGCCTCACATTTATCCAAATTAAACTCCATCTGACATTCCTCAGCCCATTGACCCAACTGATCAAGATCTCTGTAATCTTAGAAAATCTCCTTCACTGTACACTATACCACCAGTTTTGGTGTCATTTGCAAACTTACTAACCATGCCTCCTATATTCACAACCAAATCATTTACATAGAGATGACAAACAAAAGTGGAATTAGTACTGATCCTTGCAGCACACTTTTGGTCCCAGGCCTCCAGTCTAAAAGACAACCCCCCCATCACCATCCTCTCTTTCCTACCTTTGATTAACAGATAGCATTTGCTTTACGATTGTTCTTGATATTTCCTGACTTACATTCAGATCCAGATTCCCTAGTATTTTCTGACCCATTCCTTTTATTGGGAAATTTTTCCATGTACTTTTTAATATGAGTCTTAAAGCTCTGGTCATTCTGCGAGGAGGGACCAGTAGAGACTTCCCAGGGTGAATAGCTTTCTTCAATTGGGATGAGATCAATCTTCATGAGATTGAAAACACCAACTGCAATGACATTTAAAAAAACATGCTGGTGGAATTGTATAAGGTCTGAGCATTGGGGATAATGGCAAGATTTGTGGCCAAATTGGATGAGAAGTCCACTGTGGCCAAACTTGATGTCAGGTGAGTTTCTCACTTGGCAGCAGCAAGATACCAGTAAGGGGTATTAATGCTTTTTAAAATGTCTTGTGAGAAGCCCAAATCACCACATTAATGTTTAGCTCTATATCTTAACAAACTCCCTGATCCCACTAGACATTGAGAAACCAATGTGGAAATAAGAGCATAGCAAATTTAACTCACCATTTGTTCCAAAGGACCTCCGTGTTGAACACTGGCACCAACATCTCAGGGTATGGTCCAGGGATACAGATCGGTGTCCGATATCCGTGGACAATGACTTCAACATTTGCCTTTATGGAGTCTAATGAACACTAATGAACACTAGTCTTCATGAACACTAATGACACATCTCCCATTACCTGTGGCACACTTCTGCACTTCAATACTGTAATTCAGGCTATGATGACAACTATCATTGTTATGCTGCAGCAAGGACACTGTGCTCGGGGAGACCTACCCTGCTCAAGGATTCGACCAGGCTCCATCACCAAGCATTGTACTCACTGTCATAGTGCTCATAGGCTCAGAGTCAATCTGGATGCTTGCAGCATCCCTGCTTTGCCTTGTCTTTTTGCACTTTGACCCTACATCAAGACATACCAGGCTCATTTAACTTATGTCTTGACTTGCTGTTTAGAACAGACACAAACGAAGGAAGCTTGTCATGGTGGTGGCACTTAGACTGGCAGAGTGGAGTAGGTCATTGACTTTCTAACAGTGCTGTACATTCCTCCAGATGGTTGAGACTGCTTTAACATGGGTGGCAACTTCAGACCAGACTGGCATGCACTGGTCTTTTGCCTCCAACACAGGTCATGTCAGAGGAGGAAATCCCACCTCTGCACTACCATGACATCCAGGATCCTGCCTTCAAATCAGGGTGTCAACTTTTCCCTGTCTGCCATGTCCTGGACAAATGTTAGGAATCTTGCCGGGCCACTCTGGAATGGCAATGCTCATCCAAATACACAACTGGCTTTCAAAGATGGCGCGGGGTCAAGGGATGCTAGTAAATTCTGGGATATTCATTGGTGAGTTGGTCTTGGAATGGCATGTGGTTGAAATCCAGAAATCGTATGCCAGCATGCCAACATCAGACTTGATAGGATGAATCAAAGACTTCTTATTTATATTTTGTTTGTAGTCTTATCTTGGACACCAGAAATGTTATGAACTAAACATTGTGGAGGATTTAAGCCCCCAGGAAATATTCTGTGGGCAAAAGATAATGCAGCACCACCTAGTGTTATGTCAGAAAAACATTAGAAGCCATTGTAATCATTTAGCTTTGGGATTCCCATTACAACACCATCTGGGAGAATGATGGTTTTATAAATGCGATAAATAACTTCTGATGTTATGATATTAGAGATCCATTTGGAAAGAATGATAAAACAAGGTGATAAGAGTGTATGGGTCGAGAGTGTGGTGCTGGAAGATCATATACCAGAATGTATGCCAAGGCTAGATTTTAACATAACATAGACATCCAACTAAGGTCAATTGACTGCTTGCTTCAGACTGTGTTAGTACTTTAGTAGTATCTGATTGTCCTTTTATACAATAGCGTTCAGTGGACATAAACCAGAAAGTATTGGAGAACAACTGTTTTGGAGGTTTACATAGGTGGAATTTGCACATTCTCCCCACATCTGCATGAGTTTCCTCCTGATGCTCCAGTTTCTTCCCACAGTCAAAAGATGGATTAGCCATGGGAAATGCAGGGTTACAGGGATAGGGTGGGTTTGGGTGGGATGCTCTAAGGAGGGTTGGTGTGGAATCAATGGGCCAAATAGCCTGCTTCCACACTGTAGGGATTCTATGACCTACATTTTCACTGTTGATTAAGTCAGTTGACTACAGATAATGCTTAAAATAACCAACGAATCATAATTTTGCTTAAATGTATAAAACTGTGATTTCTTAGAAATGTTGCAGGATTAATGCTATTTCAGTAGTACACATATTTCAAGACTATTTTACATTCTTTAAACATGATGCAGTCCTTTCAGAAAATTGCACAATTAAATGGGTCAGCAAAATCCGATAGGAAGTTCTCCTCGAATGCCATTGTCGAGTTTCAGCGAAACCTCGCTTATTTGAAAATCACTTAATAGAAATAATGGAGTCTATGGGAAAAGTAGGGTTGGGACAGACCGGCAAAAAATATCACTCATAATCACTCAAAAATCACCCAAAAGCCTAAGACAAAGTACACCACAGCCTGAATGAAGATCTGAATCATATTTATTAATGAACAAATGTAAGTTAAACACATTACATTGAAAAAATATTGTTAATGCAGGGACAGAGGGTCATCATCACCACTACCTTCAGGTGCAGTTGTGGTTGCAGAAGGGGATGGCTGTAGTTGATTATCTTCTGACTGTTTCTTGGGGGGGGGGGGTTTAAAAAGACACCCAGTTTTTGCTTCTTTGCTCTTTTTCTTCTGTTTTGAAGAAGCTGTTCGTAGGGTGCCAAATGATATAATATTAAATGAATTGCTACCCTGCTATGTTCTGCATTGCAATCAATAACTTCGAAGGGCAAAAGAGAAGTGGAAAGCTCTTGTGCTGCTGCATCCTGGACTTCATCTTTTCCATCCCGAGCTTCCAATTCTCCCTCAGCAACAAGCTGTTGTAGATCAGCTGTAGAAAGATCTTCAGTGGGACTCAGTCAGTTCATCAATATCTTCACTTGCCACTTCTTTAAAGCTAGGAGTAGATTGTGTGGTATGCAGGTACACGAACAAATTAGATAGGCAAATAGTATGTATAAGAGCAATGCAGTCCTGAAGGAATTATGCAGGGCTTATATCCTTGTCTCAGACGGAGAGCAATGAACATTTATTAGTTTAATTTTTATGATGAAGCTGATCAATGTATAGTGCTGTACCTCTCACATGCTCTGATGGTAGCTGACATGCGCAGAACAAAGCATGCAGAACGAATTGCGCTATTGTGAGCAAAGAAGTAAGCATTTTCAAAAATTCCGTTCCCTAATTCTTCAGCGATCTTACAGCCAAATCATTCTGATGAAACACACTTTATACGAGAACTACCTGTAATTGTTGCCCTTCCTACGTCAAACAAAGTTATGTTTTTACTTTAAAATGTAGGAATTCCTGAAAATCCTTAGCTGGTTGCATGATGGTAACCTCTTTTTGTTTTATCTTTCATGGGATGTGGACTTCACTGACTGAGTCAGCATCCATTGTCCATCCCTAGTTATCCTCGATAAGGTGGTTTTGATATGTCATTTGCTGACAGCAGCACCATGGTAGGATGGATATCAAACAATGAGTCGGAATATGGAAAGGAGATAGAGGGCTTAGCATCGTGGTGCAATGATAATAATTTTTCCCTCAATGTTAGCAAAACAAAAGAACTGACCATTGACTTCAGGAAGAAAGGAGGAGGTCACGCCCCATCTACATCAACAGAGCTGAGATGGAGAGGGTCGAGAGCATCAAGTTCGTAGGAGGGATGATAACCGACAATCTGTTCTAAATTTCACACGTAGCAGCAACAGTGAAGAAGGCACAACAACGCCTCTTCTTCCTCAGGCTGCTTACGAAATTCAGCATGCCCATAAGGACCCTCACCAACGCTTACAGATGCACCACAGAATATATACAACCTGGGTGCACAACTGCCTGGTATGGCAACTGCTCTGCCCAGGACTGTAAGAAAATACAAAAGGTTGTGTGCACAACCTGGACCATCGTGGAGGCCAACCTTCCATCTTCTTACACTTGTTGCTGCAGAAAGACTGCCAACGTCATCAAAAAACCCATCCACCCTGGTAATGCTCTCCTACAACCTTTTCCATTTGGCAGAGGATACAGAAGCTTGAACATATGCACCGACAGATTCAATAACAGCTTCTTCTTTGCCATTATTAGACTGATAAATGGATGCTCTAACTTCAAAGAATGTTGATCTTGTTTTGTGCCACTGCCTGTGCAGTTGTAACCTGTTATAACTTGCTCTGTCTAAGATCTGTATGTCCTTGCTTACTGTGATCTGAGTGTACAGCTTGAAAAATAAATATTTTCATTGTACAAAGAACAAAGAAAATTCCAGCACAGGAACAGGCCCTTTGACCCTCTAAGTCTGCACTGATCCAGATCCTCTGATCTAAACCTGTCACCTATTTTCTAAAGATCTATATCCCTCTGCTCCCGACCCATTTATGTATCTGTCTAGATACATCTTAAATGATGCTATCGTGCCCACCTTTATGATCTCCCTAGGCAAAACATTCCAGGCACCTACCACCCTCTCTGTAAAAAAAACTTGCCCCACATATTTCATAGAACATTACAGCACAGTACAGGCTCTTCAGGCCTTGATGTTGAACTGATCCGTGAAACCAATCTGAAGCCCATCGAACCATAGGACATAGAACCCATCTCCCTTAAACTTTTCCTCCCTTACCTTGAACTCATGACCCCTAGTAATTGAGTCCCCCACTCTGGGCAAAAGCTTTTTGCTATCCACCCTGTCTGTACCCCTCATGATTTTATAGACCTCAATCAGGTTCCTCCCTCAACCTCCATCTTTCTAATGAAAATAATCCTAATCTACTCAACCTCTCTTCATAGCTAGCACCCTCCATACCAGGCAGCATCCTGGTGAACCTCCTCTGCACCGTCTCCAAAGCATCCAATCCTTTTGGCAATGTGGCGACCACAACTAAAAGCAGTATTCCAATGTGGCCAAACCAAAATCCTATATAACTGTAACATGACCTGCCAACTCTTGTACTCAATTTTTAATGAGTACTTTATGTAGGAAAAGAAGGAAAGCATGCAGTATGTCGCCTTGACCACTCTATTGACCTGTGTAGCCACCTTCAGGGTACAATGGACCTGAACACCCAGATCTCTCTGTACATCAATTTTCCCCAGGGCTTTTCCATTTACCATATAGTTTGCTCTTGAATTGGATCTTCTAAAATGCATCACCTCACATTTGCCCAAATCTGCCATTTCTCTGCTCAACTCTCCAATATATCTATATTCTGCTACATCTTCTGACTGTCCCCTTCACTATCCGCTACCCCACCAATTTTTCTGTCACCTGCAAACTTGCTAATCAGACCACTTATAGCTTCTACTTATAGTTTGGGCGGCACAGTGGCTCAGTGGTTAGCACTGCTGCCTCACAGTGCTAGGGTCCCAGGTTTGATCCCAGCCTTGGGCGACTGTCTGTGTGGCGTTTGCACATTCTCCCCGTGTCTGCGTGGGTTTCCTCTGGGTGCTCTGGTTTCCTCCCACAGTCCAAAGATGTGCAAGTCAGGTGAATTGGCCATGCTAAATTGCCCATAGTGTTAGGTGCATTAGTCAGAAGGAAATGGGTCTGGGTGGGTTACTCTTCAGAGGGTCTGTGTGGACTGGTTGGGCTGAAGAGCCTGTTTCCACACTGTAGGGAATCTAATTCATGATGGCACAGTGGTTAGCATTGCTGCCTCACAGCGCCAGAGACCTGGGGTCAATTCCTGCCTCAGGCAACTGTTTGTGTGGATTTTGCACACTCTCCCTGTGTCTGCGTGGGTTTCCTCCCACAGTCCAAAGATGTGCAGGTTAGGTAAATTGGCCATGCTAAATTGCCCGTAGTGTTAGCTGAAGGGGTAAATGTAGGGGAATTGGTCTGGGTGGGTTGCTATTTGGAGGGTCAGTGTGGACTTGTTGGGCCGAAGGGCCTGCTTCCACACTGTAAGTAATCTAATCTAATCATTTATGTATATCACAAATAACAGTGGTCCCAACATGGATCTCTGTGGAACACCTGTGGTCACAGGTCTCCATTTTGAGAAACTCCCCTTCCACTACTACTCTGCCTCCCAATGCCCAGCCAGTTCTCTATCCATCTAGCTCATACTCTGGACCCTGTGCAACTTCACTTTCTCCATCGGTCTACCTTATCAAACACTTTACTGATATCCATGTATATGACATCTACAGGCCTTCCCTCATCATTCAACTTTCTCATCCTCAAAGAATCCTATTGAGTTGGTAAGACATGGCCTTCCCTGCAAAAAACCATGTTGCCTATCACTGATAAGCCTATTTTCTTCTCATAGAAATAGATCCTATCCTCAGTATCTTCTCCAGCAGCTTCCCTACCACTGACGTCAGACTCATCGATCTATAATTACCTGGATCATCTCTGCTACTCTTCTTTAACAAGCGGACAACATTAGCATTTCTCCAGTTCTGTGGGACCTCACCCATGTTCAAGGATGCTGAAAAGATATCTGTTAAGGCCCCAGCAATTTCCTCTCGCTTCCCTCGGTAACTTGGGATAGATTCCATCCAGACCTGGGGACTTGTCCACCCTATTGCCTTTTAGAATGCCCAGCTCTTCGTCCCTCCTTTTGCCAACTTGACCTAGAGTAAACAAACATCTATCCCTAACCTCAACATCTGTCATGTCCCTCTCTCAGTGAATACCAACGTAAAGTACTCATTAAGAATCTCACCCATTTTCTCCTACTGTGCATAACTTCCCTTGTTTGTCCTTGAGTGGGCCAATCCATTCTCTAGTTACCCTCTTGTTCCTTATATATGAATAAAAGACTTTGGGATTTTCCTTAACCCTGTTTGCTAAAGACATTTCATGACCCTTTTTAGGTCTCTTAATTCCATATTTCAGATTGGTTCCACTTTCCTGATATGCTTCCAAAGTTTTGTCTGTTTTCAGTCGTTGAGAGTGCTTTGCTGGAAAAACACAGCAGGCTCAGGCAGCATCCGAGGAACAGGAGAATCAACGTTTCAGGCATATGCCCTTCATCAGGAATGCTGCCTGACCTACTGTGCCTTTCCTGCAACACACTCGTGACTCTGATCTCCAGCATCTGCAGTCCTCACTTTCTCCTTCGTCTGTTTTCAGTCACCTAAACCTCATGTATGCTTCCTCTTAGCTAGTCTCACAATCTCACTTGTCATCCATGGTTTCCTAATCTTGCCATTTCTATCCCTCATTTTCATAGGGACATGACTGTCCTGCACTCTAATTAACCTCTTTAAAGACCTCCCACATACCAAATGTGGATTTACCTTCAAACAGCTGCTCCCAGTCCTCACTCCCCAGCTCCTGCTGAGTTTTGCTATAGTTGGCCTTCCCCCAGTTTAGCACCCTTCCTTTAGGACCACTCTCATACTTGTCCATGAGTAATCTAAAACCAACAGAATTGTGATAATTATTCCCAAAGTAATCCCGTACTGAAAATTCAACCACCTGGCTGGGCCCACTCCCCAACACCAGGTCCAGTATAGCCCCTTCCCAAGTTGGACTATTTACATACTGCTCTATAAAACCCTTCTGGATGCTCCTTATAAATTCTGCTCCAACTGGACCTCTAATACTAAGTAAATCCAGTCAATGTTGGAAAAATTAAAATTTCCTATCACCATCACCACCACCTTGTTGCTCCTACATCTTTCCATAATCTATTTACATATTTCTACCTCTGTCTCATGCTCGCTGTTGGGAAGCCTGTAGTACAGCCCTAACATTGTTACCGCACCCGTCCTATTTCTGAGCTCTGCCCAGTTCTGCATTTAACACTATCATTCCTCAGCACCTGATTGTAAATCTGAGTCTGCTGGGCCTAAATACCTCCCTTCGTAACTGGAGCCTGGACTTCCTGACTGGAAGACCTCAGTCAGTCCAGATTGGGAACAGCATTTCTAATACCATCACACTGAGCGCAGGGCCCCCCCCAGGGCTGTGTGCTCAGTCCACTGCGGTTCAACCTGATGATGCATGATTGTGCAGTGATGCAGAGGTCGAATCACATCATCAAGATTTGCTGATGATACAACTGTAGAGAGTCTCATCAGCACAAATGACGAGTCAGCATACAGACAAGTGGTGCAGCAGCTAACGGGCTGGTGCAGAGTCAACAACCTGTCTCTGAACATGGACAAGATGGAAGAGATGGTTGTTGCCTTCAGGTGGACATGGAGTGAACAGTCTCCACTGGACATCAGCTCCCTCCATGGAGATTGTGAAGAGCACAAAAGTTCTAGGCGTACACCTGGTGGAGAATCTCACCTCTACACCAGCCCCATAACCAAGAAAGCCGAGCAGTATCTCTACTTTCTGCGCAGGCTGAGGAAAAAGTGAGGTCTGCAGATGCTGGTGATTAGAGTTGAGAGTGTGTTGCTAGAAAAGCACAGCAGGTCAGGCAGCATCCGAGGAGCAGAAGAATCGATGTTTCAGGCTGGAGCCTTTCATCAGGAATGAGGGTAGGGGTGGGGTGGAAATGAGGAAACTGGTGAAGTCCACATTGATGTCATGGGGTTGAAGTGTTCCGAGGCGGAAGATAAGGCATTCTTCCTCCAGGCATTGGGTGGTGAAGGAGTGGCAATGGAGGAGGCCCAGGAACTGCATGTTCTTGGCAGAGTTGAAATGTTTGGCCACGTGCATTGGGATTGATTGATGTGGGTGTCCCGGAAATGTTCTCTAAAGCGTTCTGTGCGAAGGTGTCAAGTCTCCCCAATTTAGAAGAGATCACATTGGGTGCAATGGATACAATACTTCCACATGTGTGGAAGTGCAGGTGAAACTTTAATTGATGTGGAAGGCTCGTTTGGGGCCTTGGATGGAATTGAGGGAGGAGATGTTTTTCCCCTCCCCACACCTTACCTCGTTCCAATCTTCCAGCTCAGCACCATCCTCATGACTTGTCCCAGCTGTCAATCTCCCTTTACACCTATCCACTCTACCCTACTCTCCGACCTATCACCTTTACCCCCCACCTCCATCTACTTATTGCATTCTTAGCTACCTTGTCTCCAGCCCCACCCACCTCCCCTTTATCTCTCCACCCCCGAGATTCGCAGAATGAGGAAAGCCCACTTCCCATTCCCCCATCCTCACCATATTCGACAGAGGGCTCATTGAGAATACCCTGAGCTACTGCCTGGTTCGGGAATTGCACTGTCTCAGATCATGAGACCTTACAACAGATAGTGAGGAAAGCTGAGAAGATCATCGGGGTCTCTCTTCTCTCCATAACAGATCTTTACACCACACACTGCATCTGAAAGGCTGAGAGCATTGTGGAAGCCCCCACACACCCCTCACACAAACCCTTGACCCTCCTGCCATCTGGCAGAAGATATTGGAACATTTGATCTCTCACAGCCAGACTGTGCAATAATTTCATCCCCCAAGCCATCAGGCTCCTTAACACAGTATGATCTAACTCTTTTCCCATCTGAAATTCTTTGCATGATTTTGAATTGCTGCTAGAAAAATGTCTATCATTTAACATTCTTCTATTACAGTGTAACTTGTGTGTTTTGCACTTCTTATGCACTTTATGCCAAGTGTGTAGTTTGTGCTGTCCATGTCACACCCTCAGTCCTGAAAGAACACTGTTTTGTTTTTAACTGTGTCAGTTGTGTATGGTGGAAATGACAAATAAAATACTACTCTCTCTGTCTGCTGAAGTCCTCTACAGTGCGCTCCTTTAGCACAGCTGTGATATCTGCTCTGGCCAGTACTGCAACTCTTCCACCCCTTTTACCTCTCTCTCTGTCCTGCCTAAAGCATAGATATCCTGGGATATTTAGTTACCAATCATGCCCTTCCCGCAACCAAGTCTCAGTAATAACAATAACATCATATGCCCAGATATTAGTCCAAGCCCTAAGTTCATCTGCCTTACACTTCTCATATTAAAATAAATGCACCTCAGACCACCTGTCCCTTTGCATTCATCATCTGCTCTCTGCTTCCTTTTCCCCTCAATCATGCTGACTTCATTATCAAGTTTCTGACAGTTACTGCCTCCTTGCTTTCCACTAACCTCTTCATTTGTTTCCCATTCACCTGCTGCATTAATTTAAACCCTCCCCAAATGCATTAGCAAAAGCACCCCCTAGGACATTGGTTCTAATCTGGCCTAGGTGCAGACCGTCCAATTTATAATAATCCCACCTCCCCCAGAACTGGTCCCAATGTCCCAAAATTGTGAACACCTTCCTCCTGCACCACTTCTCAAGCCAGAGAGTATTTTAATATCACTCTCAGAATATTCATCCTGAATGTTCTATCATTCCTACTCTGACTCACACGTGGCACTGGTAGCAATCCTGAGATTACTACCTTTGAGATCCTACTTTTTAACTTGACTCCTAACTCCATAAATTCTGCTTGTCAGACCTCATCCCATTTTTTACGTATATCATTGGTGCCTATATACACCATGAAAACTGGCTGTTTACCTTCCACCTTCAGGATGTTCTGCAGCCGATCTGAGATACCCTTAATCCGTGCACCTGGGAGACAACCTACCATTCAGGAGTCTCATTTTCGACCATAGAACCGCCTATCTACTCCTCTTACATTCAAATCCCCTATGACAATACCCTTTCCACTCTTTTTCCAGCCCTTCTGTACAGCGGAGCCAGCCATGGTGCCATGAACCTGGCTAATGCTGCCTTTCCCTGGTGAACCATCTCCCCAACATATCCAAACTTGTATACCTGTTTTGGAGGGAGATGACTGCAGGGGACACCTGCACTGCCTTCCTGCTCTTTCTCTGCCTTTTGGTCATCTATTCCCATTCTCCCTCAACAATCCTAATCTGCGGTATGACCAATGCGCTAAACATGCTATCCATGACCCCCTCAATATTGCAGACGCTTCCAAATGAGTCCATCTGCAGCTCCAAAGCCATCCTGTGGTCTAACAAAAGCTGCAGGTAGACACATTTCCAGCATGTGAAGGAGTCAGGGACATCAGCCGCATCCCTGAGCTCCCACATTGAGCAAGAGGAGCATAACACGTGGTCTGAGATCTCCTGCCATTTTTAATCTTAAACTTAACTTAGTCCAACTACAATATCAAATAATAGTTAAATGAAAAAAGAAAAAAAACTTTTTACCAATCACATGATAAAATGAAATAGATAAATCTTATCAACACACCACAGAGTCTTTTTTTTGGTTTGAAGAGGAGGGTGGATGTGAGACCCTGCCGCTGCCCAAATATAGGTTCATTCCCCTTCTCAGCATGCAATTCGACCGCTCCCACTCACTCTTCTTGCTCTCACCAACCCCGCTGCTGCACAAAATGGAGGCCACTGACTCTCGTGGTAAGCCCTTTTAGCGGGAAACTTTCCTTCCCAGCAGCCCCTTGGTCCTCACTCTCACCGACCCCTCTGCTGCTGAAAATGGAGCTGTAGTTGGGTACAGGTGACTATAATAAATCAAATCAAATCAAAGTCTTCTTGAACCACCACAGCCTATTTGATGTTGTTAAAACTGCTTTAGGAAGAAAGTTCCAAGATCTTGACCCAGCAACACTCAAGGAATGGTAATATATTTCCGAGTCTAAATGATGACTGGCTTGGAGGGGGATTGGCAGGTGTTGGTGTTCCCATGTTTCTGCTGCTCTTGCTCTTTTTGGTGGAAGTGGTTGTGAAGTGTGCTATACAACGAGCTTTGGTAAATTTCTGCAGAGCAGCTTATAGATTCTACAAGTTGCTGCTATTGAGCATAGATGATAGAGGTAGTGGAAGTTTGTGGATGAGAATCTTGGAAGCCCTACAGTGCAGATAGGAGTCATTTGGTCTATCAAGTCTGCAATGCCACTCTGAAGAGCATCCATCCTATCTCCATAACTCCACATTTACTCCACCTAGCCTGCACATGATGAGGCAATTTCCACTGGCTAATCCACATAACCTGCACATCTTTGGACTGAGTAGGGAATCTGGAGCACCTGAAAGAAACCCACACAGACACAGTGAGAATGTGCAACCTCCACAGAGACAATCACCCAAAGCTGGAATCAAATCCATGTCCCAGACGCTCTGAGGCAGCAGTGCTAACAGTTGAGCCACTGTGCTGGATATGGTGTCAATCAAGCAGGCAGCTTTACCCTGCATCGTGTCAAACTTCTTAAGTGTTGTTGGCAAAGCTTTCTTGAGAAGATTTAAGTGTATTTTTTTGTATGCCACTTTTGCTCTAAACACAAGTTAGAATGGAATACAATTAAGAATATACTGAGATATGGTCAGACGATCAAATTAAAAACTAAAACTAAGTGTCTTATGATAACTATTATTCTGAATTTAAGAAAAAAACAAGACATAAATCTGTCTGAAATCATGCACTCTGTTAATGAATTAGGTCTTCTGACTTCTCAGACCAGTGAGACTGAACAACACTTGCTATTGAGAACATGTTTCTGTCTGAATTTGTGCTAGCATAATTCTTGAGAACTGTGAAATGTAACACCCAGATGGATTTTCGTAGCTACAGTACTTGACAGGCCTTTTGCAAACAAGCACTTAGAGTGGACATGTACAGTTTGTTTTCACAAACCGTATCAACTGATCTTTCCTCAGAGTACAACTTGTCAAAGTGGATCAGCTCAGAAAATCAATGCTGAAATGTTAAAGTGCCGTAACCTTTTTGAAACTGGGGTTGTTTGAATTTTGACTGTTTTGTGTTGTTAAATGAGCTTTTTAGTGAATGCATCTTTAACTAGGCAATTAGATATGACAGGCAGAATCTTCCTAGTCATTGAGCGATGGGGACCATGGAACAAATATGGGAGAATGCAGTAAGAATGAAAAGCTTAAATTCTTGAGGTTGAGAAAGAGAAAAAAAAACATTTGAGCCTTAAGGTTTCAATGGCTAGTAAATGGTAACAAACCTATTTTTGTGCGCTTACATATCATTTTGAGATAATCTCATCTCATTTATATTCAGGTTGCAATTCTCTCAGGTACTGTTGAGAAACTAGATAGTGCCAAGTCCTGACTTGAAAGTCAGAATCGTTACTTGGATACTACAGTTTGCCGACATCTTATAAGGACCTTGATGTTGGCCATCATTCCCAACATCTCAAGGCAGTGGCTACCTCCATACTGCATTCACTGAATGTTGCATTGGAAAAGCATTAGTTTCACCATATCATTTTGACCAGTCTCAGACTACATAAGGAATCCTTTCAGCACTTCAAAATTGCATTTTGGAGCTCACCGATGCCTTGCATAGTAATACTCCTGCCAGGTCACTCTGGAGCAGGGACGTACATCCATCTGCACAGGATGCACCCAAGGTGTCTTAGGTTGCTTTTTTCTCATTCATTTTATGCTTGCTTGGACACTGACAACATCTCTGGCTTGCCTTTAGTCCAGACAAAATGTGAGGCAGCTTGTCATGGTTGCGAACACTGAATAGTCAAGGGGCTTGACATGTTGCTAAATGGCATTTTGCTACATCAATGTCACACCTACAGCATGTGCTGGCAGCTTAGACAGCAAACAAACATTGTGTGCTTCAAACAAATTGTCATGTCTGAAGATCAAAAGGGTGTAGTATTTAGTTGAGTGAAGGGAGGCAATGGTCTGTCACAGGTTGTAGCCATAATCAGTCAAGGACATTGTCTAATCTCAGTCCAGAGATTGACCATGGTCAAGCAGACATTTGATATGATCAGGCTCTGGAGATCTATGTGCCTTCAGTCAGGCCAGGTCAAGTCCAACTCATCGAAGATTACAGATAAGGCAGTCAGAAAGTTGTAGAAACATTGATCAGATGGTCAGTCTGTCCTCAGTTGGGTCGGGCATTTGTACAGTAAATACCAAGGGTGATTATTAACAGCAGTCTGTCCTGTCTTGAAGGAAGTATAAGACTTAAGTATGGAGATTGGAGCCATTGTGCTGGAATTTAGAGGAAATAATGCCTGTGCAGGGGGCAATTCCAAAAATAAGCATAAAATGGAAACAAGGTACTGTGGGAGGGGTAGGAGGATTTGGAAGTCACTACCATCCTTGCTTAAAGAGAGAGGACAGTGGCTGTGGGACAGAGGGCATGGCTGCATGGTAGGCCGGGGCTGAGGTGGAAAGTAAGGGATATTGATATAGGTTGGATGTGAAAATGTGGACCCTCAAAGATGTTGAGGTTGATCAATACAAAAGGGTACATGAGGGGGAGGCTGGGGAGGATACAATTCTTTGAATGAAAGATGACACGCATTTGGCATCAAAATTACTCTGTATGTACAGCTCATGCATTGACTGAATCTTGGCCACAGCAATCCTGGCAATGTCATTGATCATTACAAATTCATCCAATCTGTGAAGTAGAAGTGACTGCAGGTGACCTTATAAGATCTTATACCCTCTAGAATACAAAAGTTTAGAAAGCAAGATTATACCAATCTTGTTGTCATTTTCGCCAGATAATCAAACTCAGTGCGGGCATAGACCTGTGGAGATCCCAAGACACCATAACTGTATCATCACAGCCCAGTGTAATATCAAGGTGGTGCACCTTGACTGGCTTTATATGACTGGTTCTTTCCAAGCATCCACTGTGCTCTTCTGTGAAATTTCCAAATAACACAACCCAGAAATGACCAAGAATGTTATAAATGCAATTTGAAAATAATCACACTACTTTACCTCTTCCCATCATGAGGTCAGTGCTACAGCCTGGGATGTACATAGCTGGCCTCCCTTGGGTGCAGGGTGCTATAGACTGCACAAACAGCACACTAAGAGAGTAGTATTATAACATGGCTAAATTTATGAACAGAAACATGTTCCATTCAATCAATGGCTACCTCACCTGCAACCATCTGAGAGATATGTCAGCTATCCTGGAAACTGTTATGATGCCTATATTCTGGATAATGCTCAAGTTCCTGCTTCGTTTAAAGGCTGAATGTCATTCATGGATAGCTGCTGGGTGACAAGGGCTACCCTTTCCAACTATGGCTGATGACTCCTTTAAAGGAACCCCCTTATTGAAGCAGGACACAGATGTGATGTAGCTTATTCTTCCATAGGGTCATTAATACAAAAGGGTACATGAAGTTGGGAGGAGGATTGAAAGATGGGGTCAAAGTGAAAATTTACCTGGACCAATCTTCCATTGGGAGTATTTGAACAGTTACAAAACTGTTGGCCTGCACCATGTTTAACTGGGGATTGGAAAATCCAGTGGCTGGCAGCTTCTGTTGGCATTTGAAATAAACTGTTGTGGTGAGAATTTTTTTTTGTTTTAATGTCCCAGTAGAGATTTGTGAGGAACATTACTCACTTTGATGATGAAGAATTGGAAATTCAGCTGCAGGAGATAAAGGAATGAAACCTCACTTGGAGCATTTAGATTGAGTATTAAGCTAACTAGCATGAGATGTGTTTATCTTATCAGCCAAAATTCAAAAAAAGGTTCACTCAAGAAGACACTGAACACGTCGTGGGAATTGATTGACAACAAACGAAGGGAATCTGAGGTGCTGGAGTGTGTGTGCAAAATTCTAAATAACTCATGTACTTGACGGTCCTAAAACCATCCACCCTAAATGGTGCAGAGTTTATTGACTGTGCTTTGGAATTATTAACAATCTAAGAATCTACCAAGCTACAGGGAAATAATTTACACTTGATCCTGAGGGACTGTTTAAGGCAGAAACAACTTAGTCCAGAAATAAGGAAGATTTAATTGAATGAATGATCAATAATTTATAGGAACTGAAGTACAGAAAATATATTTTCCAGCACAGATGATGATCGACAATGAATACAAGTCAGATGATTATTTAATAAGTGTGTTACTCTTGCAGTTCCTTGTTGCAAAGTTTGAAATAAGCCAACATGTGGAATGTCCACATTTAAGTTTACAACATCTTCTTCCAATCTATAGGTGTTTTTGAATATCAGAAAAATTCCATGCTAATCTTTCAGCTGTAACTCTGGTGAGTGTTTGGCGATACTTCCAGGTTAACAGAAGAGAACCATTGGTTATGTAATGAGCAGAAATTCTATTTTTGCTTTACAGAGCAACTGACAGTCAGTGTAGTGCCAGTGAGCCTCTAAGTCACGAAGTGAGCTTGAAATAATCTGTAATATATAGTGAACTGTCATCTAAAACTGAACAACTCAAAGATACTAAATATTACTCCATTAAAGCAAAATATTTCCCCAACAAACCAATAAGGAGATAATGAAAAAGAAAAATTCCACACCATTATGGATCCAGGAGTATTTGAAATGCATCCAAAGATAGTGAAGGAAATAAGGGTCGAAACTCTGGAGGCACTGACCAGAATTTTCCAATGCTTCTTGGACACAGAGGTGATGCCAGAGGACTGAAGAATTGCAAATGTTACCCATTTGTACAGAAAGGGGCGTAAGGATAAACACAGCAACTACAGGTCAATCAATTTAATCTCAGTGGTGGGAAAGGTCTTAGAAACACTTATTTAGGATAAAATTTAGTCATTTGGATAAATGTGGATTTGTCAATAGAATCCATTGTGGATGTATTAAAAGCAAATTGTGTTTAACTAACTTGATGTAACAGAGAGGATTGGTTAGGGTGATGTAGTTGATATGGTGCATGAGGAATTCCAAATGTTATTGTCTTCATTCATTGATACCCGGGAAGAAATGTCGTAACAGCAAACTCTCTTACCCTAAATTGAAGTAAAGAATGATAAAAACCTAACAACCCTTAAAAATGAAAAATAATGAAAAAAAGGTATAGGTGAGAAAAAAACTGTTAAAGAAGATTCTTTAAAATTAAAAAAAAATTGCACATGTGCGTTTTAATAAAAGCGGAGGTTAGCATGTACTTGGAACTTATCATTTAAAGGGTTGGTATCATCAGACTCCTGATAAAGTGCCACATAATAGTCTTATCAGTAATGTTAAAAGCCAATGAGATAAAAAGAGATGCCAAAGGCATAGATACAAAGCTGAATCAGTGAAAGGAAACAAGGAATAAAGTCAATTCAATTCAATTCAATTGTTGAATGGTTGTTTTGTCAACTGATGCAGAGTTCATAGTTGGGTCTTCCAGCAGGTAACCAAGATCACTGTTTTTTTAATATATATGTTGATGACCTATTGACCTATTGATTATGACAAAATTTCAACATGTGTACAAGGCAAAGCTTTGAAGTACTATGAAGTGTATTGTGATAGACTTCAAGAGGACATAGGCTGGTTGAATGGGCAGACTCTTGCAAATATAACCTAATGCAAAGGAGTATTTTGTGATACATTTAAGTAGGAAGAATGAGGAAAAACCATAGAAAGCGAAAGGTGCAATTCTAAAGAGCATATAGGAGTGTTCAAAATCATGAAAACAAAGTAGATTGGGAGCAAATGTTCTCTTTAGTGGTGGAATCAATGGGGATGTGAGGTAAAACATTTTTTCTACAGTGAGTGGTTAGGATCTGGAGTAAACCTGTGAGTGTAGTGGGAGCAGATTCAAATATGACAAGAGAACATTTTCAGGGTCATAGGGCAATCTTGCATAAGTGGAACAGGCTGAGTGGCTGTTGCAGAGAGATATAACAAGTTTGAATACTGCATGCTGCACTTCCTCCCTACCTACTTGAATTTGAAGATCTCTATCAAATCTCCTACCAACCTTCTCTAAAGTGAACAAACACATCTTCTCTAATCTGTGTATGCAGCCAAGTAGGCTGCTATGCTCTGCAAACATTCAATGATTCAATGGTGAACCTGTGTTTTGCACTATCTATTGACTTGTTAATTTCGTATCAGGATTTGGATGCAACAAAATTTTCATCAGCTCCATGTAGCCAAAACTAAGGTGATCAACTTTGCCATCTGTCAACTCCTCACTTGACTAAGGAGCAAATATCTTTACATAGAAGTGGAATAACAGATGTTCATGGGGCATTTGCAAAGTGAAATGATGGGTATAGCTAAACATCAGTGAAGGATCTCAATTCTTTTCCATCTACTTTGTACTCCATTCTAACTGAGCTCCTTTTTTGTCTTTATCTTTGTATACTGTAATATTTAGCAATGTCACAGTTGTTCAGACACTTTTGAAAGAAAATCGCATTTTTATGAAAGTAATATTACAATCTTTGGTTCTTAAATGTGTCTTGCAAATGTAATTATTCTATAAAGAGCATGAGGGGTGAATGAATGTAATTTTCATCACATTTGGTTGCATAATTATTTAAGAACCAATTATTTGATTGTGGTGTGGGCATTGCCATTCTTGCCTGGAATAGTCAAAACTGGTCGCAGTTCGTTCACAGTGATGAGATCTGTAACTTTATTACTCAGTAATAAGGAAATGTCTCTAGCAGCACCCTCCCTTTCCCCTCCTTCCTCCCCCTAGACCAGGGGTGGGCAATTAATTCTTCCAAGGGGCCACATGAGAAACCTGAGTTGTGTTGGAGAGCCAAACCAACAATAAGTTGAACATAATTCTGCTCAGTATTAATTTTCTCTCATGGTAAAAAGTACTAAATTATCTAGTTTTGTACTGAAACTTATAATCAAAAGAATAAAGATATTCTGTTACAACAAAGATATGAAATTGTGGAGTAGGTCAAATATCGAAGAAATAAACAGTAAAAACAATAACTTCAGTATTTCATTTTATTTTTAACATGTTAATCTCAGAAACCAATAATGAAAAGTTGTTTCATTATTGTTCAGTATTACAAACAACCAACTCCTCCATACAAAAAGCAGTAAGTGCTTTTGATGTTTTTCAGTTCATTTTATTTGTTTAGTGAGAAAAATCCAGTCTGTTTTGGGCTTGAACAAGTGCACTGAAATCTGGTTGAATGTCTGAGGTGGATATGTGAAGGACAGCTGAGAGGTGATCATCAGTGATGGAGGATCGGGATTTGGATTTGTTGAACTTCATCACTGAGACTGTCTGTTTGCATATATAGGTAGATCCAAAGAGGACTAGGATCTTCTGAGCATGCTCCTCATGTGTGGAAAGTTCTCCTCTTTGAGGGAAGAGTAAAAATCAAGCAGTGGGACTGAGCTAAAGTACTCTGCCAGACGTGTGTCAGACTGCAGGTCAATGAGTTCAAGCTGAACATCACTAGGTGCATTTTTCACATTGCATGTAAATGGGGAAATAATCATGTGCATTTCATCCTCAACCATTTTAAAGTCTTGAAATCGCCTTGAAAATTCACCATGCAGTGCTTCTAACATAGATGAGTACCTGTGGAGGTGATCAGATGAAGGTGCGGCTTCCTTCAGTGTTGGCAAGTGGGTGAGAATGTTGTCCTCCATTTGGCTTGAGAGAAGCTGCAACTTTCTCATAAAAGCCTTCCCCAAGTTGTACATTTCATGCACAAAAAGGCCCTTGCACTGCAGTTTCACATTTAGTTCATTCATAAACCAAGGTCTGCAATCCAGCCTGCATCTGAAAGCTATGGAATGCCATTCCCTTTCTTCACACAGAAACCTTGAATCTCTTCTCTCAGGTTCCTTACTCTTTTCAGCATGTTGCCCAGGCTGAGCCACCTGACAGCTGTGTGGTAGCCTATGTCACAAGGTTCAGTCTCATTTTCCTCCAAAAGTGCAAAAAACTGCCACATGATTACTTTTTAACACTGACTTACACAACACTTCCTAATGTATAATACAATGCAAAAATACCAATTTCTGTTCAGGGTCAATTTCTGTCACTTTATCCTGCATTCTCTTTAAGAGTCCAACATTTTTTCCCATTAGATTTGGACAACCATCCGTTGTCACACCCGCCAGCATGTCCCATTTTAGTCCCAACGTGTCCAAACATGCATTTACCTCCGTGAACAAATCATTACCAGTTGTTGTTCCTTTCATTGACTGCATGGCTGCCAACTCCTCTGTGATTTTAAAGTCCATAGTTATCCCATGTACGAAGATGGGTAGCTGGGCTGTGTCAAGTACGTCGCAGCTCTCATCCAAAGCCAAGGAAAAAAGTCAAAGTTGACCGCTCTGTGCTGCAGCTGAAGCTCCAGATTTCTCGCGATGTCCCCAATCCTTCTTGTTACAGTGCGTTGGGAGAGGGGCACATTCTCAAATGCCTCCTTTTTCTCCGGGCATATTAGTTCTGCAGAGTCCAACAAGCACTCCTTAATAAACTCTTCATCAGAAAACGGTTTACTGTTTCTGGCGATTTTTGTGGGATATGACATAACTCGTCTTGGCGTGAGCTGATAATTTGAGGGCTAGCCAGCAAGCATCACTTTTAGCTGTTCACGCATGCACACATGCACATACACGTGCATGTGCGTTCAAACATAAATAAAAAAAAATCCTTTTCAAAACAAAGCAACACAGTTGTATTGCGTGCATGGCGTAAATACTTTTTCATTTATGTTCTAATTTAAGATTGACCTCATACGGGCCGGACAGGAATGACCAAAGGGCCGGATATGGCCCACGGGCTGTAAAATGCCCAGGTCTGCCCTATACAATTATTATAAGTAACTAGCCATGTTTGTTTTGAACAGGTAAATCACTCCAGTAAAATCAGAGCAAAATATTCCTCTAGAATTATTTCAGGACCTTGGGATCAGAACCCATTTGCATCTTTATATACAACATAATCCTGAATTTCCAATTATCTGCTTTTGTAATCCTGTAAATGACTCAATGTTTCCACTATTTGCTTAAAATAAAAAAAATGCATTAAATTCTATAATCTAGCAAATAGAGACTTTGTTGGCTTCTATCTTAACACTTCTGCTCCATGATTGAATTGGCTCGTATGAAACTTACTCAGTTTTGGATACTTGTAAAATTTAGAACCTTGCTATACATATTCTTTTCGGTACAGTGGTACTCAATACTCCTGAATATGGGTTGAGCAACTTTCCTTCAGGGAAGTGCCATTGGCAGATAGTATTTAATTATATAATACCAAGGTGCAATATTTGTATCCACTTGCATTCTGAACTGGATGTAGTATAGTTGAAAGTAGAACGAGAAAACATCTGGCAAGGTGCAGCTAGATAGGAAATTATAAGATCCTGTATTTCACAGCAGTGTTTATGCAAAATAGTTGTTGTGACTGTTTTGATTAAATTCAATCAGTACTGAAATAACTCCACAGAGGCCTGTATCCTGTCACCAAGTACCCTTTATTTACATGTGCAGAGTACTTGACACTGATTCCGCTTCCACAGAGTCAGCTCTCAGAGTGGACAGAACGTCTGACACTCCTGTTTATATCTGTCAGCTAGGGCCCCTGATTGCACCAGGTCAACAGCTTCATTTAGGGAACTCGTATTTTATGAGGTCCACCTGGTTGACCTTGTTACAATCACTACAGGAGTCACTTGACCTCATATAATAATATGAAATAAGACGAGCTTCCAAATCATGCAAACAGTTCTACTTCCAACTCATGCATACACTAAACTGCTGAGGCTGGAAGAAACTTGCCCTCAGTTTTATTTTTGAAAACAATATTGGCTTTGCAACTTTTAATGCAACTGAACTATCTACCTAGATAGGTAGGAAGCTAATGTTGTCCCCTTGCTCAAGAAGGGGGTTAGAGACAACTCTGGTAATTATACACCACTGAGCCTTACTTTGGTTGTGGGTAAAGTGTTGGAAAAGGTTATAAGAGATAGGATTAATAATAATCATTGTTTAGGGATACTCAACACAGGTTTGTGAAGGGTAAGTCATGCCTCACAAACCTTATTGAGTTCTTTGAGATGGTGAGCAAACAGGTGGATGAGGGTAAAGTGGTTCATGTATTGTATATAGATTTCAATAAGGTGTTTGATAAGCTGTCCCATAGTAGGCTATTGCACAAAGTCCAGGGGCATGGGATTGAGGGTGATTGACCAGTTTGGATAAGAAATTGGATAGCTGAAAGAAGACAGAGGGTTCTGGTTAATGGGAAATGTTCATCCTTGAGTTCAGTTACTAGTGATGTCCCACAGAATCTGGTTTGGGGCCACTGCTGTTTGTCATTTTTATAAATTACCTGGATGAGGGCATAGAAGGATGGGTTAGTAAATTTGCAAAAGACACTAAGGTCAGTGGAGTTATGGATAGTGCTGAAGGATGTTGCAGATTACAGAAGGACATAGATAAGCTGCAGAGCTGGGCTGAGAGGTGGTAAGTGGAGTTTAATGTGGAAAAGCGTGAGGTGATTCACTTTGGAAGGTGCAACAGGATTAAAGAGTATTAGGTTAATGGTAAGATTCTTGTTAGTGTAGATGAGCAAAAAGATCTCAGTGTCCATGTACATAGATCCCTGAAAGTTGTCACTCAGGTTGATAGGGTTGTTAAGAAGGCAGATGGTGTGTAAGTTTTTATTGGTGGAGGGATTGAGATTCGGAGCCACGAAGTCATGCTGCAGCTGTACAAAATTCTGGTGCGGCCGCAGGTGGAGTACTGCATACAGCTCTGGTCACCGCATTATAGGAAGAATGTGGAAGTTTTGGAAAGAGTTCAGAGGAGATACTTCCTGGTATGAGGGAAGGTCCTATGAGAAAAGGCTGAGGGACTTGAGGCTGTTTTTGTTTGAGAGAAAAAGGTTGAGAAGTGAGTTAATTGAGACATGTAAGATAATCAGAGGGTTAGATAGGGCAGACAGAGAGAGCTTTTTTCCTCGGATGGTGATAGCTAGCACGAGAGGATATAACTTTAAATTGAGGAGTGATAGATTTAGGAATGCACTGCCTGCAATAGTAGTAGACTTGAAAACTTTAAGGGCATTTAACTGGTCATTCGATAAACATCTGGATGAAAATGAAATAGTGTCAGGTAGATAGGCTTCAGTTTGATTGCACAGATCAGCGCAATATCAAGGACCGAAGGCCTGAACTGTGTTGTAGTGTTCCATGTTCTCTGGCATGGAAAGCTGACCAACAACCCTTGCTTTGTGGCCAGAAATAAAGTTCTCCCAACAAAATGGACTTAAGCTTACTTAACATCATGTAAGCTAATTAATGCTGATTTGTTTAAAATCTGTGGTGAAGATTAGTGCTTTTGCCTTCTTTCTGTTAATCTGTCATAAGGAACTTTGCTGATTAAGTTTGGGCTGAATCTTATGTCAAATCAAAGATGTCGTTTTTGATGAGTTGCATGGAGGGTTTCTCTTTTATTTTGCTTTGTGAGTTTTCTCACATTTTCATTCCCAAATCTGCCTCAGTACCTTCACACCATGTCCCTATGGCAGACTGCTCAATGCACTCTTCCACTATGCAAAGGCACTCTGACATTCCTGCCACCAGAAACATTTTAAAAGGTCACTCTGCACACAGTTTAATTTATTTGTTCTGGACATGGTAGATAAGGGAAAAGTAGTGCCCCACTTTACAAATAGAGACCTGGAGTTCCTGGTGGATAAGATAGTGTAGAAGAGGATAATTCTCAGCATGCAGGACTGGCAAAGGAGGTCTGACACTAACTGATTAGCAAGCTTACAGATGACACTAAGATTGGTGGAGTAGCAGATAGTGCAGGGGACTGTCAGAAAATGCAGAGATATATTGGAGAGTCAGGTGGAGAAATGGCAAATTGTGTTCAATCCAGGCAAATGCGAGTTGATGCATTTTGGAATATCCAATTCTAGAGCGAACTATATAGTAAATGGAAAAGCCCTGGGAAAATTGATGTACAGAGAGATTTTGTGTTCGACCTGAGGGTGGCAACACAGGTCAACAGAGTGGTCAAGAAGGCATACAGCATGCTTTCCTTCATCGGACGGGATATCGAGCACAAGAGTTGGCAGGTCATGTTACAGTTGTATAGGACTTTGGTTCAGCCACATTTGGAATACTGCATACAATTCTGGCCGCCACATTACCAGAAGGACGTGGATGCTTTGGACAGGGTGCAGAGCAGGTTCACCAGGATGTTGCCTGATATAGAGGGTGCTAGTTATGAAGAGAGGTTGAGTAGATTAGGATTATTTTCATTGGAAAGATGGAGGTTGAGAGGAGGACCTGATTGAGGTCTACAATATTATGAGAGATATAGACAGGGTGGATAGCGAGAAGCTTTTTCCCAGAGTGGAGGACTCAATGACTAGGGGTCACGAGTTCAAGGTGAGAGGGGAAAGGTTGAAGGAAAATATGCATGAAAAGTTCTTTACGCAGAGGGTGCTGGGTGTCTGGGATGTGTTGCCAGCGGAAGTGGTAGAGGCAGGCATGATAGCGTCATTTAAGATGTATCTAGACAGATACATGAATAGGCGGGGAGCAGAGGGAGACAGGCCCTTATAAAATAGGCTACAGGTTTAGATAGAGGATCTGGATCGGCACAGGCCTATAGGGCCTGTTCCAGTGCTGTAATTTCTTTGTTCCTTGTTCTTGCTCTTGACACTAGACCCTGTCAGCCTGGTTGCTACCTGGATCAGTACGGTCTCCACAGTCTGGAGAAATGCCCAGCAGTATTAGAAGAATGACCATCTCTGCCCTGCCAGGGTAAGGGCCACCATCTTCTCTGTGCTATTGTATGCTCACTCCATAAAATGGGCCATAATAGGGCAGGAGAGCCAAAAGTGGTGTGAGGTGCATAAAGTGAGGAAAGAAAAACCAAAGAACTGTGGCTACTGGAAATCAGAAACAAAAATAGAAATTGCTTAGAAAACTGATCAGGCTGGGCAAACATCTGTGGAAAGAAAGCAGAGTTAATGTTTCAGGTCCAGTGACTCTTCTTCAGATCCTTCTTCAAAGTGAGGATCCTGGTGCTTGCTGTCAAGGGCAGCGACAACACTTGCAGAAATAATAAAACATCCATATTCAGACAACTAAGTTAGATGCATGGTTGTGCTTGCCTCTCATTACTGCCACGGAGAATGTATTGCTATCATGGCCAAAGTTGTACCCCTTGCTAGCAATGCATTCACTCTCAATCCTGACTTTGATTTATATTGCTGTTTTTTCAGTGCCACCAGGTCAAGATCCTAGAACTCCCTCCTTTCCAGCATTGTGGGTCCACCTATACCAAACTGACCACAGTAGTTCAAGAAGGCAGCTCACTACCACCTTCTCAAGAGAGTCAGGAATGGGTAATAAATACAGGTCCAGCCAGATCTTATAAGTGAATAAATAAAAAAGAGAAAAAGAATTATGTCTTTTGTCTCCTGTGGGTTAAAACGGCATCAGCACAGTCTTGGCAGCCAAGAGGCTGGCCCCACAAGACATCAACTTTTCTAACTCTGAGGAAGAAAGCACAGATGCTTCCTACATCTCTCCCACCAGCTCAGATACTGATACCTTAGTGAGTATTTTAGCCGGTTGAGAGTTGGGAGCAGCTTGTGATGAGCATATCCCTGCTGGGGAAGAAATGCCCAAGGAAGGACCAGGCACCAGCTTAGTCCCAAGTAAGAAAGGACCCCCTGGTGACTGTTGTGAATCACATGTAGTCCTGCTTGCTGCGCTTCTGTGTCCTCCTCTACGTTTGATTGAAGTTGTTCATCATCGACACCAAGGGAAAAGGTGAGGACTGGAGATGCTGTAGAGTCAGAGTTGAAAAGGGTGGCACAGGAAAAGCACAGCAGATCAGTCAGCACTCAAGGAACAGGAGAGTTGACATTTCAGGTATAATTCCTGACGAAGGGTTTATGCTCGAAACAACGACTCTCTTACTCCTTGGATGCTGCCTGACCTGCTGTGCTTTTCCAGAGCCACACTTTTTGACATAGACACCAAGGGGTTCTTTCCTGCTGGATAGCAACAAGATTACTGACACAAGATCTGCACTCCATCACTCAGCACCATCGGCAAAATGACAAGGGCATGAGGAACCCTGAACTTATTCCAGTTACACCATTCTCATAAAAAATCAGGTTGATGCCAGTAGGCCCCCTGTTGGGGGAGAAATCTCACACAAGCTCCCCAGAAGGCACCTCCAAGGACACACCAGGAGGTGCCTGGGATTTCCACCTCCATCTTCAGCTCTGTGGGATTTAAAGCTGAGGAAGGTGCACTGACCTTGTAACATGTTTGGACTCTATTATCACAAAGGCTACTGGGGTTGCCTGACCAAATCTCCAAGGCCAACAGGGTCTAGTACAGGGTAAGCTCCCTCCACCCCAGCTGCAGACGCCAGGATTTAGTGGGAGGGAGAGAAAGAGGAAACGGTCTTCTAAGGGCACATGGGTGGTATGGGTGACACTTCATTGTAAATATATTATCACATTTATTAATATATGTTCACTTTACATCATATGTGAAAAAATGTTTTTTGTAACTATAACTGTAACAGCAGAGCCCAGCCATTTCTAATGCTACAAAATGTTTTATGGTGCAGGGTGTGAAGTAAGCAGTTTGAAAGTGTTGGCTACCTTGGCAACTGGAGTGAATCTTTCCAAGCTGTAATATATTGCTTGTACATCACAGCCATTACTTGGATTGATTTCTGTGCTGCATGATGTAGTCAAAAGCACTTGGAGCCATAACTGGAACTCCACATAATAGATTACTGCCCAAGGTTCACACACTGCATGAGTACTTGCAAATGTCTTTATCTGTATAATATGGATGTCTGTACAACACTATTGTTCTTCGAAGGGCCGAATGTTGCTAAAGACTAAAATTATCATCCTCGTAGAATGTAACACTTGACCATTCCCTCCAGATGTGGTCACAGCAATTTTCAGCTCTATTGCATGCTTATTGTTTTTAGCATGATGGAAGGAAACAACAGTCTATCTCATTCAGTGAGTCTTAGGTTCAGCCTCTTACCCTTGATGAAATCACATATTCACATATTTCCTTCTTGGTAACTTTTCTTGTCAACTTCATTGGTTTTGAAGATGCTCCCATTCACCTCAACTATCTAGAAGAGGTTTCCAATTTTATCCCCAAGCCTAGGCATATCAAGGCAATATGCCAGCTATAGTAGTCCACCCACTCCTCAAAGTCAAGTCATTGCTGACTGCTAATAAGCCCCATTTCACATTTCTTTCAATGGATACAGAACTGGCTCAAAAGTAGAAGACAGAGGGTGGTGGTAGATGGTTGCTTTTCAGACTGGAGGCCTGTGACCAGTGGAATGCCACAAGGATCAGTTCTGGGTCCACTATTTTTTGTCATTCATATAAATGATTTGGATGTGATCATAAGAGGTTTAGTTAGTATGTTTGCAGATGACACCAAAATTGGAGGTGTAGTGGACAGCCAAGAAGGTTGCCTCAGATTACAATGGGATCTTGATCAGATGGGCCAGTGGGCTAAGGAGTGGCAGATGGAGTTTATTTTAGATAAATGTGAATTTCTACATTTTGGAAAAGCAAATCAGAGCAGGACTTATACACTTAATAGTAAGGCCCTGGGGAGCGTTGCTGAACAAAGAGATCTTGGAGTGCAGGTTCATAGTTCCTTTAAAGTAGAGTTGCAGGTAAATACAATAGGGAAGGAGATTGTGAAACGTGAAATGGTTCAGAAAAGATTTACAAGGATATTGCCAGGGTTGGAGGATTTGAGCGATAGGGAGAGGCTGAACAGGCTGGGGCTGTTTTCCTTGGAGCTTCGGAGGCTGAGGTGTGACCTTATAGAGGTTTATAAAATCATAGGGGGGCATGAATAGGATAAATAGACAACTCTTTTCCATGGGGTGGGGGAGTCCAGAAATAGAAGGCATAGGTTTAGGGTGAGAGTGGAAAATATGAAAGGGAACTAAGGGGCAACTTTTCCACGCAGAGGGTTGTGTGTGAATGGAATGAGCTGCCAAAGGAAGTGGTGGAGGCTAGTACAATTGCAACATTTAAAAGGTGTCTAGAAAAGTATTTGAATGAGAGAGATATGGGCTAAGTACTGGAAAATAGGACTAGATTAGGTTGGGATATCTGGTCAGCATGGATGAGTGGACTGAAGGGTCTGTTTCCGTGCTGTACATCTCTATGATTCGAATTGCCCTTGTCACAACAGTCATCTCCTTTGCATTCCAGCATGCTACCTCGAATCTCCACAACTGATTTTCACTGTCATCTCCCTCAGCAGTGACTCCTGATAATCCCTCTCTTGACTTTTAGTATATAAACCCCCAAGGCTGACATGGCCACCCTCCTGACCAGCTTAGTTGGAGAACCCTGAACAATGAGCAACCAGATTTGTGCTGCTTTTGAATTGGCTTGCCTGACTCCCCAACTGATTGCATTTGAAATATGATTGACCATGGCCCTCTCTCTTGAGTGTAGAAGGTTGGGTGCTTTGACTCTGAACACCCTAAGTGGCAGACTGACTGTGCCTCGGTCCTTGAAGTGACATTGGATGCTGTCTTTGCCCTGCTGTGCTGGGACATCCTGACTGAAGTCTCTCTCCCTTAAATTGAGTGAAGGCTACTCCCTTAGATATTTTGTTGAACCTCATGTGGTGAATTTGACACATACAGAGCTGGTACATGGTACAGGTGTGATATTGACATAGTGTGATGCCATACAGCAACATATCCACTCAACTGAATGCTCACTGGTGGCACAAGCTACCTGGCTTTGTGTTTGTACTAAACAGAAATCAAGATAGAAATACTGAGTGGTCAGCTGAGGGGGCAAAGCACCAAAAGGCAAAGTCAGGGATGATGTGAGCATTGAAGTAGACACAAAATGAGTAAGTGTTAAGATTTAGTGAGGAACCCTGCAATGCATCCTCATACAGTTTGTGAAATGGGTGCCCATCACTTCACACAAAGTGTTTGGGAATAGAATTCCAAGGTGGGGAGAACCAAGCAGCATGTGGAATGCAAATATGCCAAAATGTAATGATGCTAGTATGTGTCCAAGCCAATGTCTGTGAATGGGAGGTGTTTGTCCGCTCACTGCCCAAAGTATATACCCTGAGATGTCGGTACTTTGTGCCCAAAATGGAGGTCTTGAAGAGCACACCATGATCTAGAGTTGCCAGGTAATCACTCTGACTTTCATGTCAGGAATTGAAAATGGAGTTGCCAGGTAGATAGGATAGTGAAGAAGGTGTTTGGTATACTTTCCTTTATTGGTCAGAGTATCGAGTACAGGAGTCGGGAGGTCATGTTGCGACTGTACAGGACATTGATTAGGCCACTGTTAGAATATTGTGTGTAATTCTGGTCTCTTTCCTATCGGAAATATGTTGTGAAACTTGAAAGGGTTCAGAAAAAATTTATTAGGATGTTGCCAAGGTTGGAGGATTTGAGCTATAGGGAGAGGTTGAACAGGCTGGGGCTGTTTTCCCTGGAGCGTCGGAGGCTGAGGGGTGACCTTATAGAGGTTTAAAAATTATGAGGGCCATGCATAGGAAATAGACAAAGTCTTTTCCCTGAGGTCGGGGAGTCCAGAACGAGAGGGCATAGGTTTAGGGTGAGAGGGGAAAGATATAAAAGAGACCTAAGGGGCAACTTTTTCCCGTAGAAGGTGGTACGTGTATGGAATAAGCTGCCAGAGGATGTGGTGGAGGCTGATACAATTGCAACATTTAAGAGGCATTTGGATGGGTATATGAATAGGAAGTGTTTGGAGGGATATGGGCCAGGTGCTGGCAGGTGGGACTAGATTGGGTTGGGATATCTGGTCGGCATGGACGGGTTGGAACAAAGGGTCTGTTTCCATGCTGTACATCTCTATGACTCTAATTGTCACTGTTTAGATTCTATCTGATAGCTGGGAGAATGCAAATGAGGTGAGGTTAGGTAATAAAGACACCTAAAGCTTGCCATCAAGCTGCTCACTAGCAGGAATATTATCTTACAGTAAAACAATTGTTTGGAAGTAGGCTGTTTTGCTCTTGATGTTGAGAATGCCCTCTCTGGCCTTCCTGTTCAATTTCCCAACCTGTTTTCCATTTCCCATGTTGATCAGGGGTTTGGACAATTCTGCCTTTTGCTTTGAATTCCTAATATTTAAACCAAACCTTTCATGAGAAAAGTGGTCAAAAATCCAAAGAAAACATGACACCATTGCCCATGGGCTTCTATCCTCTATACCAGTCATTTGGGTTTATGTCAACACTTCTGGTGAAATATTGGCTCTGTGTTTTTTTTACTTCAAATTCTTATAATTGTTTTGACAATGTTGGCCACAACTTGCAAAGTTTTCAATAAGATTTAGCTCAGCAGCAACCTAAATGATTAGTTATCCAGTTTGGATAAACAACAAGTCCTGTGGAATGTACAATACACTAATTTTAGCAGATGCCATGCTTCAGATTACGTAAAAGTGTAATCATGGGCATGTAAAATAAAGCATATGTGTGATAAATTCAGTTTTTAAAAAAAATCAGTTCAAAATTAAAAGTTGTTTGCAAAAATGATTTTTAAAATTATTTTAATAAAGTAACTTCTGAATTAACAGAAGCATTCTGCACATCTGGTAGATTTTAATCCTAAATTTGTAAGTTTTGCCTCTCAAATTTGCACGGAAGGACAATTTTGGAATACGTTACATTGTGATCACTTCAGGCCTGTTATTGATGATAATTGTAGTACAAGAAATTTCATTGAAACATATTGGCTAAAGTATGACTTTTCCTTTTATGTATTAGTACCAATACAAAAATACCCCCGTGATGAAAATAAATACTTCACTTTTACAAAAAATTAGATCAAATATATAATTTTGGTTTGCTCATATAATATTGTACTATAATAATTGGAAGTGTCATGAAATCAACATGTCACAGTGTACTTAGTTGTCTTTCCTAAGGTCTCATAGCCTCTTAAATTGGGAATGCTCAGGCAATATTGCCACAAAAGGCGTAAAATGTCTGAGAACATTATGATGTATTCTTTTGCCTTATGAGATCCTGCGCACAGAACAGCTGTAAATTCTCAAACTTTTATATAAAAGGATCATATTCCTGTCACTGCAGTCAATGGGATTACATCAGCGAAATGGTTTAATAGCTTCACCCCTTGCTTGATGTGGTCTCAAATGTTTGTCACATAGTTCTGTCCTCATGATGAAATATGATAGGAGGTCAGATCGAGTGACTGGAGCAACTGCAGGTAATTCGTATGCAGTTTTAAAATTTTCCTTACACAGTTGTCCAGAAAAGCTTATCCTTATAGGCACCATCTGGGTTCAGTATGCAAGTGCAAAGTCTCAGAATGACAGTTATGCACATGTTAATTTTAAGCCACACCAATAGAATCCATAGTATTTAAGAATAGCCTCTTGTCAGTTTCCCCTCCCCCTTTAACTCTAACCATCTGTACGCTGAACTATTTTGGGCAAACCCTTCTATGTAGGCCAATATTAGTACTACATTTCTTAGTGGCAATATTACTAAATAAATAATGGTATAATTTAATACTGAATTTGCAAAGTTTATTTTGTTTTGTAAATGATCTTTAAGAAAGGCATTTATTTGTAAGTGACCTTGATAGTACATGATTATTTCCCTGTTCATCAGAGAAGATGCCAGTCTTGACTTAGTGATAGCAATCATCTCTAAAGCTACAATGCAAAGGCTTGAGTGCATAGCCTAAGCTGACTGAAAGAATACTGCACTGTCACAGGTGCCATTTTTGAGATGCAATGTTAATTGAAGTCCATTTGAAGCACCTCCAAATATCCTGAGGTCTCGTTTGTTCTTGTTTTGGTTCAAAAATGTTTTTCTTTTACATTTGATAAAAAGCACCAGCATTCATAATGAGAAACATTATGGATTTTGTTAGAAAGCTGTCATGTTAAAATGTTAACATTTTAAGTGAAATCGATGGAAATCTCTACGATTTGGATAAGTTGACATGCACAGAAAGTGTCATAGGTGAGCTAATACAATAGAAAGTGCTCGTCTATCCAACATTTCTCTTAGTTGGCTGACCAGATTGTGCAAGATAAGACAACTGGCGTAGAATTAATTGCATTCCTGTAGAAAGTAGGCAGTTAGATTGAAAATCTTTAACGTTTGGTGTGTATAAATTGAAAGTCTTTATTTGTGGTACCCAAAGATATTGAAATGTAATAGGGAAGTAGTGCATTGAGAATCCATTTGGAAATAACAAAGGATGCCTAATAGCTGAACTACAGATTTGGATGAAAGTAGGCAATTATTTTTCAAAAAAAAAACAATGGTACTGAGTATTGTGGTACCTCACATCTTGAGACCAAAGCTAGACATGTTGTGGGTGTGGTATAAAAAGTAAAGGCATACTTGTTAGTACAATGCAGTTTAGAATTACATTCAACTCTAGGTCTATACAGCAACTTCCATTCATCAGAATGGTTTGAGGTAAGTGACTGTGAATGCACAGGAATTGTATGTTTATTATAATCAATATATCAACTGAAAGTAAATCACTAGTCAAGTTCAGAATTTCTTCATAAAAATATTAAAGTTACTAACATTAGACGTTTGGGCTTGTTAATATGATTAGCTGGAGTGGCTAATAATTTTATACTGCACAGGAGCAAACAAGTGCATACTTGTTAAGTTCATTTAGTTAATGCTGACATCATCTGTGTTAATATTCTGGAGTCCATTCACTTTCCTTCATTACTGCCATCAGTCTCAAATGAACTGTGGCAGTGGTTAGCACTGCTGCCTCACAGCGCCTGAGACCCGGGTTCATTTCCCGCCTCAGGCGACTGACTGTGTGGAGTTTGCACATTCTCCCTGTGTCTGCGTGGGTTTCCTCCGGGTGCTCTGGTTTCCTCCCACAGTCCAAAGATGTGCAGGTCAGGTGAATTGGCCATGCTAAATTGCCCATAGTGTTAGGTAAGGGGTAAATGTAGGGGCATGAGTGGGTTGCGCTTCGGCGGGTCGATGTGGACTTGTTGGGCCGAAGGGCCTGTTTCCATGCTGTAATGTAATCTAATCTAAAAAAAACAGTTCCATCATGGGGAGATAAGGTAGCCTGTAGCTTTCTCAAATTAATGAGTAATTAATACAGGAATGAAGTTAGTCCTTGAATTACATTATCCACGCTACTCTTCATTAAACCTGTTTATTTTAGCTGTTTGGTACATTTATGATGAAATCAGTTACAATATAATTAAATTGTCTCGTAGACTTAAATGGCTGACAGTTGTAATATTTGTTCCTTTAGTCTGATATCTGATACACAGGAATACAAACAATAAACATTAAATGCACGCAGTCTTTATTGTAACTTGAACTGGAATATATATACTATGAGTACAAAAGCACACTGGCACAGGTCTCATTCTGCTGGTTTACACCACCACTCCCAGGTCATTTGAGATGTGACATCACCTCCTTTGGTGAGTTCCACTTACAGTCTCTTAAAGTGATTCCACAACATCCTCCATTTTACAAAAGATAAGAAAACATCAGGGAGTTTTGGCTGACAGATATAAACAGGAATGTCAGGGGTGCTGTTCACTCTAGGAGGCAGCTGTGAACTAGCTTGGTCAGTGTCATGTACTATGCATGTGTAAATAAAAGGTTATTTAGTGATGGGATACCAGCCTTCGTGAAGTTATTCCAGTCTCAGTAATTAGAAAACATTTGCATGATTTACCAAGCTTGTGGTTGAGACTAGTGTTGCAGGAATTAAATGAAATATAATTCAAAAGTACATAAAATTTTAACAAAACTCAAATGTATGGCCTACTTATTTAACTATATGATGAAGTCCACACATACAAACATTGTATCACTTTCTAAAGGGTATCATCTGAAAATCACACCACTGGATGTCATGACCTCATGTGGCATGGTCCGGTTGCATATCACAGCAACCTCAGCAAATTACTAATGTTTGAGAACTTTGACCTTGGTGTTGAAAAGTGCGGTGCTGGAAAAGCACAGCAGGTCAGGCAGCATCCGAGGAGCAGGAGAGTCGAGGTTTCAGGCATAAACCCTTCTGTCCAACTTACATCACGTTGGTCTGGGCCTGCATGCCTTTCATATGACATCTTCATCTTCATCTATTTAGAAAAAAGTACATCACCTACTGTCAAAAAATTAGTAAGGAGAAGACTGCTTTAACTTGCACTTTAAGTCATACTGTACTGCTATCTACACGTTTCAATGCCTGTCTGGAACATCCCTGTGCTGTAGGTATTGGCACATACACTGTCTCTAAGGCTGCTTGCTTCTGATAATCTTCAAATCCTTGTGTACTTTTCAACTTCTTGATTTAAATTGTTACACTGCAGGTTATCAAATACAGCTCTCCATTGTGGTATCAAAGTGCTTGTTCTATACTCCATTTTCTCTTTCACTGATGTCAGAGTCATGTTACATCAGTTACATCAACATGATTTACAAGAATCTCATTTTATCAGTCACCCAAGTTCAAAAGACTAACCCTGAGGTGTAGCATTGCACTAATATCTTATCCAGTCTGCTTACATTTCAAAATCAACAATGTGATGGTTCAAGTCATGCATGCAGCCGTACTGATGGACTTTGGATAATGTGGTGATGATCTTTAAAAGATTTAATCATAAATGGCCTTGATTTAATTGGATTGAAATATCAGTACAAGGAACTTTGGTATTACCCGTAAAATTCATCCCTTGGGCTATAGCAGACTCTTTTCAATATGAGAAAAGGTAGCAGGCACATTTGCTTACACCTCGTATGGTTTCAGGTCATGCTTCCATAATTACCTAGCAGAGAAATGATAGGACATGTGTCATCCCATCTCTAAATTGTTTGCATTTGTGCTGTCCAAAGTTCATGAGATTTATGCTCAATCCAATATCCAAACTTGGGTAAGTAATTCTAGCAAGATGTCTGTACTTTTATTCAGGTTAGGCAAGCCATTCTGTGTCCAACACAACAATTTGCTGCTTGATTTACAGTGGTATTCATAATTGTTCTTTGCCAAAGGCCTCTGTAAATATGGAGGAGCACTTGTAAAGGCTTTGCATCATATGATTTCAAGTGACTTGTGGTCAGTCTCTGCAGTGAACTGCTTTATGAACAGCCAGTTCTGAAATGTGACTATACCAAAGGACAAGACTCAGGTCTCACATTCAGTGTTGGAATAGTGGTCCCAAGTCTCTTATAAACTTTGACGTGAAGATGCTGATCTTCCTTTCCTGCAAAGCATAAGCGCCCAAACTATTTTGGATGCATCAACCTGCAAAATTACGTTGGAATTGTAGTATTGAATTACACGAGTCTGGTGGGATAATGTAGATCTTGAAAATCCGAATACTTACTGCTGGTCTTCCTGCCACCTACATCCTTGTGCAGTAATTTCCTGAATGCTGCTGCTTGCTGAGTAGAAAAAGGAACAACAGATAGAGCCAAAATATTGCACAGCTCTCAGCACACTTGTAAGTCCTCTCAATCCTGGGGAGTGGCATAGTTCTGACATCCTTTTTTTTCTGGTCTGGACATATATCTTTGCTGAATATATGTGTACAGTTCCCTGCTCTGGGAAAGATCTTACTAAATTGGAGAGGGTTCAGAAAAGATATACCAGGATGTTGCCGGGACTGAAGGGTTGGAGTTATAATGACAAGCTGGATAGCTGCAACCTTTTTTTCACTGGACTGTAATAGGATAAGGGGTGACCTTTATAGAGGTTTTTAAAAATCATGAGGGGCCTAGATTAGCTGAATAGTAGCAGTCTTTTCCCTAGGGTGGAGGAGTTCAAAATTATGGGGTACATTTTTAAGATGGGAGGAGAATGATTTAAAAGGGACCTGAGGGGCAACTTTTTCATGGATGTGGAATGAACTGCCAGAGGACGTGGTACATGCAAATACAGTTACAACATTTAAAGGACATTTGGATAGGTACATGAATAGGAAAGGTTTAGAGGGATATGGGTCAAATGCAAACCAGTGGGACTAGTTTAGTTTAGGAAACTTGGTCGGCATGGACGAGTTGGGCCAAAGGGTCTGTTTCTGTGCTGTGTGACTCTGACTCTATAAGCCAAAGATGCTAATGTTCACGTGAAGCCTAAGTTAAATCATTTGCAGTCTAAACTGAAATTGGATCTTTTTTCAGCGGTTAATGGATCTTCACCAATTAATGTGCTAAGGCACCAAAGGGTGGCTCTATTGTATTCCATGTCATTGAGATGCATTTCGAGCTTCTGTTGAATGTATATAGAGTCATGGAGATGTACAGCATGGAAGTGGACGCTTTGGTCCAACTCGTTTATGCTGAGCATTTGGCCCATATCTCTCTAAACCTTTCCTATTCGTATACCTATCCAGATGCCTTTTAAATCTTGTAATTGTACCAGCCTCTACCACTTCCTTTGGCAGCTCATTCCATTCGCGCACCACCCTTTGCATGCAAAAGTTGCCCCTTAAGTCCCTTTTAAATCTTTCCCCTCTCACCTTAATCCTCTGCCCTCTAGTTCTGGACTCGCCTACCCCAGGGAAAAGACCTTGTCTATTTACTCTATCCATCCCCTCATGATTTTATAATTCGCTATAAGATCACCCCTCAGCCTCTGATGCTCGAGGAAAAACAGCCCCAGCCTATTCAGCCTCTCCCTATAGCTCAAACACTTCAACCTTGGCAACATTCTTGTAAATATTTTCTGAACCCTCTCAAGTTTCACAACATCCTTCCTCTCAGAGAGAGACCAGAATTACACGCAATATTCCATAAGTGGCCTAACCAATGTCCTGTGAGCTGCAACATGACCTCCCAACACTCAACGTTCTGACCAGTAAAGGAAAGCATACCAAATGCCTTCTTCACTATCCTATCAACTTGCAACTCTACTTTCCAGGAAATATGAACCTGCTCCACCTGGTCTCTTTGTTCAGCAAAACTCCCCAGGACCTTACCATTAAATTTAAAAGTCTTGCCCTGATTTACCTTTCCAAAATGCAGCACCTCACATTTATCAAAATTAAACTCCATCTGCCATTCCTCGACCCATTCGCCCAACTGATCAAGATGCCGTTGTATTTTGAGGTAACATTCTTTGCTATCCACTATACTTCCCATTTTGATGTCATCTGCAAGCTTACTACCTGTACCTCCTATGTTCATGTCCAAATCATTTGTAATAATAATGAAAAGCAGTGAACCCAGCTCTGATCCTTGTGGCACACCACTGGTCACAGGTCTCCAATCTGAAAGGCAAACCTCCACCATTACCCTCTGTCTTCTACCTTTGAGCTAATTCTGCATCCAAATGACGGATTCTCTCTATATTCAATATGATCTAACCTTGTTGAACGTCTTACTGAAGTCCATAAAGATCAGGTCCACTGTTCTGCCCTCATCAATTCTCTTCATTACTTCAAAACAACTCCTGGAAGTTAGTGAGACATGATTTCCCACACACAAAGCCAAGTTGACTATCTCTAATCATGTCTTGCCTTTCCACATACATGTACATCCTGTCCCTCAGGATTCCCTCCAACAATGTGCCCACCACTGATGTCAGGCTCACCAGTCTATAGATCCCTAGCTTTTCCTTACCACCTTGCTTACATAATGGCACCACATTAGCCAACCTTCAGTCTTCCACCACCTCCCTGTGACTATCAATGGGGCCCAGCAATCAATTCCCTAGCTTCCCATAGATTTCTAGGGTACACCTGATCAGGTCCTGGGGATGTATCCACCTTTATGCTTTTTAAGATATCCAGCACCATCACCTCTGTAATGTGGACATTTTTAAAGATGTCACCACCTATTTGCCCACATTCTGTATCTTCCATGTCCTTCCCCACAGTAAACACTGATGCAAAATACTCGTTTAGTATCTCCCTGCAGTTCTACACATGGACTGCCTTGCTGATCTTTGAGGGGCCCTATTCTTTTCCTAGTTACCCTTTTGTTCTTAATGTATTCATAAAATCCCTTTGGATTCTCCTTAACCCTACTTGCCAAAGCTATCTCATGTCCCCTTTTTGACCTCCTGATTTCCTTCTTCAGTATATTTCTATTGCCTTTATACTCTTCTAAGGATTCACTCAATCTCTGCTGTCTTTACATGACAAATGCTTCCTTCTTTTTCTTAACCAAAACCTCAATTTCTCTAGTTATCCAGCATTTCCTACACCTACCACCCTTGCCTTTCACCCTAACAGGAACTTACTGTCTCTGGACTCTTGTTACTTCATTACTAAAGACTTCCCATTTTTCAACTGTCTCTTTACCTACGAACATCCTACCAATACATTCCACCCCAACCTTAAATTCACCTGGACCATCTCTGACACCTCCCTCCCCTTCCTGGACCTCTCCATCTCCACTAAAGACAACCGACTTGATGCTGGCATTTTTTACAAACCCACTGACTCCCACAGCTACCTGGATTAAACCTCTTCCCACCCTACCTCCTGCAAAAATGCCATCCAGTATTCTCAATTCCTCCGCCTCCACCGTGTCTGCTCCCAGGAGGACCAGTTGCACCACAGAACACACCAGATGGCCTCCTTTTTTAGAGATTGCAATTTCCCTTCCCACATGGCTGAAGATGCCCTCCAACGCATCTCATACACATCCCGCACCTCCGCCCTCAAACTCCACCCCTCCAACCATAACAAGGACAGAACCTCCCGGTCCTTACTTTCAACCCTACCAACCTTCACATTAACTGCATCATCCTCTGACATTTCCGCCACCTCCAAACGGACCCCACCACTAGAGATTTATTTCCCTCCCCACCCCTTTCCGCTTTCCGCAAAGACCATTCCCTCCGTGACTACCTGGTCAGGTCCACGCCCCCCAACAACCCACCCTCCCGTCCTGGCACCTTCCCCTGCCACCACAGGAATTACAAAACCTGCGCCCACACCTCCTCCCTCACCTCCATCCAAGGCCCCAAAGCAGCCTTCCACATCCATCAAAGTTTCACCTGCACATCCACCAGTGTCATTTATTGTATCCATTGCTCCCAATGCGGTCTCATCTACATTGTGGAGACTGGACGCCTCCTCGCAGAGCGATTCAGGGAACATCTCCAGGACACCCTCACCAATCAACCCCACCGCCCGTGGCCGAATATTTCAACTCTGCCAAGGGCATGTAGGTCCTGGGCCTCCTCCACCGCCGCTCCCTCACCACCCGACGCCTGGAGGAAGAACGCCTCGTCTTCCGCCTTGGAACACTTCAATCCTAGGGCATCACTGTGGACTTCACCAGTTTCCTCATTTCCCCTCCCCACACCTTACCCCAGTTCCAACCTTCCAGCTCAGCACCATCCTCATGACCTGTCCTACCTGCCAATCTCCCTTCCCACCTATCCGCTTCACCCTCCCCTCTGACCTATCACCTCCATCCACCCATTGTACTCTTTGCTACCTTCTCCCCAGCCCCACCCCACCCCCCATTTATCTCTCTACCATTGAGGTTCCCTGCTTCCATTCCTGATGAAGGGCTTTTGCCTGACCTGCAGTGCTTTTCCAGCACCACTCTGATCTAAACTTTCTCGAGTAGGTACATCCACATACTGAATCAAAAAATTTCTTTATACTCACCTAATAAATTCCTCTCCATCCAAACCTTTAACACTGTGACAATCCCAGTCAATGTTTGGAAAGTTAAAATTCCCTACCATTACCACCGTATTATTCTGACAGATAACTGAAATCTCCTTACAAATTTGTTTCTTCTTGCCAACTTTTGGGGGGCTGTAGTGCAATCCCAATAAAGTGATCGCCCCTTTCTTATTTCTCAGTTCCACTCAAATAACTTTCCTGGACGCATTCCCAGGAATAACTTCCTTAATCACAGCAGTAATGTTATCCCTTATCAAAAACACCACTGCACCTCCTCTCTTGCTCCCTTTCTATCCTTCCTATAGCATTTGTATCCCGGAACGTTAAGTCACCAGTCCTGTCCATCCCTGAGCCATGTTTCTGTAATTGCTATGATATTCCAGTCCCATGTTCCTAACCATGCCCTGAGTTCATTTGCCTTCCCTGTTAGGCCTCTTGCATTGAAATACATACAGTTTAATTTATCAGTCCTACCTCGTTCTCTATTTTGTTCCTGCCTGCCCTGACTGCTTAACTTACTCCTTTTCCTAACATTACCTGTCTCAGACTGATCTCTTTCCTCACTATCTCCCTGGATCCCAATGTCCCTCCACCTTATGAGTTTACTCCTTCTGAGCAGCTCCAGCAAATCTCCCTGCCAGTATGTTAGCCTCCTTCCAATTCAGCTGCAATCCGCCCGTCTTTTACAGGTCACTTTTACCCAAGAAAAGATTCCAATGATCCAAAAATATGAACTCTTCTCCCCTGCACCAGCTCCTCCGCCATGCATACATCTGCTCTATCCTCCTATTCCTACCCTCACTAGCTTGTAGCACCGGAAATAATCCAGATATTACTACCTTCAAGGACCAATTTTTAAAATTTCCTGCCTGATTCCCTAATTCTCCCTTCAGAATCTCATCCTTTTTCATTCCTATGTCGTTAGCTCCAATGTGTACAATGACCTCCTGCTGGTCCCTCTCCCTTTTGAGAACATTCTGCACCCTCTCTGAGATATCCTTGATCCTGGCATCAGGGAGGCAACACATCATTCTGATTTCTCACTGTCTGCTGCAGAAACATCTGTCTGTGCTTCTGACTGGGGAGTCCCTTATCACAATCTATTGCTTAGAACCTGCCGTACACTTCATTGCATTAGAGCCAGTCTTTTATCAGAAACTTGGCTGTTCGTGTTACATTCCCCTGAGAGTCCATCAACCCCTATATTTTCTGAAACAAATTTGTTTGAGATGGGGACTACTCCAACTCACTGCCTGCACTATCTGCCTCCCTCTCCTACTTTCCTGGAGGTACCTCATCTACCTGACTGTACCTGTAGTTTTTCTCCCCTCCTATAACTGCCATGCATCACAGTCCCTAGCTCCTGTAACTTCTTCATTGCCCCTAACTGCCACTCCAACCGATCCAAGTGATATGATAGGATTCACAACCAAAGACACTTTCTACAGGCAGAATCATCAGTAATGTGGAAACTCTCCCCAATCTCCCATATCAGACAAGAAGAGCACATCATTCTACTAAAGGCCATCTTTGTACCTTAACAATCCACAGAAAATAGCACAGTCTTACTGCTCTAAAATAAAACTGCTCCAGGCTAATTTAGTAGCTGCATTTTATATTTTTAAAATTTAATTGAGACAGATCTCAGTAAAACATATCATCAAAAAAAATCCCACTCTACTCACTATTGTAGATATACAGCAAGGTTACAACTAAAAACTATGCACCTAGCTGCTCTCCCACACAGGTTCCTCCAAAGTCAGCTGTGAATTTTGTTGTTTGCTAATCTTTCTTAGATGCACTCTGATGGCCAGAGATATTTGAACACAAACAGCAAAGGTGGTAACTGCTGTGTCAGCCAGGAGTGTAGGTTTCTTACTCTGACCATTTGGTGTCCACCTTTGTCTCTCTTCCTTCTTATTAATGTGCCATGTTTTGGATCGTTTATCCCCCATGGTTCCAAAATAGTGCAACAGCTTATAAAACAGTAATATATTAAAATTCCTTGATGCATTGATAGTAGGAATGTGTTGCCCCTTATGTACAATATGGCAACTCCCTTGAAGTTACCAACTGATCCAGGAAGCACCGAAATATCCATTGGTAAAATAATTTGAATTCGAATTTCATGGAATCACAGAGTCCCTACAGTGCAGAAAGAGGTCATTCAGCCTGTTGAATTTGATGTCTTATAATTCAAAAATTCATATTAAATTGTCGTTTTCTTGTTGTTCTGGCAGCTTTAAAATACTGGTTTATTCATAGCTTTCCTTTTGTTGCAAAGATCCCATCTTTTTAATTGCTTTAGTTTTGGACTGTGGATGAAACAAAAGAAATGAAGATTCTACTTGAAACCAATGAGACTGTGTAATGAGATGATGACAGTTTTAAAATTAATTTTTACTGGAGCACCTTATGAATTGTGTATAATGTTTCTCTTTTGTAGAGCAGTGAGATTAAAAGTAGACAGCTCAGACTCAACAGGTTCTGAATTAAGGGACAATTCCTTGACAACATTTTGATTGGTTCCAGACCATGTGACCTTGGTTTGTGTCAGGCCAGTGCAGCAAATAATCAACCAGCCTGCCAATGTGAAGCCAAAAAAAACCTTTCTCTCTCTCTTTCCTGTGGGGAGGTACCAGAAAAAATTCCAGTAACAATTAGTTGGCTCCCATGTACCTCTTACTACAAATACCCCTGTTAAAAGAGAAAATAACCCTCAGGAACTCTGAAATGAGTAATTTCTTAACCAGTGAATGAAAGACATCATTAGTGTTGCAACAAAAGCTATGAATAAACCAGTATTTTAAAGCTGCCAGAACAACAAGAAAATGACAATTTAATATGAATTTTTGAATTATAAGACATCAAATTCAACAGGCTGAATGACCTCTTTCTGCACTGTAGGGACTCTGTGATTCCATGAAATACAAATTCAAATTATTTTACCAATGGATAGTTCTGTGCTTCCTGGATCAATTGGTAACTTCAAGGGAGTTGCCATATTGTACATAAGGAGCAACACATTCCTATTATCAATGCATCAAAGAGTTGTAGCATATTACTGTTTTATAAGCTGTTGCATTATTTTGTAGCAAGTAGCTGAAGGGAAATGGAAGAATCCAAGAAAATCGAAGTCTGTAGATGAGAGCGATGACATTATGGTCTCAGTATTTCTGCAAACCTGGCCTTTTATCTTGGCTACTTCCTGCCACCATGCCCTGCCAGCAGCAACCACCCCACCCCTTCCCCCCCCCCACCAACTTCCCCAATCCCCTCCATTCCTGAGGCTCATTTGTTTTTCTCTAGGCTTGGTTTCTTTCTCCCAGGGTACTGAAGCCAGAACCAACTTTTACTTTGTTTGAAAACTCAGCTAATTTGCTGAAAGGTTGCTCCAATGCTGACAGATAGGGCATGCCCCATAAAGCAAGTCAATGTAGGAATCCACTGACAGCAATAGTAGCACACTGTTCTTCCAAATTCTAGCCTGCTGACAGAACAGCCGGCAATTCTAATCCAATGGCTATTTAACTTGTATCTGACCATTGATCTAGCCTGCTGTGTGGCTACTCTGCTCACCTAGTATTTTTAATCTCCTAGAATCCTATCATGAAGTCTGCCATACTCTATGACTCTTGAAGTACCTTCAGCAGTCCAGATAAGCAATCAGCTGTCACTTTATCACACTTTGTGCTCAAAATGTCTTCGGTACTGTCACTGTTCTACATGCTGTTCTTCAAAATTGCAAGCAGTTCTTCAACTACTGTCACCATGTTCTATTGGTTAGTCCTTTAGTGTGTGATTGATAGGAATACAAACAATATACACTGTTATTTATACTCTGTTATCTATAAAGACAAGATACCAAAGATGCTGGGCTTCAGAGATAACTGAAAAACCTCAAGAAATATTTCAAAATATGATCTATATTTGTTTAATGAAGTCAGAATTTAAGCTAGAAAAATGGCTGGTGGGCTTACTTAGCTAAGATGTGATATCTGCAATCCTAGCAGAAAGGGCATTGCAGAGAACTGCTTTTATTTTAGGATTAGTGTGGAAGCACGAGTGAAATCCAAATGTTTATAAAATCCATTCACTTCATCAGATCAAAGAAGAAATTGTAAATGAATCATACTTAAGCTAAAAGTAAGTTTGTGGACATCCCAGAATAGACAACATTGGTAAGGAGATGGCACAGCTTAGCGGGGTACTCTTGTTTTAAAATATCTGGGTGTTAGGTCTGAAGGTTGATAAGTCTCTGGGACCTGATGGCCTGCATCCCAGGGTACTGAAGGAGGTGGCTCGGGAAATCGTGGATGCGTTGGTGATTATTTTCCAGAGTTCAATAGAATCGGGGTCGGTTCCTGAGGATTGGAGGGCGGCTAATGTTGTGCCACTTTTTAAGAAGGGTGGGCGGGAGAAAGCAGGAAATTATAGACCAGTTAGTCTGACCTCAGTGGTGGGAAAGATGCTGGAGTCTATTAAAAGGATGAAATTACGGCACATCTGGATAATAGTAACAGGATAGGACAGAGTCAGCATGGATTTATGAAGGGGAAATCATGCTTGACTGATCTTCTTGAATTTTTTGAGGATGTAACTCGGAAGATGGACGAGGGAGATCCAGTGGATGTAGTGTACCTGGACTTTCAGAAAGCTTTTGATAAAGTCCCACACAAGAGGTTAGTGAGTAAAATTAGGGCGCACGGTATTGGGGGCAAAGTACTGGATTGGATAGAGAATTGGTTGGCTAATAGGAAACAAAGGGTAGTGATTAATGGCTCCATTTCGGAATGGCAGGCAGTGACCAGTGGGGTACCGCAGGGATCCGTGCTGGGACCGCAGCTTTTTACAATATATATAAATGATATAGAAGATGGTATCAGCAATAACATTAGCAAATTTGCTGATGATACAAAGCTGGGTGGTAGGGTGAAATGTGATGGGGATGTTAGGAGATTACAGGGTGACCTGGACAAGTTAGGTGAGTGGGCAGATGCATGGCAGATGCAGTTTAATGTGGATAAATGTCTGGTTATCCACTTTGGTGGCAAGAACAGGGAGGCAGATTACTACCTCAATGGTATCAAATTAGGTAAAGGGGCTGTTCAGAGAGATCTGGGTGTTCTTGTCCACCAGTCAATGAAGGCAAGCATGCAGGTACAGCAGGTCGTGAAGAAGGCTAATAGCATGCTGGCCTTCATAACAAGAGGAATTGAGTATAGAAGCAAAGAGGTGCTTCTGCAGCTGTACAGGGCCCTGGTGAGACCACACCTGGAGTACTGTGTGCAGTTCTGGTCTCCAAATTTGAGGAAAGACATTCTGGCTATTGAGGGAGTGCAGCGTAGGTTCACGAGGTCAATTCCTGGAATGGCAGGATTGCCTTACACTGAAAGACTGAAGCGACTGGGCTTGTATACCCTTGAGTTTAGAAGACTGAGAGGGGATCTGATTGAAATGTATAGGATTATGAAAGGTTTGGACACTCTGGCAGGAGGAAACATATTTCCGCTGATGGGGGAGTGCCGAACCAGAGGACACAACTTAAAAATACGGGGTAGACCATTTAGGACAGAGATGAGGAGAAACTACTTCACCCAGAGAGTGGTGGCTGTGTGGAATGCTCTGCCCCAGAGGGCAGTGGAGGCCCAGTCTCTGGATTCATTTAAGAAAGAATTGGATAGAGCTCTTAAAGATAGTGGAGTCAAGGGGTATGGAGATAAGGCTGGAACAGGATACTGATTGGGAATGATCAGCCATGATCATATTGAATGGCGGTGCAGGCTCGAAGGGCTGAATGGCCTACTCCTGCATCTATTGTCTATTGTTTATTGTCTATTGTCTATTGTCTATTGTTTGCTCAGATGGTTAGTTACAGTTTGGACCTAGTTTGATTTACAGTTCACTAAAATATCACCAAAGTAAAGTAAATGTAAAAGTGACATGCTCTGTAAGCGGAGCAAAAAATAAAATTTACTTCATTATAAAACATGTGGAATGCAAGCGAGGCTTAATCTTGATCTGAAATTTGAGAGGGAATAGAAACTTGAAGATTGCCTAGTTTGAAACTAGAGGAAGAATCTATAGTTGTCCTCCACAGAATCTGGTGACAAAGAAAGCAAAAAGATTAGCTGGGAAGCATTAAAAGAAATCAGAACAAGGAGCTGAGCCTTTACAGCCAAGAAAGTGTGAATGCACATTTTACCTCTGAGAATAATTGGAACTGAGAAGAATTCTCTAGAGGACTGTGGCATACTTATGACCCCCCCCAACAGAAGTAAATCTCTTATAAAACACATTAATCTGAAAGTTAACTTTTAGGGGAAGTAAGAAGTAATCAGTTGAGCATAACTTACATAGTTACAAACTGTGTTAAGTTAATAGTGCTTTTTTTATTAATTCTTTTATATACAATAAGGTTTGTTTTGTTAAAAGAAAATTGAAATCTTGGGCAGTTCAATTGTTTAACAGAAGGTTGGATTTAATTTTCAATGTTAAATGTTCCCTAACAAGATTGTAACAACACTGTGGGGTTACCATGACATTTCCTTTCTTGTTATGGCTTATAGGCAAATTTATCTCACCACAGTTTCAAACATTCCTCAGTAATTCCTCCCTGTGACATTAATCTTATTAATTAGGTAGTACAACTGATGTTTCAAGGATACGCTAAACTTTGATTGCATACTATATTTACAGTTCAATCTGTTATCTGCTCTTCAATTATCCACTTCCCAATTATTTGCTGGAAAATTTGTCAGGATTTTAAAACTTGATAAAAGGCATTGCTTCATCATACAGCCTGTGTAGAGCAATTGCCTCATGTCTGCTAAAAATCAACCTCAGTCCAAGAATGCTCAATTTCAGTGTATGTTATTTTTAACTCTACTTTCCTTCATTCCAACATCAAAATTATTGTTTTCCATATATATAAAGCCAAAAGTTAGATTCTCATGGTTTGGAAGCGAGCAGAAAGCTCCATCATTATGGATGATGGACGTTTCACCTAGTAGCAGGGAAATAAATCACGGCAATCTAAAAATGAGCGGAGTGTTATCGAGGGGTGTGAGGGTCTGAAAGGGCTGATACTGGGGAGTTCTTTTTTGACACAGCTCACAATGATAATGTCATGTAGACTTGCTGGTGTATTCATGTGTGGAAGGTGGTGATGGAATAAAGCTTAGAGTCTTGAAGGAATAAGAGCCAACAACCCAGTCCTCCTCCTTAGTAGCATGAAGATGGACTCCAATCAGTCAGTCAGGGCAAACCGTGACAGTCCATCAAGAGGCTGAATCTATTCCAGTCCAGGAGGTTGGCCATAGTCAGCCAAGTGATTGGTCCCAATTGCGTCTGGGGATCCATGCCCTTGCAATCCAGGGATTTGACCATAGTCAGTCCTCAAGGTCACCTACAAGCAGTCCAGGGACCTACATTGGATCATTAGATTGTTGTTAAGATCAGTTTGGGTGGTCATAGTCAGTCAAGGGGGTTTTCCAATGGTCATTAGGCTTATCAGATAGCAGTGCAAAGCATCCTGAATATAGGAACAGATCAAATCTGGAGATGAGTTTATTTTACTCGATCACTGTGGGAATGATAGTAAGCAATTTCACAGTGGGACATCAGCGAATAGGTGTCTGGGAGCACTTGAAGTTGTGTTCAAATTACTCTGACCTCTGTATAGGAAGAGTGTAGGACAGCAAAGGTAGTCATAATCTCTGGGAGTAATGTGGGCACAGTAGTAATGTACTGAAACAAGGGTGGAGAGGCTGAAGGGTCCTCAGGGCCTCAGAAACAGCAACACAAGAGAATTTGAAGAATGAGGAGGGTGTTGAGTTCTTAAATCATAGGTGGAGCCCAGGGGTTGCACACAAAAATAAAGGCGGAACCTTGCCATAATGAATCAAAAGTCAACTGCACAATAAGGTGACAAAATAACTGGGACGGCGGGCAAAGTGGAAGTTTACTTTTATGAGGATGGAATTTAAACATTCACTTTGGACGCATCAACTGCAGTGTTCGTTCCTTCACTAATCGACCCCGATCGAGTGTTGCAGACTGGCACATTCCAAGGTCCAAGACTACGTGTTGAGGGACGCGCTGAAGCTTGGGGCAGCTGCCGCCAAGGCACGGTGGGGAAAGACCACCGTGTAAGATCGGCCTGCCTAAAGAAGAACAGGGGGCCCATGCGGACGTTTTTTGGGCTCTGCTGATGCCTCAGCCAAATATATGTATAAGATTGAAAAATGCACAGACCTGTATATGACAATGATAAATTCAAATCTGTGTTTGTAAATGTGGACATATGTATGGCATGACCAAATGTACAGACCATCAAATCATTTTATGAATAAAGTATATTTTTGAAATTTAAAAAAACTGCAGTGTTCGTTCCTTCACTAATTGAAATTGGTCCTACTGAAAATTAACATGAGAACAAGACAGTGGAGACAAGAGCTTCAGCAAGCCCTGAAAGAACAGCAGCCTCTGCTTCCTGCCAGCTAAACCTTTAGAAGATAAAGCAGTAGAACATGAACTGCCGAGGATGCGCAGAGGAATGTTGTGAACCAGAGTTTGTAGGCTTTACTGGAGTTATGTGGAAATGCCAGAACAGCAAGGCTGCAAAAGATTAAAGATGTCTTGAACCATCATTTCAAAACTATACCTGCTGCAGGATGAGGACTTGTGCTCAGGAGAACTGGATGCCAATCTCAGATCAATGGCTATCAAGGTCAGAACTGCTCTTAAATTTTATGCTAGTGTCTCATTTCAGGGAGCACTTGGGGACTTTTTTAGCCACTCCACTGTCCCCACAGTGACACCTGCCTTGACAGACCACAAGATTTACTTTAATTTACTATGAAAGTCAGTCACTGAGATTGTTAATATAATTTAACAAAACATTTATTATGTGAAAGAAAACAAAACACAAGCTATATATGCTTGACAAGAATTTCTGGAGCAACCTCATTGCAAACATGAAAAGAGAGGTTCATTCCACTACCCCAGCAATATCTTATTAGACACTCCAAACCTCAGTGGAGAGTCACCTTGATCTCCATGTTAAACATTTTTATTCAGCTGATAAACAAAACTGTCATTAGTTTCCTTTTGGCAAATATCTGCACATTAACTAAAGGAAATAGCAATGAATTAATATCTCTCCTCAATCCTTAAATCAAAATGGCAAATCAGCTTACTTAATGTTCGACATGGGTTCCCTCTGTTCACATCTTCAAAAGCCTTTGTACATTGTCTCCCTCTCTGAAAACCGCATAAACCTTTGGAGTTTTGCTTTTACTGATTCTATGTTTCTCAAGATTTCTTCCCAGTCCTGACAGCTTGGAAATTGCTAATAACAGAACCTCTGCAGTCAATACTCTTCTGTCTGACTGTACTTGCATCTGACTCCATCTCTCTTACTCTTGGTCATAAAGCTCAAGTCAGTGAATACCTGATCAAGTTTCTCCTCAAGTGGCTTGCTGGTGATTTAGATAAAATCACATGATTTATTGTAAAGGCTATTTTGAACTCATTATTCAAAATTATGTTCTGAACTTTTTGAAAATAAAAACAGGTCAGATCTTCACAAAGTCCAAAGATGTGCAGGTCAGGTGAATTTGCCATGCTAAATTGTCCATGCTGTTCAGGGATGTGTAGGTTAGGTGCATTAGTCAGGGACAAATGTAGAGCAATAAAGTAGGGAAATGGATCTGGGTGGGTTAGTGTTCAGAGAGTCAGTGTGGACTTGGGCCAAATGGCCTGTTTTCACACTAATTCTATGATTCTATGAAAACTAAAATGCATTTCTACTCCACTTGAGAGTCTAAATTCCCAAATGATAACAATATATTATTACAAAAAAAATTCTTCACGAGATATACCAGGGACATTTGGGAATAATCAACAAGAATGGCCAGACCCCAGTCAGTTGTGTGGTGGCCTGGGATCTCCAGACAGATTGAAGACCTCATAGTGAACAGTAAAATTTGTGCTGTTCAGAGGCCAAAATAATGAGAGACGCTTCTACCTACCACTTTCCAACTAGACTGTGGAAATTTGTGCACACAGATCCATTCATTTTTGACAGGAGGTCTTGCACAATTGCCATCAGCTATTATTCACGATGGATATTATTAAAGGTTATTTGTATCACTATGATTTCCCTTTCATGAAGTCATACTGACTCCGCTTAATCACATGAACTGCTCTGCTACTACATCCTACATAACAGATATTAATGTTTTCTCAACAACTGATACTAAGCTAATCAGCCAATCATTACCAGTTTTTGTCTACTTCTCTTTCAAAACAAGGCTTGAGATTTTTTGTCATACGTCATACAGACCAATTTCGAAATTGATCCGATAGCAATGGAATATCAAGTTTTCCCATGAAAACATTCTATAGAAACAGAGGGAAATGTAAACAATGCTATGATATTGATTATAGACATCACTGAATATCTTAACTTGATACAAACATTAAATTTATATAGTACCTTCTAACCTGTAACAAATGAAAATATTGCAACAACAAGGAGTTAAATCACTAGCATCTCCACTGACCTACAATTGGTTGTCAGATTTCCTTATAAATTGGTGAGTTATAATAAATTACAAATACCATTGTCAAAATCTACAAAGTATTTCCTTTGTTTTATAGCTGTAAAGTTTGCAGAAATATGTCACACAATGATAGCTGTGTGTGGATATTGTCTAAGTGAAGTTCAAAAGGTGACCGTTGTTTAGAATTTCAGAGGACCGAATAAACTATGAGCTTATCCATTGTATAAGCTTGAAATCTTTGTATTGAATAGTTCCTAACAGACACAAACTTTATTTTTCAACAAGTTAAATTAGTCTAGACTACCTCTGCTTGAATATTTATATATTTTAATTACTGATTGTAGCTTTTCTCTTAGTTCAGAGATTCCATTATTGCTAACTATTTAAGAAACTATCTTTTAGAGGTGATTTGATGAAGGTGCTTAAAACCCTATAAGGGGTCCTTTTTTGTTCTCAAATTCTCTGCTGAAAGGTCGGTTCAATCCACTTGACCAAAACCTTAAGGCAAGGAGAAAGTTCTCAACTCCACTCAGCTGAAATGGAGATCAAATCCTGTGCTGTGGGCATAAATCTGATCCAAACTGGTTGTCTAGCCAACTGAGCAAACCAATAAATCTTGAGTTACTGTGACAACATAGACTTTTATATACAGGTTGCAGTCTGGAGTTATGGATTGCAATGGTAGAGGCACCAATTTCTTTCCATCATGTGGTTGACCATGGATTTCTCCAGCTCTGCCTGTCATTGGTGTGTGTTAGAAGGATGCATAAGTTGATGCTCAACCTGATTGGCTACATTATGGACATATCGTCTCTGGCCATAAATTCTTGAGGTGGGACTTGAACCTGTGGTTTGGGGCTTAGAGGCAGGGATGCTACTTATTATGTCACCAGAACTTCATAAAGAATAGAAAATTGCATGAAACTGTTTCTAATGGTTGAAAAGTCAATAACAAGAGAGCACAGATTTAAGGTGATTGACAGAAGTGACAAAAAAAGTCCTTATGCAATATCTGATTAGAAACTGGGTTGCGCCAGTTGTTAAGGTAATGGAAACAGATTTGACAATACTGATGGCAATAATTGATGGAGAAAAAAATTGCAGAAATGTGGGAAACACTGGAGAGTGGAGACTTTACAGACCAAATGGCCTCCACCTGTGGGAAATATTCTATGACTCCATGACAATGCAAACTTGAGGACCTGTCATCATTGACTTTTCCCTGACAAAGCCAAACACAAACTCCCAGAAATGATTGCCTCCAATGCCAAGTGATGACACATTGTGTGACTCTATTTTTATTGTTTTCTATTATCTTACCCTGTCTATCGGAGTATAATATCTGGCATTTCTAGTGATTTTGAAATTAGTCCATGTTTACTCAATTTTGCTGACAACTAAAAGCAAGTTTATTAACTCTGTGTCATGTAACTTGGCAAGATCAAATTACTGCAAAGGTAATTACTTGCAAAACATTGGAGGAAAAACTATTTGTACAAATTGCTGTTAAAACAGCAAGTTAAATATTTTATAAAATCCTGAAATAATAACATTTAAACATGAGGACAAGAAAAGATCATTCAATCCACTCAGAACATCTACATATCCAAGTCCAGTCTCCAAGTGCTTTTTCCATCCCAAAGCCATATCCTTTACTCTATGTTGAATTAGGAATCACTCCAATTCCTTTTGAATGCTTAAACTGTGTCAGTGTTCAATGTGCAAGGCAGTCAGTTATTCCATAAGTCAATAACTCACAGTGTCCAGAAATTACTCTTAAAGAAAGGTTTATCTTGTGGCTTATTCAGTTTATAATCATGGGCTTCGTTTTTCCTCCTTGGTTTTGCATAAAAGTCTTTGCGCATCCACTTCATCACTTTGTTTCCATTTTGCGAAAAAGTTGGACCTCATTCTTTAATCCAGGTCCAGTGAAAAAAGATTTCCTTACTTTACATTCTAACTGGTCTCGCTAAAGTAAATCTGTAGAAATTTGAACTGTTATTAATCAAGTGATAAATAAATTTAGAACACATAGAATCTTTAAAGAGGAACTATTTCTGAGTAATATTTTGTACTGTTGCAGTTCCCTTTGCTTTATTGAACTTATTTTGAAGCACACATTTTGATCAGGTTTTTGAAAGTAAACTAATCTGGAAACATAGTTTGCTATGCTGAATCAGGGGCAGATTACATTTATTTTCACGGTCATGATAGTGCTATAACATTTGAGTGTGTTGAGATATATTTTTGAAATATCTTATGCAAACATACAAAAAAGTAACAATAGCTTACATGTTACCACACAGAATGAGAATAGCATACACAGTCATTTAAAATCTCATAAAGATGCTGCAAGCCCCAAGAACCTTTGAAAGAAAATTATTCATATACATATGTCACATCTATTGTTTCACATACAACTGTTATGTGAAGAGCTTATTTTGAATCAGTTGACTTCCCATATAGAAAAGCAATATCAGATCAGACAAGAACTCTATTTTGGAAAGTCCTGCAGGAACAAATTCTTTAAACTGACTCAACATATTGTTACAAAGTGTCATCATCAATATTTAAAGAAGAAATCAGCGTGTCCAGCAATCACTTACCACGAGATTTCACATATTAACCAAAAAAAAACTTTATTGCAAATCTTTCAACTGTTTTTTTCTTCACGAAACTCCAGCTGAACAGATTGCTTCTGTCAGGAAACACATTGGTAAATGAAGTAAAAGAACCTTCTTGTCAAGATTTCACACTGAATCATTATCTCAATTTCTATGGAAATGATGCAAGTTTGGGTTGATTAAAATATATAACATATATAAATAAATTATTTTACCTTTAGTGTAACTTCTTGATTATGTAATTCAAACAGAAAATTTATTTTACTAGTAGATATATTTAGTTTCTGTCTAGACACTTTTGTTTCATTGCAAGATTAGAGATGGATCAAGCGTTTACATTATCAACTCTGACCGCAACTCAAACAAGTTGTTGTTTATTATCATAATTGTTATACCAGTTTGTCAACTTTTCTAAATGATAAAACTTTAATTTCTAAAACTGTAAGTTATATTCCAAAACACATCAACTGTCAACCAAATTTTTGCAATAATATTAAAGATGGATCTGAAAAATATTAGAGGTATCTTTGTTGATCTGCCTTCTGCCTGTGGTACCATTAGTTACTGCACGCTTGTGTGGACTGTTTGAGTGTGAAGGTTATATGACTCATAGGGATTAGCGAAACATTATTAGTGAATCATTGTTTTCAATAGACTAATGAAGGCATAAAGACTTCAGTCTAGGAAATAGAATCAGCTCGCATATGCAGTGATTGTAACCAGGTCAGCCGGGGACCTAATGGAATATGAATTCCCTAATTGGAGCTGTTAATCTGGTCCAGTCAGGAAGCCCTGGCTGATTGCTATAAACAGGAGTATCAGAGGTTCTGTTCACTCTGAGAGCTGGCTCTGAGAGAGCTGGACTATGTACTTGTAGATAAAAGGTGACTAAGTGGTGGGATACTGACCTCTGTGGAGTCTTTTCAGTGGCAATGAGAGAAAAACATGCTCCTGAAGAAATTCACTTGCAACAGTCGTCTTTGAGTTAGGGTAAATATTTCTGGCTTCTGGGAAGCTTGAATTGTTCAATCCTACTGTTGAAGACTGGGCCCAATATGTGGAAAGAATGCTTTTTTTTTACAGGCAAATGATATTGGGACAGATGAAAAGCAAAAACTAATTGTCCTGGAAGCTTTTTTGGTTATTGGGAGCCTAATTCTCTCTGAGGCACCAAGAGTTGACAGATTTAGGTAAGGAATATTATGACTCCAAGTCTCCTCTAAATCTGACATGCTATCGGTTTTATGCGGCAATTCAAGAACCAGGGGAATCCATATTGGGATTTTAAGATAGTTGGCAGAGGCATGTGACTTTGATTTGATCCTTAATGAGATGCTAAGAGACTCTTTGGTATGTGAGATTAACAAAGTAGCTGAAGCCCAACTGGACTTCAAACAGGCACTATGGCTGGCTTTATCATGGGAAAATGTGGCAAGTGGAGCAAGTAAGTTCCAAGATATGCTGATGGAAGCGGACATCCTCACTATTCCAACTGAGCTTGGAGAACACCACTTCAGTGAAGGCAACTGCATAGCCTCACTCAAGACATATCCTGAACAGAGGAACTGTAGGTCAGCCCACAGAAAAACCCTAACACAAAGACAAGCCTCAGCCATACATTTAACATTTTCATCAAGATCCAGGCTGGCATGCCATTGTAGTTGCTGCTGGTGTGTGGACTCAAGACAGCAAAAGAGTCCCAGGAGACCTAAACTGAGTGAGCGAACCCATAGGTCACTATTCAGGAGAGTGCACACCCTGGAAAGCCCACCTACATCTGGCTTGAAACAGTTAAATTGCTTAGGAGCACCCAAATCAGAACCAAAATTGGATAAATTGGTTGAGAAAGAGTCACCTAAATTGGCTTAACAGTTTTCGATTAGAAAATGGCTGCCTGAGTGAAGTGTCTGAAGTTTTTCAGAAAAGTCTAGGGACTAGCAAAGGCAAGTTGACCAAGAAGCAATTCCTTAATTCTGCAAGGCCCATTCAGTGTAGGTCAGATAATCTTTACAGGCATTTTAAATGTTTTGTTTTTTTCAAACTGAAGCCCTTAGTATTAAATCAATTAATGGATTGCAGATTAATAGTCCACATTTTATAACTTCATGATGTAGAAACTAGAAGTAAGAATAGGCCATTAAGCCAGTTAAACCTGCTCTGGCATTCAGTATGACAATTACTGGTCATTACTCTCAATGTCATATTCTCCACTTTATCCACATATGGCTTGATGCCTTTAATAATGTCTGATGTATTAAAGGCTCCTTTCAGCATACCAAGGTTAGCAATCCTTATCTATTATCAGATATAACGTTCAGACATGCTGCAGCCAGAATCAAACGAAACAGTGGATCTAATTCTTCTCACTATACGTTGCTTTGCACATCCTGCTCTGAGTAAAGTTTAGATGCAGATTACTGCAGTCTTTAAGTGATCCAGACTCCAATATAAAATGGAGGATAATTAATATCAGGAGGAAACTTTAACCTATTTTGTCTCAATGTTGAGTCAATGAACGTCACCCAGCTAGAATTCTTGAATTGTTTCCAGACCAGAAATGTCTCAATTGGTTGTTTAAAGAATAATGCAGGAATGGGGTTACAATAACATTAACCCAGTGATGTGTGATCATGGTGAAGAGTTGTAATGTTATACCATCAGCTTTGGTACCAACTCCTCTCATCAGAGTATGGTAATGCTACCTGTTAGAAGAGCAACTCCAAAAAAAAATTAAGACTCTGAGGATATTGTCTCTGAGCGAGTGCAGATGTGCTCTGATAATAATAATAATTCAAGAGTGTGTTAGTTGTCTGGTGCCTCTGTGATATGCTGTATTTTTTTATGTGGGGATAGAGAAAATGAAGCTTGCAACCTACACATCATTGATGACCTGTTCTTCAGTTTTTTGAAGCATTTTTAGTGGGTTTGGGAATGACACAATCAAATTTTCAAATCTAAGAATGGACCTGAGACATATTGTGCACAGCAATTTGGGGTATAATTCATTGTGGCTGCTAATGAATAATTCAACATAAAAAAAAGGAATAGACAAAATTAAGTTCTCGTGCAGCTAAGGATTGAGTGTTTGAACAGCAAGGTCACTGGCCTTCTGATCTCCGGCCTGTTAGCTTCCTCCAGACAACAGCAATTGCCTTCCATCACAAACCGCTGTCACCAGATTATGTCTGGAGTCAATAGATTGACACCAAACCCATCTTTGGACCAATTCGGGTCTTCCCCTTTACAAAATTATTAGACTACGGATTGAAAAATTCAGCCTTGAAAATTGCATGATTGGGGCTGGCTGTCTCATTAACATTGAGGTACTCTGACTCTCCAAATGAATTTGTAAATTGGCCCCAAGTGATCTTGCAGGGAATCATTAAAATAGTTGTAGACATTAGAGTATTCTGCATACTGCCAGTTTTTAGGACATCACATGGATACATAAAGAATAAGTGAGGTTTGAGATGGGTACATATGTGTTAGGAAATGTATTGTATGTCATCTTGATAAAAGGATTTGCTTTGGCGGAATAAGATGCTCCAGCCAGAGTTTCTCTGCTCTACCCATTCTTTTTCTTCTTCTCTTTTCTGGAGTATTTTTTCTCAAAACTTTAACTTCTTAAACTTACTTTGGAGGGGAATGGAGGAGGCGATTCCCAGACTGGAGGCTGTCGCAGACAAGCCCCAGACAAGCCCGAGACGAGGTCAGCTCAGGAAGCAAGTCCCAGAGATGAGCCCCGGATTGGAGGCCACGGTGGCAGGCGAGTCCCGGAGCAGAGGTCGGCGCAGGAGGCGAGTCCCATGTCAGCAGCCAATGCAATGTTGTGGAGGTGAGAACCAGATGTGAGGCCCATTGTGGGGAGGCGACTCTCGGACCGGAGGCTGCAATGGAGAGGTAGGGCCTTTTGGCCTGAAGGAGAAACATTGAGTTTTGAAGCCTAGCATGGTCTGGAAACTTGGCCCGGTGTGTTGTGGAGGTTAGGTGCTGTCACGGAGTTGGTGAAAAGAACTGTAATTTCAATACCTTTTAAAAACTTTTCATTCTTATGCTGGACTTTTATTTATTATTATTTCAATGCTGTACCAAATTCTTAAGTATCTGCACCGAGGTATCTTATACCTAATGTGGTGCCAATAGTGGCGACACTGCAAAGGTTTCACTGTATACATTCGGGAGCACGTGACAATAAAGGTAAGTCACTGGTTCACTGGTTGTCTAATGACAATTGATAAAATACCAGCCGTGAAATTATGAACTAAATCAGTACACAATGCTGATTTAATTCCTGTGCTGTCATTTATGAACTCCAAACTCCAGGCAAGTTGTGCTTTAACCATGCATACCAAACCACAACATTAACCAAGAATGGAATGAAGAAATCTTTCCCAGCAGTATTTTAGGGAACCATGAATAGTTACATTTTAGTTGCAGGATTATTTCTTCTGGCTGCAATTGTACATGTTCTGGAGCTTTCCTATTCAATGAAGAGTGACCTGTGCTTTAAGATGATTCTTGCTTTCAGTATGCTTAAAGCGCATCACCATATCGCCTTTTGTTTCTCTGGGCATTGAATGCTTACACCTACATTCTTTGAGGCTGCTCCCTTTTCGCTTGGCTGCTGAGTCCCAGTTCATCTTTATCTGATTATACGGCTCTCCCGCTGTCTTGAGTACTGCAATATTCTTTATTTACACTAAATATAGCTTTGTAGTGTAATGTCTCACTCCTGCACCATTACGTGATTTTCTCTGGTTGGTTCTGCTACACTACTCTATTTGTATCAGAGTAGCATGATCACCATCCTCCTTTGTATATTTGTTCCATCATACCACAGTTTGGCTTGTCTGAATTACCTTTCCATCATTTAAAACTTTGTGTTGATACATGTTCCTCCTCGACATGAACTAGAAAGATTTCCCTTGGGGGTTGAATATTGTTGTGTTACGTTTTATGGTCAGTATTTCAGTATATCTTGAAGAGACATGCTCATGATATAATCGTTGTGCCGTAGGCCTGACGGTATAAATTTCTTATAATCCATCTTACTATGAGGATTGTTCAAACCATGACATACTATTAGCATGCTTTTTCATATAACCAAATTGCTTAAAGTTAGAATAAAATAAGATTGAATAGCCTTTATTGTCATATATATTCAATAAGTATAGTGAAAAATATATATGTCACCAATTACAGTGTTGACTTAGAAATGAATGTACTTAGGCACAGCTTCTTTAATTAAAGAATTTTGGATGATACATTAATAAAATGCCCAGCAGTACAGAAATAAAAGTTCAGTACAATTGACCACACTGGCACATGGTTTCCAGTCCGCACTGGGTCCTGGTTCCATACCACACCGGCAACATTCCACACTGAGACACCACAGCAGGAGGCTGGGAGGTCACCACACCACGCTGTGAGGCCACTGCAGGAGGCTGGGAGGTCACCACACCACGCTGGGAGGCCACCTCAGGAGGCTGGGAGGTCACCACACCACGCTGTGAGGCCACTGCAGGAGGCTGGGAGGTCAGCACACCACGCTGGGAGGCCACCTCAGGAGGCTGGGAGGTCACCACACCACGCTGTGAGGCCACTGCAGGAGGCTGGGAGGTCACCACACCACGCTGGGAGGCCACAGCAGGAGGCTGGGAGGTCAGCACACCACGCTGTGAGGCCACTGCAGGAGGCTGGGAGGTCAGCACACCACGCTGTGAGGCCACTGCAGGAGGCTGGGAGGTCACCACACCGTGCCAAGACACCACTGGAGGAGGCTGGGAGGTCACCACGCCATGCCAATTGGCGATTGCAGGAGCTCGGAGGTTACCAAACCACGTCAAGACACCACTGCAGGAGGCTGGGAAGTCACCACGCCACACTTAGAGGCCACTGCAGGAGGCTGACAGGTCATCATACCAGACAAAGAGGCCACTACGGGAGACCTGGAGGTTTTCATGTTACACTAGGAAGCCACTGCTGTAGGCCATTGAATCCAGCTGGGAGTCATTGCAGAGGCTGTGAATTGTTGCTTACCAGAGGCTGGGAATCGTTGCCGAGGCCGGAGTCAAAGGGAAGAAAAAGAGAAGAAAAGAAAACAAAAAAAATGGCTGGAGCGGCCGAGCTTCAGCTGGAGCGTCCTACTCTGTCACCATCTTGCAACTGACACACTGGTTGTCTGCAAATTTAATGATTACATATAATAATTATGTCTCTAAAGCATGTGGCATCAATGCCTTTTAAATGTAGTTAATGAACCCACCTCAACCACTTCCACTGGCAGTTTATTCCATATGCATTCCCTTTTATTCTTTCCCCTCTAACCTCAAACTGATGCCGTCTAGTCATTGATTCCCCAACTTTGGAAAAAAGACTGAGTGCATTCAACCTGTCAATGCCATTCATGATCTTATACACTTCTAGACGTTTCCCAACCCCCCTCCAGGTGCTCCAGTTTCCTCCGATAGTCCAAAGATGTGCAGGTTAGGTGAATTGGCCATGCAAAATTGGCCATTGTGTTAGGTGCATTAGTCAGGGATAACTATAGGGTAGGGGAATGGGTCTGGGTGGGTCCCTGTTTGGAGGGTCAATGTGGACTTGTTGGGCCAAATGGCCTGTTTCTATACTGTAGGGAATCTAATCTAAACTTCTTCAGTTTAATAACTTTCTTCAGTTTCCTTCCTGCAGCAAGATGACCAAAACTGAACCCAATACTCCAACTGCAGCCTCACCAACATCCTGTACAACTGCATCATAACTTTTTAATTATATACTCGATGCCTGACTGATGAATTCTGGATTAGTGGTGCTGGAAGAGCACAGCAGTTCAGGCAGCATCAAAGGAGCTTCGAAATCGACATTTCGGGCAAAAGCCCTTCATCAGAAATAAAGGCAGTCAGCCTGAAGCGTGGAGAGATAAGCTAGAGGAGGGTGGGTGTGGGGAGAAAGTAGCATAAAGTACAATGGGTGAGTGGGGGAGGAGATGAAGATGATAGGTCAGGGAGGAGAGGGTGGAGTGGATAGGTGGAAAAGGAGATAGGCAGGTAGGACAAGTCCGGACTAGTCATGGGGACAGTGCTGAGCTGGAAGTTTAGAACTAGGGTGAGGTGGGGGAAGGGGAAATGAGGAAACTGTTGAAGTCCACATTGATGCCCTGCGGTTGAAGTGTTCCGAGGTAGAAGATGAGGCGTTCTTCCTCCAGGCGTCTGGTGGTGAGGGAGCGGCGGTGAAGGAGGCCTAGGACCTCCATGTCCTCGGCAGAGTGGGAGGGGGAGTTGAAATGTTGGGCCACGGGGCGGTGTGGTTGATTGGTGCGGGTGTCCCGGAGATGTTCCCTAAAGCGCTCTGCTAGGAGGCGCCCAGTCTCCCCAATGTAGAGGAGACTGCATCGGGAGCAACGGATACAATGAATGATATTAGTGGATGTGTAAGTAAAACTTTGATGGATGTGGAAGGCTCCTTTAGGGCCTTGGATAGAGGTGAGAGAGAAGGTGTGGGCACAGGTTTTACAGTTCCTGCGGTGGCAGGGGAAAGTGCCAGGATGGGAGTGTGGGTTGGAGGGGGGTATGGACCTGACCAGGTAGTCACGGAGGGAACGGTCTTTGTGGAAGGTGGAAAGGGGTGGGGAGGGAAATATATCCCTGATGGTGGGGTCTGTTTGGAGGTGGCAGAAATGTCGGCGGATGATTTGGTTTATGCGAAGGTTGGTAGGGTGGAAGGTGAGCACCAGGGGCGTTCTGTCCTTGTTACGGTTGGAGGGGTGGGGTCTGAGGGCGGAGGTGTAGGATGTAGACGGAATGCATTGGAGGGCATCTTTAACCACGTGGGAAGGGAAATTGCGATCTCTAAAGAAAGAGGTCATCTGGTGTGTTCTGTGGTGGAACTGGTCCTCCTGGGAGCAGATACAGCGGAGGTGGAGGAATTTGGAATATGGGATGGCATTTTTGCAGGAGGTAGGGTGGGAAGAGGTGTAATCCAGGTAGCTGTGGGAGTCAATGGGTTTGTAAAAAATGTCAGTGTCAAGTCGGTCGTCACTAATGGAGATGGAGAGGTCCAGGAAGGGGAGGGAGGTGTCAGAGATGGTCCAGGTAAATTTAAGGTCAGGGTGGAATGTGTTGGTGAAGTTGATGAATTGCTCAACCTCCTCGCGAGAGCACGAGGTGGCGCCAATGCAGTCATCAATGTAGCGGAGGAAGAGGTGGGGAGTGGTGCCGGTGTAATTACGGAAGATCAACTGCTCTACGTAGCCAACAAAGAGACAGGCATAGCTGGGGCCCATACGTGTGCCCATGGCTACCCCTTTGGTCTGGAGGAAGTGGGAGGATTCGAAGGAGAAATTGTTAAGGGTGAGGACCAGTTCAGCCAAACGAATGAGAGTGTCGGTGGAAGGGTACTGTTGGGGACGTCTGGAGAGGAAAAAACGGAAGGCTTGGAGGCCCTGGTCATGGCGGATGGAGGTGTAGAGGGATTGGATATCCATGGTGAAGATGAGGCGTTGGGGGCCGGGGACCTATCCACTCCACCCTCCTCCTTGACCTATCACCTTAATCCCCTCCCCCATTCGCCTATTGTACTCTATGCTACTTTCTCCCCATCCCCACCCTCCTCTAGCTAATCTCTCCACGCTTTAGGCTCTCTGCCTTTATTCCTGATGAAGGGCTTTTGCCCAAAACTTCGATTTTTCTGCTCCTCAGATGCTGCCTGAACTGCTGTGCTCTTCCAACACCACTAATCCAGAATCTGGTTTCCAGCATCTGCAGTCATTATTTTTACCTGCCTGACTGATGAAGGCTAGGATGCCAAAAGTCTCCTTCACTGCCCTGTCTACCTGTGACTTCATTTTCAGAGAACTGTGCACATGAACTCCAAGATCCTTCTGTTCCACTATTATCCTCAAGGCCTTACTATTCACCATGAAATTCCTGAATCGACATTTCGGACATGAGCCCTTCTTCAGGCTCATGCCCGAAATGTCGATTCTCCTGCTCCTTGGATGCTGCCTGACCTGCTGTGCTTTTCCAGCAACACATTTTCAGCTCTGATCTCCAGCATCTGCAGACCTCACTTTCTCCACCATGAAATTCCTACCTTGATTTCCAAAATGCAAGACCTCACACTTATCTATATTAAGCTCATTTTGCCATTTCTTGGCCCACTTCTCCAGTTGATCAAGTTCCTGCTGCAATTTCTGATAACTTTTCTCACTGCCTACAATACCGCCTATTTTAGTGTCATCTGCAAACATAGTAATCATGCCTTGTACATTCTCATCCAAATCATTGATATCAATAACAAATAGCAATGGGCCCAGCACCGACCCCTGAGGCACTCCACTAGTCACAGGCCTCTAGTCTGACAAGCATCCTTCCACCTCTGCTTCCTACCATTGAACCAATTGTGTATCCAATTTGCCAACTCGCCCTGGATTCCATGTGATCTAACCATCCTGAGCAGTTTACCTTGTGGAATCTTATCAAAGGCCTTGCTGAAATCCATATAGTCTACATCTACCACCCTGTCCTCCTCAACCTTTCTGGTTATTTAGTCAAAGTACTCTAACAAATTTGTGAGGCATGATCTCCCATGCACAAAGCCATGCTAACTATTCCTAATCAAAACCCTGGCTTTCCAAATGCATGTATATCTTATCTCTCAGAATCTTCTCAAGTAACTTACCCATCACAGATGTTAGGCTTACTTGTCTCTAGTTTCCAGGTTTTTCTTTGCATCCCTTCTTGAATAATGGCACAACATTCACTCCCCTCCAGTCTTCCTGGGCCTCAACTGTGACTAATGATATATCAGCTAGGGCCCCCACAATTTCTTCATCAGCCTATTGCAGTGTCCTTGGATATATCTAGTCAGGGCCAGTAGATTTAATCCACCTTCAAACATTCTAATATGTCCAACACCTCTTCTACACTGATATGGACTGTCCCCAAGATATCGTCACTAACTTACCCAAGTTCTCAAGTCTTCATGTCTTTCTCCATAGTAAACACAAAGGAGAAAAATTCATTGAGGACCTCGCTCATCTCCTGCAGTTCCACACATACATGTCTACCTTGGTCATTGAGGGGTCCTATTCTCTCCCTAGTTATTCTTTTTCTTTTAACATACTTTAAAGAACCTCATTGGATTCACTCTAATCTTCTTAGCTTTGGCTGTCTTGTGCCCCCTTTTCATCTTCCCAATTTCCTTCTTCAGTAAACTCCTGTACCCCTGATATACTTACAGGGATTCTCTTGATCCCAGTTGCCTATACATAAGCCACTCCTCCTTTTTTCTTGTCGAAGCCTCAATATCTCTTGTTATCCAGGGTTCTCTATTTCTGTCAACTTTGCCTATCATCTTCACAGGAACATATAGACCTTGAACTCTAGCTATCTCACTTTTAAAGGCCACCCACTTGCCAAAGGTCCTTTTGCCTGAAAACAAACTACTCCAATTAACCTCTGCAAGCTCCTGTCTAATTCTATTAAAATTCACCTTGCCCTAATTTTGAACTTGAACCCGTGGGCCAGTTTTATCCCTCTCCACAACTACCTTAAAATTAATAGAACTACAGTCAATGTGCTTGCTCACTGTCACCTCCATCACCTGTCCTGCCCTAATTCCCATGAGTAGGTTGAATTTTGCCCCTTCCCAAGTAGGACTCTCTATACACTGCTTGAGGAAACTTTCCTGAGTGGACTTAACAAATTGTAGCCCATTTAAGCCCTTAATGCTCTGGCAGTCCCAGTACATGTTAGGAGAATTCAAATCCCCTACTACGACAACCCTATTGCTCCTGCAACTCTCCTCAGTCTCCCTGCATATTTGTTCCTCTAATTCCTGTTGACTATTTGGAGGCTACAGTACAATCCTAATAATGTCAACATCCCTTTCTTATTTCCTAGCCGCACCCATAAAGCCTTGCTGGATGATCCTTCAGTTATTTCATCTCTGATTACTGCTGTGATACTTGCCTTAATCAAAAATGCAACTGCCCCTGCCCTCTTTCTGTCACCTCTGTCCTTCCTAAAGCACCTGTACCTTGGCACATTAAGCTGCCAGTCCTATCCCTTCCTTAACTATGTTTTTGTAATGGCTATATCTCAATCCTACGTACATATCCATGTTCTGAGTTCATCAGCCTTACCTGTCAACCCTCTTGCATTGAAATAGATGCGATTTATCCAACAGGTATTCCTTGCTCCCTGTCACATTCCAGCCTGACCCCCTGTCTCTTCACTTTACTATTTCTGATTACTGTATTTTCTTCTGGCCTCGCACTTCCCTCCCTGCTGATGATAATCCCACTCTACTTTAAACCCTCCCAAGCAAATTTCAGCCAAGAAAATTTCAGAAGATGTCCAAGCTCTCCATATTGCTAACCTCACATATCATTCTGATGTAGAAGCCAATCAAAAGCTTTAGAATCATTAATATCATACATTTTGAAAAGGCAGAACCTCATGCCATAAAAGCTCAGCTGTTACTCTGCATCCTGAAAGACAAATCTCTCAGCAAGTCACATTCCATGGTATAGCCTTTGAGAGACTATTTCACAGCATTTAACAGACCACGAATTATATGAATTGACAGAATAACACTGTGATGCCAATACACAAACTCATCTTGACTTCTTGAAATCTTCTATCTGGTAGATTCCAATGATCCAGAAATAGCTAGGCTACCAGTATTCATAGATCTTGGTACAGACACAATTTATGAGATTCAAATCACATCCATTGTGGTGGAATAGATGCATGATGCAATCAAATCAATCCACCAATCTTGAACTTTGATACCTAGATTTGATATATTGGCAATTTTAATCGTAGTGTAACATTGCATCCTAAGGATGATGAAACTTCATTAATTGCTCCTCCAAGGCAGTGCAGTGTGCACATTCTGGAGAAATTCAAGCAAAATTGAATATGTTAGGCAAAATCATACTAATCAGAAGGTCTAACATCACACTGGTGTAGCTGCATTGTGTGCTTTTCAAAGAAAGATGACATAATAAGTGTATGGTTGGATGCTGCCTGAACTGCTGTGCTCTTCCAGCACCACTAATCCAGTACATAATAAGTGTATGCCTCAATCTAAGCCATCTCAACTTTTAAAATATTCCACATAAAGTAAGATGTTTTCTAAAACCAGATACAAGCATGGATACCAGTTTGTTCATATAGGAGAGGAATCCCAAGAGCTCATAATATATAGGACCCATTTTGGGTGGTACTATTTCTGATTGTTACAATTTGAGCTCTCAGCAAACCAAGATCTATATCAGCAACACATGGATAGGATTATTGAAGTATGTACCTAGCTGTATTTGCTTTGCAGATAATATTACTGTCATGGGTAAGACAAAGGCATGGCTACAACTTTCGGCTGCTGGTGACAACAGCATGATGGCAAGCAATGGTGATTAATATCATAAAGTGCCAGGGCAAAGTCAGCCAGATATACCTTTATGGGTCTATTTACTCCATCCAGATCCAGAGAAGATCTAGGATGTTTAATGCGCCAAGATAAAGAGGATTGGTGAAATTGCCTTGAATTGCTGATGAAGGACATCATTTATGTGTGACAAGACAACTACCAGTGTGTCTTTGATTTGCTCATGCAGTTTCTGACAGCAAAATCTTCATTAGTACAATACCATAACCACAGGAAAGACTTGATTCTCAAAGTGAACACGTGCAAAAAAGCCTCAGCATGTATGTTTTGCAAGACGAAATTTTTTTATTGCTTTTGATTCAAAGCCCCATCAGCTGCATAGGTCAACTACCCAATAGAATGCAGGACATTAGCTCGAATACTTGGCATCATGTGGTTTCACACATGCCACAGACTAAAGTAGGCCAAGAAACAAAGTGTCCATGGCTTTCAACTGACTATAAACAGTTTGCAGTAATCAGCTGTATAAGGAATGTCATTGAGGCTTTCTGCCTAGAAAAGCACTTCCATCTTATTCCTTCTTATCAGAGAAAAGTAGTCAGAATGAGCAGAAGATAAAGAATAAGATTTCACCAGTGTTTCCTTTGAGCAGAGAAGGCTGAGATGGGATGTAATTGAAGAATAAAAAATTATGGGGGGCAATGATAGGGTAGATAGGAAAAATTTTTCTGCTTAGTAGAGACTGCAAAGTTGAATCTGGTATTATTGGGGGAGCCCCTGATAATTCATGCCGAGCTGCTTCTCATGTAGTTTGCTCATACATTTTGCCACATGATATTTCTCAATTACTGTGCACAAGGTTATTAACATTGCCTCTTCAAACATTTTAATGGTTGTAGCAAAGTAAGTCTAGTCAAAAAAAGACAAGGAAACTTTGTTTCATGTTATCTCAGCTACAGCTGTTGATAGAGGAGGATCTGAAGCAAAGGAAACAGAGTTTTAAGTCAATTAACAAAGTCAGCACCTCATGTGAAAGACATGCAACAAGTGGAACAATTGCAGAAGTTACCAGTTCTGCTTTAAAAGTAACCACATTCTTAAGGACAGCAACAATAATGTTTACGTGTGCAAAGGACACACACCACATAGATTGGCAACAGGATGTGGAACATTATCGCAACATTGTTTGAACCCAGCAGAGGAAAACATGTAGAATGATTTTGTATGGAAGCCAACAAAGGAGTGGAGGGTTCACAGATCAGTCTGCTTTGCTCTACTGAATCAAATAATTCTGGCTAATGTTAAGCTGTTACATCACCTTGAAATGTTACAATCCATGATATATTGTAAAGTGATTTGATTTGTGTGGTTTTGTGTGTAATTGTGCACAAGTTTGGCCACATTTCACGGAACTTTTCTATTGCTATGCCCATGCATAAAATAATGACAGTATTTTCATGTGCCAGTTTTGACACAACCATTGGGCATAGGAGTGAACAGTGGCCCTATTTGGCATGAGGGCCCTCCAGCTAAAAAGAATTGTGTTGTAGCAGCATGGATGAAGAAGGCAGAACAAGTCAATATAGTCATGACATTTGGTTAAACCTTACAATATCCAAGATTGCCAAGGAAACTGAGCATGCATGTAACAGCATCTTAAAAGGTTTGCTTGTCAAGGTTTTCTTTATTGCTGCTCATTGTAAATGATATTTCGCACAAAGACAGAATGGAGGGTACTTTGCCTATTGCTGTGCTTTTGTAAACATATTGCCATATTTTCTTCTGTTTCACTGTGCCATGTCACCTTATTACAGGGTTGGTTATATGAACATTGGCCAAATGTGAAGCACAAAATTTTACATCAGCTCAACAGTCCATTCAGGTACATGTTCAAACACTTATTAGGTTTCTTATTCTTTGTTCTGAATAAGTCAAGTCAAACTCAAAACAACTTTGTTTCTCCCTCCACAGATGCTGCCAGTCTGTTTCTGTGCTGTTTATCTCTGTGACTCTATTAACTTTCCAGATACTCATTCTGAGACGATGAGTGCTTACTTTAGTTTCTCTTTTGCTTTTTAAATACTTGTAGAAAGATTTAATATTGGTTTTAATATTTCTAGTTTGCTTTCTCACAGACTCTAATTCACCTTACTTTATTTTAATCATTTTGTTTGTTATTTTATATTCAGCCCTCTAACCTGCTACTAGAGTCATAGTGATGTACCACACAGAAACAGACCCTTCGGTCCAACTCGTCCATGCCGACCAGATATCCCATCCCAATCTAGTCCCACTGCCAGCACCTGGCCCATATCCCTCCAAACCCTACGTATTCATATACCAACCAGCTGCCTTTTAAATGTTACAATTGTACTAGCCTCCACCTCTTTCTCTGGCAGCTCATTCCATACACATACCTCCCTCTGCATGAAAAAATTGCCTCTTAGGTCTCTTTTATATCTTTCCCCTCTCACCCTAAACCTATGCCCTCTAGTTATGGACTCCCCACCTCAGGGAAAAGACTTTGTCTATTTATCCCATCCATGCTGCTCATGATTTAATAAACCTCTATAAAGTCACCTCTCAACCTCTGACGCTCCAGGGAAAACACCCCTAGCCTATTCAACCTCTCCCTATAGCTCAAGTCCTCCAATCCTGGCAACATCCTAATAAATCTTTTCTGAACCATTTCAAGTTTCACAACATCTTTCTGATAGGAAGGAGATCAGAATTGCACGCGATATTCCAACAGTGGCCTAACCAATATCCTGTACAGCCGCAACATGACCTCCCAACTCCTGTACTCAATGCTCTGACCAATAAAGGAAAGCATACCAAACACCTTCTTCACTATCCTATCTACCTGCGACTCCATTTTCAAGGAGCGATGAACCTGCACTCCAAAATCTCTTTGTTCAGCAACTCTCCCCAGGACTCCCCATTAAGTGTATAAGTCCTGCTAAGATTTGCTTTCCCAAAATGCAGCACCTCATATTTATCTAATTTAAACTCCATCTGCCACTTCTCAGCCCATTGGCTCATCTGATCAAGATCCCTTTGTAATCTGAGGTAACCTTCTTCACTGTTCACTACACCTCCAACTTTGGTATCATCTACAAACTTACTAACTATACTTCTTATGCTCACATCCAAGTCATTTATATAAATGATAAAAAACAGTGGGCCCAGCACCAATCATTGTCGCACTCCACTGGTCACAGGCCTCCAGTCTGATGATCTTCATGGAATTGTATTTTTTGTCTTTCAATTTAATACTAAGTTTTAATTTATTTAGTAATCCCAGATGGTTCACCCTTATGTGAGAATCTTGCTTCTCACTGGAATGTTTCGTTGTGTGCTGTGATAGGTTAAACAACTACCACTGCATCTTCACTGACCTATCTCTTCATCTAAATTCCCAGTTCATGTTAGCCAGATTTGATTTTATGTTTGAAACAGTGGTCTTAGACCTACACTTCTCTTCCACAAGATGAATACAATATCAGAGTTCACTGTTACTTATTTCTATTTGCACTGACAATTCATCTCTTTTGTTACAAAAGCTATGAAAACTCTGATTCAGAGCCTTTCATTCTTTTTTTAAAGACTTATTTTAGGAGTCCCTGGCCTTATCTGCTGGCACACTCTTAAGTTTTCTAATTCTGTCCCTCCCTACCATGCTTAGATTACCATTATTGCTACCTTTTCTTCTTGTCCTCTCCCTTTGAATTTATTGTCTGTCCCTTCACTTGAACTCTCACACTATTATTTAGATTAAAGCCTTCTCTACCACTAGTTTAATAATTTACCTCAACACTTGTCCCAGCATGGTTCAGGTGAAGACAGTTTAAACAGTACAGTTCCCATTTTCTCTAGGGATGAAAGATATTCTTCCTGAGAAAACAACTAGTTTTAATGAAAACTTTCATGGACATTTTAGCACAATTGATCAGATTTACTTAAGTCACTTTCACAACCAACTATTGTGAGATGTACACTTCTATTGTGTTTTATTAAGTTAGTTTTGATTGTACATATCTGGCTTTAAATTATTTTATCGGCGAAGTTTTTGTATGTACGAGGAAATAACATCCCAGTGAGGACAAAGGGCATTTGAAACATTGTGAGTAATGGTACAATGAGTCTCCCTCACCATTGCGATTTAAGGATTGAAAAATAAACAGACTGAGAAAAAGTGATTCAGAATAGATGAATTCAATTCCAAGTAAAACACAAAACAGAACAGAAAGAGAAGAAAGATTAATTTAAGAAAATAAAAGGAAAATAAAGGAAACAAATAAAATTTGTAATTTTGAAATTTTCTAAACAAAAATTCACAACCTGAAGGAAGAAGATTCCTCATTTTCTTCACGTTTTGAATGGCTGAAGTTGATTGACAGTCATTAACACTTATCACTTTCTAGAAAAACATACTGACCCATTTTAATCTGTAAATGACATTTGCTGTTATCCAATCAAAACCCTCCTCTGTGAAGGCTAATCAACATTACAATGTGTTCCAGTGCTGTTAGTTAATTGAAGTAGATTAAAACTATTAAAGAATAATATTGCATTCGTGGATTTAATGTATGGGAAACTAAATACAAATAAAGCTTTACTTGAAAACATGTTGAGCATAAGAGGAGATGACTGTTGTACACTGATGCTAAATTAAAGATAACTTACTCTTGTGGAGTGGGCTATTGGTTATGCAGCTGAGTGTTCTGCCTCATTAATTTAACTAGTATTCTGTCATTACTGATGTTTTTCTTCTCCTATAAAGGATTGTACAGGCTAAAATAGTTTGAGGCATTGTATGGACTATGCTGTGGCACTCAGTTGATCTATCCAAATATGTCAGTGGATCCTCAAAAATGACAAGAGTGTCACTGGTCAATACATGCACAATATTTTCACATTTAAGTTTTTTTCTTGGGGTTTGGGGGCAGCACTGTGGCACAGTGGTTAGCTCTGCTGCCTCACAGCGCCAGAGAGACCCGGGTTCAATTCCTGCCTCGGGCCACTGGCTGTGTGGAGTTTGCACATTCTCCCTGTGTCTGCGTGGGTTTCCTCCGGGTGCTCTAGTTTCCTCCCACAGTCCAAAGATGTGCAGGTTAGGCGAACTGGCCATGCTAAATTGCCCGTAATGTTAGGTGAAGGGGTAAATGTAGGGGAATGGGTCTAGGTGGGTTGCTCTTCAGAGGGTCGGTGTGGACTTGTTGGGCCAAAGGGCCTGTTTCCACACTGTAAGTAATCTTTGTTGTGGTCTAATCAGCCTTGCCTGCAAATTATGTCCACTCTCCATCTATCCATTCTTCCTTTTATGACTCTTTGAACAATAATAATATCGTGGATATGATAAAGCACTCTATGAAAGCCATGAGGGAATGGGAGTATTTTTCTCTGTAACATTGCAAGTCAACTCCACAATCACTGAGAGATAATATTTATTAGTAGAATATCATTTTTAGTCGACATAGGTAATAGTATAATCAATAAAGCAAAGTCACATAATTGATATGGAAGGTTCCTTCATTCTCCTAATTTGAAGCATAGCTCCAAATGGGGATTTTTTTTCTCTTTAAATTTGAGCAGTCTCATTGAAAGATTATTAAGATGACTAACTTGGCTAAGTAAAGGAAGATTACCTGAAGCCTGAATCGAGCATCAATAGCTGTTGATTAACTAGTATGAGTCATCTTAGCTCGTTTCAACTTTTTTGAAGAAAGGTGCTTCTGATAGCCCCGGATCAGTGAACTTCGCATGAGCAATTGGGAGAGAATATACCCTGAGTGACTGTGATTGTGGGAATTCGGAGCATAGTTGGAATTTGGGGCACAAGGGAATAGATGATTTTGCTTTTTTGGGTGGTTTATACTTTGCCTGGACTTGATTCTTTAATGATGAGGCTGAGGGAATGATGGCCTTAGAGTATTTAATATTAACTATTTTCCAAACATTTTAACTTTCAGGAGTAAGTCATGACAGGAGAGCTTGAAGCCACAGAGTGCTCTACGTGGAATCCGTGAACATTTCCAGTGCCTGGGGCAGAATGTGTGCAGGAAGTGTTCCAGCTACAGCTCCTAAAAGCTTGGGCCTTGGAGTTGGAGTGGCAGCTCTGGACACTGTGGAGCCTCTGAGAGCAGAAAGTTTTGCACATACAGAGAATTGGTTACACCGCAGGCGAGGACCCGAAAAGCAGAAAGGGAATGAGAATTCACCAGGCAGAACAAGAAGACCTGGCAGGCAGAAGTTTCTCAAAACTATTAGCCTGCAAAACAGATTTACCACGACTGAGGGGAAAAACCTCTCAACCAAATTCATTGCAGCACATTTGGCTTGGCTGCACAAAGGAGGAGTAAAAAGCATGCAAATACAATAGCTATTGGGGATTCAATTATAAGTATAATAAAGAGATGTTCTATTGCTGCAAATGAAACTTCAAGATACCTCACCAGTGCTAGTGTCAAGGATGTCTCAGAGTGGCAACAGGATATTCTAAAGAGGGAAGGTGACCAACCAATGGTTGTGGTAAACTTTGCTACAACTGACTTAGATTCCACAAAGTAGAAAAATGAGAGTTAGGAAATAGGTTAAATTGTACGACCTCAAAGAAAGTGACCTTGGGATTGTTTACCTTGAGCCACGTGCTGGTCCATGTAGAAATAGCAGAATATATCTGAAGAATCCCTGGCAACAGATGGTGCCAGGGGTAGGATTTCAGATTCGTTGAGCATTAGACCAGTTCAGTGGGAGGTAGGACCAGAACAAACTGGGTTACACCTGTATACGACCAGGACTAATGTCCTGATGGGGAGTAGTTGCTTGAGTGGTTGGGGAAGCTTAAAATAAAAAGGGAGGAGAATGAGAACCTATGCAAGGAATCAGAAAAAGGGCAATTAAGGACAAGAGCAAACGACAGAAAGTAGAATAAGAAAAGTGAATGGCAGAGAAATGAAGGCCAGAGTTAAACAAAGAAGAATAACGTTGGAAATGGTAATAAGCAGAAAAGTAGTGACATTTGTGATAAAGGAACACGTGCAATTAAGGATGGCTTGATTCAGAATATAGATTGGACAAATCAAATTAATAACAATACCATAAAGGAGGAATTTCTGGAGTGAATATGAGATGGATTTCTAGATCAAAATGTTGAAGAGCCAATGAGAAGGGAGGCCATCCTGGATTGGGCATTATGTAATGAGAAAGTAATAATTAGCAATGTCGTTCTAGGAGGTCTCTTTGGGATGAATGGCCATAATATGAAATAATTCCTCATCAAGATGGACAATGTTGATTCTGAGACTAGGGTCCTGAATCTAAATAGAGGCAACTATGATGGTATGTGGTATAAATTGGTTATGACAGATTGGGGAACATTACTTAGAGATGATGATGGAAAGGCAATGCCAAACGTTCAAACAAATGATGGGTGAGCTCCAGCAATTGTTCAATTCTATCTGGCAAAAAGTAAAATGGGAAAGCTGGCCAACACATGGTTTACAGGAGGAATTAGAGATAACATTAGATTCAAGGAAGAGGCATACAAATTGTTCAGAAAGAACAACGGATCTGAGGGGTGAGAACAGTTTAGAATTCAGCACAGGATGATAAGGAGATTGATTAAAAAAGGGAAAATAGAGTATGAGAATAAGGTTTCGGAGAGTATTAGTTTTGATAAGTATGTGAACAGAAGAAAAGTGGTCCTTTAAGATCATAAATAGGAGAATGTACAATGGGGAATAAAGAAACGGATGACATACTAAATATCTACTTTAGTTCTGTGTTCATAAAGGAGGATGCAAATAACATACCATAAGTGTTGATGTGGAGGTGCTGGGGTTGGACTGGGGTGGACAAAGTTAAAAATCACACCACACCAGGTTATAGTCCAACAGGTTTATTTGGAAGCACTGGCTTTCAAGGCACTACCTATTCATCAGGTGGTTGTGGAATATACCATATGACACAGAATTTATAGCAAAAGGATTACAGTGTCATGGAGTTGTAATGATATATTAAACAACTTTAGTTAAAAATCACCAACACCAGGTTATAGTTCTTAATCAAATTTTGATCCTTTCATTTTTTAGAATTGGATATGGTGGTTTAAGTTCTTTAATATGCAAATCACAGAATTATATCATCTTCGCTCAGACAATGCATTAAATGTGTGAAGGTAAACTCTGCACCAATGTTGAGTCAATTCTATTTATAAAGTGGGGCTTACAGATTTACGCAGTTTTTGAGCAAAATAAAATAATTCGGCAAATACAAATTCACCCCATAAACTTATATATGTGTGTGTGTGTGCAGGAGAGACAGAGTGGGTGTGTATATGTAAGTGTGTGCATGTAGGTGTAAGTGCATGTGAAAACATGTGTGTGCGTGTGTGTGTAAGCTTGGTCAACTATGTGTATGAGTGTGATGTGGTATAAGCCTTAGAGGGCATGCGTGCGTCAGGGTGAGTGCGGGGGGCTGCATGCGTGTGCAAATGAGAAAGAGTTTGTGTATGAGAGAGGGTCTGTGTGTGTGTGTGTGTTTTTGAGAGTGAGAGAGAGGGAGTGTATAATGCAGTGGGGTCACCTAAAGTATGACATGAACCCAAGGTCCCAGTTGAGGCCTTCCCCATGGGTATCCAACTTGGCTATCAGTCTCTGCTCGGCCACTTTGCGTTGTTGCTTGTTCCAAAGTCTGCCCAGAGGATGGCTACCCAGAGATTCAAGGCCAAATATCCCAGACTGCTGAATTGTTCCCCAACTGGGAGGGAAGAGTCCTGTCTGGTGATCAGTGCGCGATGTCCATTCATCCGTTGTCGTAGTGTCTGTTCAGTCTCACCAATGTACCAAGCCTCAGGGCATCCCTGCCTGCAGTGTATGAGATAGAAAATGTTGTTAATACATCTGGTGTATAGTGTTGGCTGGAGGATATGTGCAGAAAAGAAGTTTTGTTCAAACCTGTGCATAAAAATGTTGGCGTATTGAAATGCAAATTTGGTCCCCATGGCTGTTCTGTATGTTTGGATGAAGAACTGGTTGTCAAAGGTGAAAACGTTGTGGTCGAGGATGAATTGGATGAGTTGTAGGACAGTGCTTGGAGATTGGCAGTTGTTGGTATTGAATACTGAAGTTGTTGGTGTGATGCCGTCATTGTGAGGAATGCTGGTGTAGACTAGTGACACAACCATTGTGATGAGGAACGTTCCTGGTTCAACTCTGCCTATCTTCTTTTCCACCTATTTCACTCCACCCTCTCCTCCTTGACCTATCACCTTCATCTCCGCCCCCACTCACCCATTGTACTCTATGCTACTCTCTCCCCACCCCCACCCTCCTCTAGCTTATCTCTCCATGCTTCAGGCTCACTGCCTTTATTCCTGATGAAGGGCTTTTGCCCGAAACGTTGATTTCGCTGCTCGTTGGATGCTGCCTGAACTGCTGTGCTCTTCCAGCACCACTAATCCAGTATTTGATTTTCAGCATCTGCAGTCATTGTTTTTACCTGGTCCATGGGTGCTGAGTTTCTGAAAGAAATCTGTAGTGTCACGACAGAAGCTTGGGGTTTTCCAAACAATGGGTTTCAAGATGCCTTTGACATAGCCAGAAAGGTTCTTACATAGGGTCCCATTGCCTGATACGATGGGATGTCCTGGTATGTTGGCTTTGTGTGTCTTCAGAAGGCAGTAGAAGTCGCTTATGCGAGAAATATGTGGGACGAGAGCACATCGGGAACTCTGAAGGACTGGATCAAAAGTCTTGATCAATGTTTTTAGTTCACAGATGTCCTCCTTAGTCTGATCGGCCCATTGTAGTATTCCTTGTTGTTCAGTTGTCAGTGTACCTCCTTGCAGTAATCTGTTCTATTCTGAATGACAATAGCTCATCCTTTATCTGCTGGTTTGATGACAATGTTGTGATTGGTTTTGAGAGTCTGGATGGTGTTGCGTTGTGAACGGATGAGTTTTGCTTCACATTGTGGGTGCGGCTGATGAATCTAGCATTTGCATACCTCTTGATGGTTTGAGCATACATGTCAAGCCCAGGGCAGCGACCCTCTGGTGGGGTCCAAATCTTTGGTCGCTCCTCTACGAATCTCTGTGATGATTGTTCCTGTTCGTCAGTGGGCTCATTGGGATTGCTGCTGTCATCCTGAAATAATTCACGGAGTCTCATTCGTCTGATGAATTCCTCAGTGTCTGCTGCAAGACCCATGGGGTCCATTTTGGTGGTAGGGCAGAAATTGAGCCCTCTGCTAAGAACCTCAATATCTTCTGGTTGAAGGGTGTGGTCCAATAAGTTGATGACCAATTTCCCCATAGTGATAACGTTTTCGATTGTGGGGCTGGTGGAGGGGAGGGGGGATGCTGGTGGTGATGCCAACTTTCTCCAATTGCTTGTTCTTGGTGTGCATGTACGTGGTGTAGTTTTGTCACCTTGCCTGTTTGGCAATTTTGCATAATTCTACTGCTGTACCTAGAGTGCAAGCCAGAACTGTTGAGAAACACAGGGTTTGGTAAGAGGGAGGATCTGAAAAACATCAATATCAGCCAGGAAATTGTTGGATTTGAAAGCTGATAAATCCCCAGGCCCTGATAAGCTAACTCTCAGGAAGTGGCCCTAGAAATAGTAAGTGCGTTTGGTGGTCACTTCCCAAGATTGTGCAGAGCAGGGAACAATGCTTTCAGAGTCAATAATAGCTAATGTGACCATTTTTTTAAGAAGAGATGCAGAAAGAAAATGAAAAATTATAAACCTATCAGTCTGATGCAAGGGGCAGGGAGAAATGCTCAAGTTCATTATCAAATAATTTATAGCTAAGCATTTGGAAAACAGAGGCAAGATTAGACAGAGTCAGCATGCGTTTATGAAAGGGAAATCATGTTTGAAAACTCTACTGGAATTCTTCAAAGATGTAACTAGTAAAGTTGATGAGGGGGAGCCACTGGACGTGGTTTACTTGGGCTCTCAGAAGGCTTTCAACAAAATCCTACATAAGAGATTAATGCGTAAAATTAAAGTACATTGGATTGGCTTGTGTTTTAAGATGAAAACTGACAGAAAACTGGTTGGCAGACAGGAAGTGAAGAGTAGGAATAAACAGGTCTTTTTCCAAATAGCAGGCAATGAATAATGGAGTAGTGCAGGGCACAGTGCTAGCACCCCAGTTATTCATAATACATATTAATGATTTGAATGAGAGAACTAAATATAATATTTCCAAACTTGCAGAAGACACAAAGCTGGGTGGGAAGGTGAGCTGTGAGGGATACTTCAGTGTGATTTGGATACGCTGAGTGAATTAACAAATGCTATGTAGATGCAGTATGATGTTGACAAAAATGAAGTTGTCCACTTTAGTAGCAACAACAGAAAGGCAGTTAGTTTTCTGAATGGCTACAAATTGAGAGCAAAATGTGCATTGAAACCTGGATGTCTTTATACACCAGTCCCTGAAGGTAAGCATACAGGTGCAGCAGAGAGTAAGGAAAGCCAGTGCTACGTTGATCTTCATAAGGAGATGATTCGGGTAAAGGAAAAGGGATGCCTTGCTACAATTCTACAGGATCTTGGTGAGATCGTAATTGGAATACTATGTGCAGTTTTGATCTCCTTATCTAAGGAATAATGCTCTTGCCGTACAGGGAGCCCAGTGAAGGTTTACCAGACTCCATCTTGGGATGATGGGACTGATGTATGAGGAGAGGTTGTATCAGTTCGATTATTTCATGGGGTCCAGAAGAATGAGGGAGGAGTTTCATAGATACCTACAAAATTCTAATCGATAAGGTAGATGCAGGAAGGATGTCCTCAATGGTGGGGAAGTCCAAAACCATGAGGTCACAGTCAATGGACATGGGGTAAGCCATTTAGGACTGAGATGAGGAGAATTCCTTTCACCCAGAGAGTGGTGATCCTGTGGAATTTGCTCCCATAGAAAACAATCGAGGCCAAAAAAAAATCACATGATTTCAAGATAGTGTTGAATATAGCATTTGGAGCTAAAAGGCTCAAAGGATAAAGCAGGAATAAGCTATTGAGTTGGACAATCAGCCATGATCATAATGAATGGTGGAGCAGATTGTAAGGGCCAAATGGACTATTCTTGCTCCTGCTTTCCGTTTTTCCAGTTTTCAAGGGAAATTAATAAAAATTGCAACAGCAGCAAGCAATAAGTTAATAGGTGCCTGATCCAAATGTACACAGACGTACAGACATATTGCAGGTAGCTCCTGTGATTGCTCAGAAGGGATCCGGGAAAGTAACAGTTCAATGCAGACAGAACCATCACTGATAGTGCAGCTGTTGTACTTGGTTATCACTATGAATTACAATTTTCATCAGAAAACTCAATATATCTTTAGACATGCCCACATAAGAACACCTGCCCCATACACATGTGTGAAGATGCAAGAGGCTGTAATGAAACAAATTAAATATATGCATAGAGGACAGGTGGAGTGGAGCTTTAAAAAGATGTTATAAAAGTACAAATACAAAGTGTATTTTAGTTTATTTTATCAAACACCTGCAATTTTTTTTAAAAATGGCAACTTGCAAATAGAGGAACTAAAGCAAGAGAAAGGATTCAAACAAAGGAAAAGTGGTTATTTTATATGGATATATTTTGTAATCACCCATTGAATTGAAGGATGACAGGGAATTCACTTGATTTGAAGTCTTAATCTACCAATATAGGTTCCAAATGTCCCAAAGTCTTTCAAAATTGGCTTACTCTGCAAGTACACATCTGGCACAGAGACAGCTCAGCACCTCATAACATGGGTGGTTGGCACCAAATCATAGTAATCTTATAGGTAAAAAGATCACATTACTGGCCTCATATCGACTACAAGTATACATCACAATTAATTTTGTTATTATTGGGCCTATGTATCTCTTTTAAGAATGTAATCTCAAATACAAATATAGTAAGAATGCTACAGACTGTGTGTACAGAATGTGTAGACTGGAAATTTCTGTTTCTGACAACTCCTGTTATGTTTAAATACAAAAGACCACAGACATAGACAGCAAAACTTCCCCTTCACCTGAGAGAAGCCCATTATGTCTTAAATCAAATATTGAATATTGAAAATATGTTTTTCTCTCAAAAAAGTTATTGTTACTTCCAGATAACACATTTGTTTCTTATTCTTAGGCACTGGTAAATTTGGCAACTCTTTAATTTTAAGAATACATTCCCTTAGACATTTAAAATTAAGAAACAAAATATGTGCTGTTAGAATTAGAATCCCTACAGTGTGGAAACAGGCCCTTTGGCCCAACAAGTCCACACCAACCCTCCGAAGAATAACCGCCCAGACCCATTCCCTACTCTATATTCAACCCTGAATAATGCAACTAGCCTACAATCCCTGTGCATGACTGCTCAAAAGGATCGCAAATATATATTTTAACTTTGTGCTCCCATTGGGAAGATTGTCCGTTGGCATTAGTATTGGAGTTTGCACATTCTCCCCATGTCTATGTGGGTTTCCTATGGGTACTCTGGTTTCCTCCCACAGTCCAAAGTTGTGCAGGTTAGGCGGATTCACAATGCTAAATTGCCCATAGTATCCAGGGATGTGTAGGCTAGGTAGATTAGCCATGGGATGCTCTTTGGCAGGATTGGTGTGGACTACGTGTGTCGAATGGCCTGTTTCTACACTGTAGGGATTCTATGTTTTTTTTAGAAATTTGTGAATGTTGAATAACTAAAACATCTTGTCCAACTTTTCTCCAAACTTTCAATGTGTTGTTCTGGTGGCTGAGGCTACCAGCCATGAGTGTGAAGTCAGAATTTTAATTCAGTGGCACTATTAAATTTTATCTGCCTTCCTTAGTCAATACTCTAAGATCCAAATATGTGACTTATATTACCACATTTTAATAATGCCAATGTTTTATTTGCAATATTATGCAAAGGTTTCACTGTTAAACAACCCAGTGTCACCTTGGCTGCAAGGACTTTGAGGCCTTTATGGTTTCAGCACATTCCACGAAAAGGGAAAAACAGCTCCTCATAGCAAAATTAACAACATTGTGTGAGATATGCAAGAAACCAAATAATTGTTTTTTCACATTTTATTAACATTTATCTGAATTATTCACACATTTAGTTGTATTATCATCATTATTATTTAATATTAGTATTTAATTGCAGAGTTATTAACAACAGCAAAATTTAAAGTTCTCATTACCAATTCCTGTTTGTTTTCTTGTGATTCTGTCACAACTCCAAAGCAAGCCAGACACATTAAATATCTTGGCAGTATTATGAATGAGCAGATTAAACAGTACAAGAGGCTGTAATAACTTAGTGAGAATGAAATAAGAATTCATTGGAATTCAATAGGTATCTCTGAATCAATGCAAAATTTCTATCTCTCATCAAGTGCTCAAACACAAATACAATCTGACACCTGCCCTTAGGAAAAGGACTAATCTATTTTCACCACTCCTTCCTATTCTGAAGACATTGGCTTCTTGCTTGAGTTTGAATCTACAAATAGTTCTCTTCCACTTGGCCAGAATGACCATCATTCATGTCTGTACCTTGACAATGAGTACTGTTCAACTATTCACTATATCTGGCAACAAACCAAATCCTGTCCTTATGACCACACTTTACAAAAAAAAATTACTGGTTAATGATTAAAAATTAGATCCTGGTGAATTTTCATTCCCTAACAGAAGGCGATTTGAAGCCACCAAGACTGTTATCTTGGTTAAGATCAGCTGACTCAGCAAAAACTGAGGATAAAATCTGAGCTAATTCTATTCTGTATGGTTTTAACAGTTCTAATGAAAGGCTATCAACATAATCTTTCTTCCTTGACAGATACAATTGCACTAAGTTTTTATGGAACTTCATTTTTTAAATTTTTATCTGCACCATTCATTGGTAAACATTTTGAGGAAAATGGAGAATGCTGAGCTTGTTTCATTGATGAAAAGTAGTTCTTAAAGACTCCAGGACTCAGGGATTTGAAATGATGAAAAAAATACAGAAAGAATTTGAACTAAGGCTAGATCACTGGAAAATAGAAATGCTAAAGAAAGAAATTTAAATTGTGGTTAGAATTTTTTTATCCCTAATTGAGTACTAGATATTTGAAAATGCTTACACCAAAATAAATTATCATATCAAATAAGTTTATAAAAATGAACAAAACATAAAGAATTACATTGTATTCTGTAAAAAAAAATTACATGACACTAGGTTATAGTTCAACAAGTTTATTTGAAAATACAAACTTTCAAAGCACTGCTCCTACCTCCAACACCGGCACTTTGCAAAATTATATTTAGTAAGGAAGTTAGGAATGCAATTTGTGACGAGGGTGAAGACTGAAAATGTGACTCATTTTAGAGTTTCACATGGCTGCCTTCACGTCACAAGGAGAAGTTCAATTAAGCGTCACCTCAGGGATTATAAAAAAGGCACATGGAACATAACATGGAGAAACAATGAGCTCTGTGAATTTCCCACTTCTGCATCCATCATGATCATCATAAGCAGTTTAGATAATAAAAGTAACACAAGAACAGATGATAAATCTGCGAAAAAAAAGCAAACTGAACAACTAATTTGTTTCCTCAACATGAACTTAGATTCTTCACGTCAAAGATATAAAGTTAACATTCACAGATTAAATTTAGTTAAAACAATGTTTTACAACAAATTATTAAATATTTGTTTCTCCCATATCAAGAATAATATTTATTTTGAGAGATGATGATTACAAGCATGTGTTATGTCTGCCTTATTTGGAATCTAAAGATTAACACTGTAAAGATTTGGAATTCAAGGATTATCAACATTAAGAACAATGACTAAACCACATATTGTTAAAAATCTTTACTAAATGTAACATATCACATATCACAAAAGTATCACAAGTTAGATGTATCAGGACATAAATTGTTTTCCTAAAGTATACAATTGGATAGATTGGGATACTTTTGATACATTGTTATGTGCAAGAAAATGAGGACATGAAGTACACGTACCCCTTGGACAAACAGCCTCTTCAAATTCTCGCAACGCCTTGCAAAGGGAAAATTAGATGATATTTATGTTTTTCACTGAACCATGAATTCTGTCTGGGCAAAGTAACTGATCACAGATACAAACAAAAAATAGGAGAGAAACTCAGCAAGCCTGGCAGTATCTATGGAGACGGAAACAGAGTTAACATTTTGAATTCAATATATCTCTACTTCAAAACTCCAAGGATGCAGTCAGACAGCTGATACTCTCCAGTATTTTCTGTTTGTAGTTTAGTATTCAACATCAGCAATACTTTGCTTTTATTATAACTGACTATTGTGATCACTCTCTTTCTTTAATGCACTGTTCTGGTACCCTATTACTCATTCTGAAGTGAAGACATTTTGTTTATATTTCTCTTTATATAACACTTGTGATTGTTTAAAAAAGAACAGGTGTTTTATGCATTCACATAATTCTGCAGTGGAAGAGTTAGATTCTGGAAATGATGTGTGAAAGAAAGGATTTAATGGATTTGCAATGAAATGTATCTCAGTTTATAGAAAAAGACATTTTGTTCTCCTTTTCCGCTTCCAAACTCTTTCTCCTTTCAAAAAATGTCGCAACCGCAAAATCTCTGCAACCGCTGGGCAAGGAAAAATTAAAAGTCACAAATACCCTTATGAATTTGCCAATTGTTGCAAAGTTGTGGTCATTATATTGGAAGCTGTCTCTTTCAGTATTTGCACTCATTAACTTTGACTGTCACAGCCATTACTTTCAGAACTTTGTTTCCTCTCATCCTCTCTTACTGGTTATTTGCTGTTTACATAAAAATGTAGCCTCACAAGGTTTTAATCATGTTCATAACGCAAATCACAAGGTACCATGGAATTTCTGGCCTAGAGAATGTCAAAATGCCTCGCAAACTATCTGCCACAAAAGTACCACAGGAATGCTCAGATTGGACTCATCTTGAAGCTCTTTACTGGCATTCACAAATGAACTTGACTGTGGCACGCATATTCGTGCATAGGGACTATATCGCAATTTGGCAAATATTTTCTTTGATTGCATTTAACATATATTCAAAGCATTTTAAGTGAGCATTGCCATTGCACAAATATTTAACAATAACGTTTAGTAGACATTTGCAGATTATGTAACTATTTTGGTTATAAAGAGTTAGCTGCACAGAAGACAAAAAAGTAGGAACAAAAGAAATAGGAGCAGCAACTGGCCATTTGGCCTTAAAGCCTACCCTATACTCAATGCAGTTATGACGGATCCTGCTACCTTAGCTACACCTTTCAACACTATGCTCATTTCCTTTAAGCCCCTTAAAATGTTTGTCTTTCAATGGATTGTCTTTCAATGAATATAGATTTATTTCTACTCAATATTTCCTCTTAGAACAACCCCTTCATTACATGCAATGACTTAATGAACCATCATTGCACTTCCTCTAAGGCAAATATTTGCATCCTGTACCATAACTCCAGATGTGGTCTTACTAAGGCCCTATATAATCGCTGTGAGAGCTATTTAACTTTCCAATTAAAGTCATAGAGTCACAGAAATATACAGCACAGAAACTTTGGTCTAACCCGTCCATGCCGACCAGATATCCTAACCTGGGCAAAAGTGAGGACTGCAGATGCTGGAAACCAGAGTCAAGATAAGAGTGGTACTGGAAAAACACAGCAGGTCAGGCAGCATCTGAGGAGCAAGAAAATTGACATTTTGGGCAAAAGCCCTTCATCAGGGATGGAGCCAGGAGCAGAGTGCTTGCTGTTCTCATCCCAGCCGCTTTCTTAAAAGCCAGTCTCTGTGGCGCACTAGATATCCCAACCTAACCTGGTCCAATTTGTGAGCACTTGGCCCATATCCCTTCAAATCCTTCCTATTCATATACCCATCCAGATGCCTTTTAAATGATGTTATTTTATCATACACAGGCTAACTCACTAATTGCTTTTCTAATTGCTTTCTATACTTACAAATTGGCTCAAGATCATTGACATGAGATGTTAACTCTATTTATCCTCACAAATATCGCCTGACAACTGACTATTCTCAGCATTTATGTGGATGACTTACTCTTCTCCATACTGGCTTCCATCCACCACAATCTTGCTCACTTACGTATCTTGTTTAACTCATTTTGTAAATCCTTTTTCTTTTATTTTGACTCAAGTTTTTATCATTATTACTTGATCCTCTCATCTAATTATTAATATAGATTGTAAGTGGCTGAGTCCCAAATACTGATCCTTTTTGTATCCTAGTAGTTACCACTTGTCAATCAGAAAGTGGCTGGTTAATTCCCACTCTCTGTTTTCTGTCTGGTAATCAAATCTCAACCATCCCAATTTATTACCCCAATCCTATCAGACCTGATCTTCAATCATAACCTCTTGTGTGGCACCTTGTTAAATTCTTCTTGAAAATTCTACTCACATCCCTCTAATAAACAGAGGGCAGGGTGAGAAGTGACTGAGGAAAATTCTGGAAGAAGTTAACTTGCTCACCATGACTGAGAAAGGGATCGTGGAGGACCGGTACTTAAAGAATGGTGTTCAATTACCCTCTAGTAGAGTAGTAGTGATAGTGGGAAAAGAGTAGAGTATGTGATGTGGAAGGGTAGAAGTTTCTACAATGGGTGTAGGGAAACTTTCTGGAACAGTACATTTTCAGTCCTCTCAGGAGGGATCCATGCTGGATGTGGTCCTAGGCAATGAGCCCAAGTGGATAAAGTAAGAATGAGAGAGCATTTAGGAAATAGTGATCATTACACAATAAGATTCAATGCTAAGTTAGCAGAAGATAAAAGTAAGTCAATGATTGAGATTTCAGACTGGGAAATGGCAGATTTTAAATGTCTAAAAGTTGAACTGGAGCAACTTGATTGGAAATGCTTGCTGCTGGATATAATATTGGATGAAAAATGGGAGAATTTCAAATAGTGATGAATACTGTGCAAGCGAAGTACATATGAGAAATAAATACACGGTATCAAAAGCTAGAGTACCCTGGATGACTAAGGATATTGATGAGAAAGTAAGGAAGAAAAAGGATGTATATTACTCATACCTGAATCACGGTAGTGACAGAAAACAGGAAGAGTATCTCAAGTGCAGGAGAGAGTCTAAAGATGGAATTAGGAGGACTACAGCAAAGCATGAGAAAGAATGGCAGGCTGCATTAAAATAAATTGTCAGATATTCTTTGAACATAATAACAGTAAAAGATTAGTGAAGAATAGGGTAGGGCCCATAAGGAACAAGCAAGGTAAGCTACCCTCTGAAGCAAAGGGTATGAGAGCTTTGCTTCTGTCTTTACCAAACTAGAAAATTATGACAATGCCCCAGTTGAAAATGTTGCTGTTAAGCAACGAAAAATACAGCAAACCGAGGTAGATAAAGAAGGGCTGATAAAAAAAAGGTTGGCAACACTCTGGGTAGAGAAGTCACTAGCCCAGATGGGATGCATCCTTGATTGCTGAGGGGATTAAAGGAGCAAATTGCAGAGCCATTAACAGAAATTTTTAATGCCTGTCAGAAAACGGGATTAGTGCTAGGGGACTAGAGAATTGCTAATGTGACACTGTTATTTAAGCAAAGAGCAAAGGATAAGTCAGGAAATTACAGAACTGCGAAGTTAATGTCAATTTTAGGAAAACTGATGCCATAATACAGGATAATAGAAATATACACTTAGAGAAAAATATGTTAATACTCAACAGTCAATGTGGCTTTGTCAAGGGCAGGTCATGTCTGACAAATTTAATCGAGTTCTTTGAGGAGGTGACAAAAGCAGTGGATGAGGGTAGTGCTGTAGGTGCTGTATATTTAGACTTTCAGAAGTATTTGATATGATGCTACATAGCAGGTTGGTTGGCAAATTAGAAATGTTTGGGATTGATGGGTCCTTAGCCATCAATGGATGAGAAGTTGGCTAAAGAATAGAAAACCTAGGATAGGTATAGATGGAAATTTCTCAGATTGGAGATGAGTTGGAAGTGGAGTTCCGTAGGGATCGATGTTGTGACCCTTGCTTTTTCTGACTCATATAAGCCATTTGGAAATTGGAGGTTGAGGGTAAAATCTCTAAACTTGCAGATGATAATAAGCTAGGGAGAATAGTGAATTGTGAGGATGATGCTGATCGACTTCGAGGGATATTGCCAAATTGAGCAAATGGACAGACATCTGGCAACTGAATTTCATTGCAGAGAAATATGAGATAATATATTTAGGTAGAAAAAATTGTACAACTTTGAGATGCATAGTGGAGCAGAGGGACATCAGGGTGTATAATTTTCTGAAGGTGGCCAGGCAAATTGAAACAGTTGTTATGAGGGTTTACAGGACACTTGGCTTTATAAATAGTGGCATAGAGTATTAAAGCAAAGAAGTGATGATACGCCCCTACAAATGATTGGTCAGACCACATTCAGGCTATTGTATTCAATTCTAGGCACCTTATTTAAGGAAGGATGTTGACGCTCTAGAGAGAATTCAAAGGAGAATTACCAGAATGATACCAGGAATGAGGAATTTTAGATATAACAAAAGATTAGAGAAATTTGGCTTATTCTCCTTGGATCAGAAAAGATTTGAGAGGTGATGTAAAGAAAGATATTCTATTTCCACCAGTTGGTATGCTATAACTAGTGGTTACAATTTCATGATTGTCAGCAAGAATACTCGAATGAGATGAGGAGAAACTTCTTTACTCAGAGTTTTTAGGATTTGGAATGTGCTGCCTGGGAGAGTGGAGGAGGCAGATTCCATACAAGATTTCAAAAGAGAGTTGGAAATTTATTTGAAACTGATGAATTTAGAGGGCTACAGTGATAGGGCTGGAGAATGGGACTAGTACAGATATGAGGGGGTTGAATGTGAAGTCTTTTTGTACTGTACATTCTGACTTTTGAACACACCCTCCTATTTATACACTCAAAAATTTTAACTAGACTTATCAGCCCTTTCATAAACCAATGTTCACTCTCACAGATTATATGAAATTCGAAGAGCACTGTAATCACAATCCTAATGAGAGGTTCTAGCATTTCCTTTCTAGGAACATCAAGCTAACTAGCTTGCAGTTCCTTGTTTTGTGTCTTCTCTCTCCTTTAATGAGTTTCAGGGCTATGTTTGCAAAGTTTCAATCCATAGCATTCATTTTAGAATCTAGGGAAATCTGAATGATCAAAAATAATGCACCTGCTATCTCTGTAGTCATCATTTCTAAAGCCTAGAATGTTGACAATCGGGCCAAGGGAATTTGTTGTTATTTTGACACTTTTTTGTTACTAATTTCACTTGCTTTGACTTCTTCCTCTTTACTGGACCCTTGGTTCCCTAATACATCCATAATGTTTTCTGTGTCTTCTATGTTGAATGCAAATTTAGAAGCATTAATTAATTATTTCTGCCATTTTCTTCTTCCTTATCATAATTTATCTTGTCACTATTTCTAAGGAATTTTGTTTACATTTGCTAATCTCTTACTTTTTACACCCCTGTTTTTATAACATATGCTCATTTACTCTCTCATTCAATTTTTCTCTTTAACAATTACTCGGCCGTCCTTTACCAAGTTCTAAGATCTCATTCTCTGGCTTCTACTCTTTTGGTGCCTCAGATGATGCTAGGTAGAGCATTTGGTTTAATTCTTTCTTTAGA